>NC_138763.1:104527853-104683026 GCF_965113315.1 Podarcis vaucheri | reverse complement strand
CCAATATCCTGAGGAGAATTCAGCATTCTCAGTTGCCAGATGAAGCAGTGGGTAAGAATCATAGGACAGTAGAAGTAGTGGGCTGTGGAAATCCGGGTGGATCCCCTTCTCTGGAGTTACAACTCCTTATACCAGAGCAGGGCTGGCCCACCCAATAGGCAAGACGAGGCAACTGCCTCAGGCAGCAGGACCTACAGGGGCAGCTGTTCTGGCCTCCAATGAATGCATTGTCCACTGCTGCTGCCACAGTGGCAGTGAGGGCTACAGCACATTTCTTGGAGGCTGGACCTGCCGTCTCCTCAACAGCCCCCCACCCCAATTTGCAATACCACCTCTACAGTGAGGGAGCACCATTTTGTGGTCCACCTCAGGTGCCAAAATGCTTTAGGCCAGCCCTGCACCAGAGCAACAATAGATTGCCCAAACTATGTTTTTAGAGGAAGCAAGAACCTTAACTAAGAAGGACAGAGACTAGGTTTAGGGCTGCCATATGTCCGGATGTCAAAAGCTGAATTGATCTTAGGCAAGTCAATCCAAAAAATGTGGGGTTTGGGGCATTTTTGTAACTTTGCATTTTTTTGGAAATTTGGGGGGCGGGGGGGCGGGTGTTCCTTAAAAAAAGGGTCTAGCCAGGCTGAGAATGTGAAAGTGCATATCAAGCTCCAGGACGCATGAGCAAGACAGAAAAGGTATTACAACAGACCCAAGACCACTGACTCAGAAAGTTACACTGTATGTAGGCTCTATTGGACTGTGCTCCTAAATCCCATCCCTCCTATTCCTCACCAATGGTCTGTATCCAGTCTAAGGGGTCCAGAGCTGGTTTCTTTAGGACGTTGTTTCCCCTCTAGATTCCTTTAAAGTTACTTTAATACAGATCTGAGCCTGTCTTTCGTTGTTATTATTAATATCATTCTAGATCACCTGACCCAACCGTTAGATCATAAAATCAGTTGCCAATTAATGATGTACGTGTAACAGGTACCATCTCAAATTCTCTCTCTTATCCAATATTCTAGCAAGTTAACTAGTGTGTTGACAAAGCTGAAGCATTCTTGCAAAGAAGGATAGCAGGCCCAAATCTCTTCCTCATCCAAATGCTGATATGTGTTTTATGTCAAATAATGCAAATTGCTACCTCTGGCACTCTTACACATGGGTTTCAGGCTATACGTTCGCATTATTGGCTTTAAACAGCTACCGTGCTATTCTTTTTCCTCAAACTGCATCAAGGCTGGGGTGGGGGCATGTATCAAAATGTACTATTTCCTAAGGAACAACAGGAAAGATAAAATAGTAGATATGGATTGTGGCCAATCTCCTCTATACACCACTTTCCCACCCAGCAGTGGCAGCCCCCAAGACGCAGAGTGTGTACAAGCCTCAGTGCATGTTGTGGGTGTGATGTCGTGTCTAACATGCGAGCCAGCAATTTACAAGGGCCAAAGAGGCAGCACCTAAGCAAACAGAGCCACCTGGCTTCTGTTGTGTGTGACTTGCATGTGACTTGTCTTACAGATATAGGTTGATAATAACACGTTGCCGTTTGTCTCCAATCCACTCCTGACCCTGTTCCTCAAGAGAAAATTGGCTCTAAGCCTTACTCCTTGCTTCACCCACCACAGCTATAATTGCCAGTGATTAATTAGAAGGCATTTCTAACTAGAACTAGAAGGCATTCATTCTGGTTGTGGTAGCTCCAATGGAGGCTGTATTGTCACAATGGTAGAAAACACTATTTAAAGTTTAACAGCAGTAAGATGTTAAAATTTAAATTTTAAGAGTCTGCTGCTGTTAAACTTTAAGTGGTTTTTGCCACTGCAAAGCTGGAGCTGCCCAGGCACCTCTCCCAGTAAACCTTGCTCAGGGCCTTTCCTCAGAGCAAGGCCTGGGGAACTGGGTGCCAGGGATGCAGGTGGCGCTGTGGTCTAAACCAGTGTGGCGATCACACAGAGCCCCTGGATGTTTCACGGTCTATTGACCCTGTGCCACCACTGCGGTTGCTTTCTTCACTGCCACCACCTCACGGGGACACACGGAGCCCAGACAGTTGTTAACATAAACAAATAATCAAGTTTATTTTTAAATGCAGGAACAAGCGTATGGTTACAGTTTATTTTTCTCTTGTCAGTTTCCTAATCTTAGTTCTTAACAACTTCAAACTGAATTATTACCAACTATCTATCTGACTCAGCCTAACAATTCCTCTCACCCTCTCACAAGACAACTCTGCCAACCCACACCTACGCCTCCCTCTTCCTTCTCCAACACCCAAGCCTCAACTCCCAACTCCCAAACCTCAACTCTATCTTTTACTCCCCCCTTGCATTCTCACTGGCCAATCACATCACACCCATTTTAACCCTTTCCTTGACCCATCCTAGGAGGCAAACGCCACAACCACTGAGCCTCTTGGGCTTGCCAATCAGTAGGCTGGTGGTTCAAATCCACACAACAGGGTGAGCTCCTGTTACTCTGTCTCAACTCCTGCCAGTTAAAAAGCATGCCAATGCAAGTAGATAAATAGGTACCACTCCTGAAGTGAAAACGCATCAGCTGTGCTCCTTGTGCTTAATGGTGGCAGTTGAGTGGCTTGGGTGGGGGAGGGATGCACAAATCCAACGCCCTTTCCATTACACCACCTGAAACAAATGTCTTGGTGCAACTAGCAGGCACCAAGAAACAACTCCACCATGTTTTTCTGAGCCTAACAGGCCCACCTTTTCTAAGCCTACCACCCAATTATTGCTTTGAGCACAGGGAAAGGCAGCCTCTCTTCCTCCCAGAAGCAACTGAGGGCAGAGTGAAAACTGGGCTCAGCCATTGCAGTGGGGATCCTTTCCACTTATAATCTTCACCCTCACTTTCTCTACTAGGGCAGAAGCAGGTAAAGGCAGTGTGTGCTTGTGGAAGAACACACCAGCTGCTTTCTACAGGCGGACTCCTTTTCCCTTCTCCCAGTGGAGAAGATAAAAGAAGAGCCAGCATGCACAAGGAGTCAGTGTATCTGGCTGTTAACCGGAAGGTTCATGGTTTGAGCCCACTCAGGGATGGCTGTGGGCAGGATTCTTTTACTGCAGCAGGTTGGACTACGTGACCCTTGGGGACCCTTCAAACTCTACAACTCTATGATCTTACAGTTTATAGTCTCCATGATCACAGCTGAAGGCGGGCGGGCAACCACTCAGGCTCAAAGTAAGCAAGGTTGCTCATCTACAAGGAAAGCCACACCTGCGCAACTGTATGGCTCCCTGGGGGTTACAAATATGAGAGATCAGCAGTGTGATACATCTTCATCCATTGCAGGGAGAGAAAGAAGGCCCAAACTTTTCCTCTCAATAACCAGTATTAACTATCCATTTTTCTGACTGCTGCCTCTGTCTGTGCACCTGGCAAGGCTGATCCCATACGGCAACTTCATTTGTTTTGCCATCAGTTTCAAAGGTGAAAATAACAGAACTGCTGTGCATTAAAAAATATCTTGTAGGCGCAAAATGGACACAGCTGAAATTGCCTTTGCTTTACCGTCAGAATGTACAGGCCTGTTTTTGATTTGCGGGTGTTATAGTTTTGAATGCTATTATCTGCTCTAAGTCATTAGGCAAAAAGTTTAAATTGTTGTTAAATAGTATTGTTGCTAATACTTTTAACATGTTTACTTCCAGAACACAGGTGTTTTATTATTTATTTATTAAATTTCTATACCACCCATCAGGGACACAGGTGGTGCTGTGGGTTAAACCACAGAGCCTAGGACATGCCAATCCGAAGGTCGGCGGTTCGAATCCCCGCAACGGGGTGAGCTCCCGTCACTCGGTCCCTGCTCCTGCCAACCTAGCAGTTCGAAAGCACGTCAAAGTGCAAGTAGATAAATAGGTACTGCTCCAGCGGGAAGGTAAACGGCGTTTCCGTGTGCTGCTCTGGTTCACCAGAAACGGCTTAGTCATGCTGGTCACATGACCCGGAAGCTGTACGCCGGCTCCCTTGGCCAATAAAGTGAGATGAGCGCCGCAACCCCAGATTCGGCCACGACTGGACCTAATGGTCAGGGGTCCCTTTACCTTTTACCACCCATCATCCAAGGATCGCAGGGCAGTTTACATTAGTCCTGATCCCCTGGCCTACCTGGCAGTCAGACAGTATGCCAAGACCAAGTCCAAAATCCGAGGGTCCATCAGCAAAGTCCATAGTCCAAGATCCAAAGTTGAAGGCTGAAGCCAAGAAATGAGGTTCAGGGTCAATCCAAGTCTGAAGTCACGATGCAGTCCAGTGTCACGCCCAAAGTAGAAACCTGTAGCGGTGCAGGAGTAACCAATATGAGGCCCCTCAAGGTGGCCAGTTTAACAAACACAGCCCCTCAGCTCCGCTGCCTTCTGATCCTGTGTCTGCTGACTGCAGCATCTGGGCTTGATGAGCATGTGACCCTCGCCTGCCCCAGCTTGCCCCAGCTGAGGAGTCTAGGCCTCCTTCCCCACCTGGCCAGCTAGTGAACTGGGCTGCAGGCCCTGACCTGACTCTGCATCCTGGAGTGCTCTGCCCGCTGTTCCCTATGTCTTAGGGCCTGTCGTGTTCATGGGGACGGGGGCCTCTCTGGCTCTGGGTCCCGCTGCTCGGCTTCCTGTGCACTGCCCCCTGCGCTCTCATCATCCTCTGTCACCCTGTGAGTATTGTCTACAACAACCTCTCCTTCCCCATCCCTAGCCTGCTCCCGGGTGACCCAGTCCCAGCTGCACCCCTCGCCGGGATCTTCTTCCTCCTCCCCAAATTC
Source organism: Podarcis vaucheri (assembly GCF_965113315.1). NCBI lineage: Eukaryota > Metazoa > Chordata > Lepidosauria > Squamata > Lacertidae > Podarcis > Podarcis vaucheri. Next base: position 104,678,258 of record NC_138763.1, on the reverse strand, counting down.
CTCCCAGTTCATGACAACGATATAAAAATACACATCATAATAACAAACAGGAAAAATAACCCCCACAGATAGAACCTCTGGCATGTATAAGTACCTTACCTTGGACTTCAGCATGAACTAATAAAACAGTACAGATACATCTGCAAGATAAACAATCCCTACCCCCAAAATGATTAAAATCAGGGGCATATGAAAAGAATGAATATGCACATTTCATTTAAAATCTATGGAGTTATGGGGAATGCAGAGGGAGAATGGATGAGAGTTGTATATTGCCACTTGAATGGGCAAAGCAAAAAAGCAAAGCAGTGCAAGCCCTCCCCCCGTCGCCCTGTGCTGTGCTGTGCTGTGTTGGGGGGGGATTAGAGTGGGTGGAGGTGCAAGCTTGTCTCCACCACTGTGGTACTCCCTCTGTTGCCCACTGAACCTGTGGGCAGGCATGTGGGCTCGTGGTGGGGTGCCCACTTTGGCAGCCTGCCAGACCCATTGAAATGGAGGCATTCAGAAGGCAAGGAAGGGTGAGCCAGCCCAGTTAGACACCATGCCTGTCTCACCACCATCACATGATGGCATCAGACCTGAGACGGGCTTGACTGGTGTCCCACTTCCAGGGGCTGGTGCAACAATCTTACAGCCCCCACCTTCCAGCCCGTCTGCCACATGCATGGTGGCCTCTTGGCTCCATAAAGCCCCACTGGAGGGGGAGATTTGGATTGCAGACTAAACTATGTAAAATAGCAAGCATTGCAGACTAAATTATGAAAAATAAAAGCAAATTTGATTGCTGTTTGTAAAGTAAATGAACTTTAGGCTGAATGTTTTTGTTTTGTTTTTTGTCCATTCTAATTAGCTACCCAACGTGAATGAGTAGACATAGATTTTAACAATGCAACCAATTACTATTGGTAATGGCATTAACATTTCCCCCCAGTCCTTCATTATCGTTTGCTTAATGCCACAATTGTCTCTGACTGTGATAAGCCTCAGTTAATAAGCTTCAAACCTGGACTACATCATCCACTCCCCTTTTCTCTGCCTCAGCTCTTTCTGTACTTAGCCGACTTAAAACTTGAAATTTCTACATTTCTCAGAGGCTGAAGTCTGCTGAATTCAGGCCATTGTCCCAAGTGGGAATACTGACTGGTACCAGCCACCACTTTGCACTTCACAAGCTGCTTTGGTTATCTCAGTACAAATGACTAGGAAGGGTGAACTTTGTAAATTTTTGGTGGTGTTTCCCCAAAGTTTGTAACAAAACATCACCCACTCTTAAACCATTAACGCCCCTGTTAATCAGCCAAAGGCCTGGTTGAAGAGGATCATTCACAGCATCATCGCCAACACACCTGCGCTGCCTCTCCCTTTCTCATGCATGCAGCCACACACTCACCAGCAGGCAGGCGCGGAGGCCTGGCCTTCCCACCCAACATTTCCTCTCCAGTGTTGGTGTGGGGTGCCTGCTCTTTAGAGAGGATCCAAGATTGGAGATGTTATGTACTGAAGGGATACTGTAGATAGTTATGCAAATGAAGGATCGAAAGTGACATTCAGTGATTGGATAGTTTTAGAAAGTTGCAACAGTTACGTTGTTCTGGAGCTCTATATAAGCAGGCTGACTGAGCTCCTCAGTTCAGTTCTATTCTGGCCTCTGAATAAACAAGAGCTGTTGAAGAATCGCTGTGTCGTCTGATATGTTCACCCACAACTTAACAGGAGATAAGCCCTGTTCCTGCTCTTTGCCAGTAAAAGGCACCCCTGCTGAAGCATGTGGGGAAAGGAGTTTTGTGTTTTACTGGCAAAGAACAGACACAGGGCTTATCTCCAATCTTAGATCAGTGCAGCGCTTAGTGCTAAGATATGAGGTCCTCTGCTGCCTTTCACTCCAAATGAGGGCTTATCTCGGATTTTAATGCTTTAACTGTCCCCTACAGTTAGAATGAACTTCCCATTCCATTCCATTTATTACATTTCTATGCCCTTTTCACTCACATGAGTCACAAAGCAGCTTACAAATAATAAATAACAATAACATAATAGATCACAATTATTAATTGTATTAATGAAACAACTAAAAAATAGCTAAACAACAACAACAAAAGTAATATAATAAAATTCAAAAAGCATTATAGCACTCATAATCCATAAAGCATTATTAGCAACATTAACAGACCAAAGACACACTAAGTACAATTTAATACTGTATACACACACCTTCCCCACCCCCATGACACATAATCTCCACGCAGTTCATCACAAGACACAGACACATATTGCCCATGGCAGCAACTCAATTCTGAAGGCAAAAGACAGGTGGAAAAAGTAATGCCTGATGGTCAGCACAAAGTCTCATGTTAGGTATTTGGCAAGAGGGTTTGCCCAAATTGGCCTCACGGCCCAGTGAAGAGGCCTGCTGTTCCCCAGCAATGTCTAGATCATGTACAGGTAAAGGTAAAGGGACCCCTGACCATTAGGTCCAGTTGTGGCCGACTCTGGGGTTGTGGCACTCATCTCACTTTACTCGCCGAGGGAGCTGGCGTACAGCTTCCGGGTCATGTGGCCAGCATGACTAAGCCGCTTCTGGCGAACCAGAGCAGCGCACGGAAACGCCATTTACCTTCCCGCCAGAGCGGTACCTATTTATCTACTTGCACTTTGACGTGCTTTTGAACTGCTAGGTTGGCAGGAGCAGGGACCGAGCAACGGGAACTCACCCCGTCGCAGGGATTCGAACCGCCGACCTTCTGATCGGCAAGTCCTAAGCTCTGTGGTTTAAGCCACAGCGCCACCCGCGTCCCCTAGATCATGTAGGAACAAGTTAAAAAGCACAGGTCCCCAAACCAATCCATTTTCACATCCCTCTATTGAAAGAACTGCCAATTTCTTCCTACTTTGTTTCCAGTTTTTTAACCAGTTCGTCCCTAACCTCTGTTATTCTGGCTCACAAAAAATGTGCTACTCTTTCAAGTGCCACAGGGTGTTGTTGCTTTTGTTGCCACAGGCTTCTCTGGAAATTGTTCAGCGTGAGAAGCCAAAGCTCCTTGAGCATGCCAAAAGTAGCTCTTTGGATCTAGGTTTCAAAATGCACTATATAAATGCTAAGTCTTCTTCTTATTGTCGGCATGGATAGACATTCTATTGATAGCTCCACTTTGCCCTGCCAGGGCCCTTTCTGTACCCGTTCTGGGACAGCTGCTCCAAAGCCAAAAATTATTTGCTCTCTCTGGCTAGTTCTTTTGACGCTGCCAGTGGAGCTCAGATTTCAGCAAAGAATTTGATGGTTGTCTGGTAAGTGTATAACTCATAATAGTAGCTTTGTTCCACAGGCCCATCAAACCTACTAGATCCCCTTATAGAGCTGCAGTTTACTGGCTTTCAATTTATTGCAATTAAGTTGTTAATATGAATTGTACAAGTTATGGGGAGCCCATTGTATCTATTGTGGGAGGCTGAGATTTTGTGCTCATTAAAATAGTTTATTCAGAATGTTCCAACTATTTTTATTTATTGCATAAGTCCAGCAGGATGTGAAAGCCCCCTAGGGATAAGTAGCAGGAGGCTACTGTGTTTTATCCTAAGAGGTGCCTTCCCAATATGGCTTTTTAAAAACAAGTTTCTTAAGGCGTTCACTGGCCCCAGCATCACAAGATCATGAGCACTTTGCAGCCAAACATCCAATTTTAGGATACCTGCCATTCTATAATGTGTGTTTCCAAAGAACAAAAAGATGGCAGACCTGGTGATTAGATGTTATGCATTTTGTGCCTTCAACCCAGGGGCATTGCAAGGTGGGGGAGCACAGATTCATGATGCATTTGAAAAAGGTCCCAGGGCAAATTAAGATGGTGGCTAGCTGGGGCAGCCAGTAGTGATGTATGGAAGTGAGAGCTGGACCGTAAAGAAGGCAGATCGCCGAAGAATTGATGCTTTTGAATTATGGTGCTGGTGGAGACTCTTGAGAGTCCCATGGACTGCAAGAAGATCAAACACATCCATTCTTAAGGAAATTAGCCCTGAGTGCTCACTGGAAGGACAGGTTGTGAAGCTGAGGCTCCAATACTTTGGCCACCTCATGAGAAGAGAAGACTCCCTGGAAGGGACCCTGATGTTGGGAAAGATTGAGGGCACAAGGAGAATCATAGAATCATAGAGTTGGAAGAGACCACAAGGGCCATCGAGTCCAACCCCCTGCCAAGCAGGAAACACCATCAGAGCACTCCTGACATATGGTTGTCAAGCCTCTGCTTAAAGACCTCCAAAGTAGGAGACTCCACCACACTCCTTGGCAGCAAATTCCACTGTCAAACAGCTCTTACTGTCAGGAAGTTCTTCCTAATGTTTAGGTGGAATCTTCTTTCTTGTAGTTTGGATCCATTGCTCCGTGTCCATTTCTCTGGAGCAGCAGAAAACAGCCTTTCTCCCTCCTCATTCCAGTTCATCCTGAAACCGTTCTTAACCTGAGGTGCGCTTTCGCTAATTGGGCCTCCCACGGCCGCCGCCACATGATTTTCGTTCTCACCCTGGGGCAAAGTTCTAAACCAGAGGTAACTACTTTTGGGGTTAGTGGAGCTTGTAACCCGAAGCATTTGTAACCCGAGGTACCACTGTATTTCACACAGCCTATTTCTTCAAGTACTCCGTAAAGAAAATTTTAAAGTTCTTGTTGAATCCCTCTTGCATTGTAATCCATTAATAATTTCATCCCAGTAGTAATTAATTAATTAATTAATTAATTAATTAGTTCTTCTTCAGTCAAGGCTTGCCAAATCATAGCATAGCAAATACAATGAAGAAAGAGAAGAAAGGCTCCCCTTCACTTACATAGCAATCCAATTACCATGAGAGTCCTCTCCAGATCAAAACCTTGGCACTCAGTGGCTGATTCATTTAGCAGGTTATCTTTCTCCTTCATCCAGAGCACGTCTGTTTCTTAAGTCCAAATTCAGAACCATTTTAAAAGAAACAGAAGTTTCATGGCGACTGCTTTGGAGAGTTTCCAATATGTGCAGTGCTATGCACTCTGCGTCCCTGCCCCCACATTCTATCGGAGTGAGAGGCAGATATCAGACAATCTGTGAGAGAAATCTCCCCCCCCCAACCTGGGGGGGGGGCTTGCAAGGATAATTACTCCCAGATTATCCTTAATTAACTGCACGCCTTGCATCCGCCATCATGGCGGCAGCGCTGGAAGTCGGACTCTGCAGTTTCACATGCTGTAATATATGAAATGGTGCACCAAAACTGATCTCAGTAACCTGCTCTTGGGATAAAAAGGACATGCTGCTTTGAATCCGAGACAACAAAAAGCAAATGCGGGGCTCCTGCTATGGGCTACGACTCTGATGTGGTGGGAAGCAGCGGTGGAGAGTGTTTTCATGGTGCACACATGTGCCAGGCCCACTGTGCACCAGCCCAGGCCCCAATACCAATGCTGCTGGAAGAGCCCCAGCCCCAAGCTCTATGCTGCTTTGCAAGGCTGGGATCTGGTCAGATCCAAGCCTCACAAAGTGGTGGAGGGCTGCTTTTGGGAGGGTTGTGTGAGCAGCATGCCCACCCAGAAAAATGTGCAATTCTGTTTATAAATGCAAGAGCAACACACACACGGCATTAATGCTTGTCCTAGGAAGCTGCCCCACAAAAAACATAAGGGGGGGGAAACGCATTTTTTCTTCTTTGACTTATTCCCGCCTCCTCATCTGCCTCTTTGGAAGACACAACTTGCCCACAGCTACTGATCTTCCTCTACCACACACGGCCTCAGGGAGTGTTGGGTGTCTTCCAGGGATTCTTTTCATTCCTGCCAAGTGATGTCAAGACTCTCCAAGCCTGGCCAGTATTGGCTGACTGGGACAGGCCACGCGCATGCTTAGGGCACCAGCAAAGCAGGGGCAATGCAGGGTTTTTTAATTTAAAAAGAAACAAACAGATTTTTTTAAAGGACCAGAGTAGTCATCATGGGGAAAATCAGAACTCTGCTAGCTTAATTCCCCACATTTTTCTGTTCTTTTTATTATTTATTTTGAATTGCCTGCAGTGGACATAATCTTTGCATCTAAAAATCTTGATCAAGCCTGCTGGTGCCTCATAATTTTCTACAACCTCTAGGATTTCCAAAGCAGACATACTGTACAAGGATTCCTTGAAAGGAAAATTATTATTATTATTATTATTATTATTATTATTATTATTATTATTATTATTAATATACTGCCCTATGCCCGGAGGTCTCAGGGTGGCACAAAATAATAATTAAAAGGGCAGAGGACATCCATCAAATCAACCAAAGGCCTGGTTAAAAAGGAATGTTTTCGCCTGGTGTCTCCATTATACACCTTTAGGCTCCAGGCAATTCTATACCCTTGGCCATACAGTGTGATTTCAGGCCCCACCCCAAGCCAGGTGGAGAGAGGCAAGAGCAGGGCCCTCAGGCTCTCAGCAGGCAGTCCTCCTGGGCAGCAGCAGCAGCAGCAGTCCTTATAGATCAGGCATGTCCAAAGTCCGTTTCGGGGGCTAATCCAGCCCGCCGGTCGGTTTAATCCGGCCCTTTGGTCGACCCTCACGACCCTTCACTTTGAAAAAAGTTTGGACATCACTAGAGCCTGTCCAGCCCTGCCCCAAGCCAGGTGGAGAGGGGCAGAGTAGGTTCCTCAGGCTCTCAGCGGGTCAGGAGTCGAGAGCTGCCTGCCTGCGCTCTGCATACCCTTTGAACAGGTCTCAGGTCTGTCTCTGTATCCCACAAGCAGCAGATGAGGTAGTAAGCAGGTATCTGGTCATTACTCTTCAGATTGCAAGTCAGGATGATGCTCCACACTGTTAAAAACAAACCCTCCTACAAAGAAAGCTCAAGGCAGGGAGAAAGGCTCTAGCCTAGCCCTTTCCTTGGCATGCTCATTTCTAGCTGTAGAAATCTTTTTTCTTCATAGTTAAGCATTCTATCCTGTGAGCTCCCCTCCCCACCTGGAATAGTACTGTCCAGACACACCTTTTACCACCTCCTCTGATGTTGTGACCATTAGGTCGAAGTATCCTTGGCTTTAGCCAAGGCAAGCTATTTCATGAGAAACATAGACGGTGCTTCCAGAAAACTGACTTGCCTTAAAGAAGACTATCTTCTTCTTCAGATTTCTCAGTTTCTGTGGACAAAACCATTTCCTTGGATGGCCACTGCATCCTCAAATAACTCATATATAACTTGCCATCATCTCCTGGACCTTTTAGGTCTATTTTTATATTACCTCATCCTAATTTCATCAAATTTATTTATTTCATTTTATCAAATTTCTATCTCAACCACTGCCAAAGTGGTCCAGGACAGCAAATATCAAAAGTTAACACAATACAATTTAAAATTAAAAACATAAACAAATTGAAATTGTTTCCTGCTTGGCAGGGGGTTGGACTCGATGGCCCTTGTGGTCTCTTCCAACTCTATGATTCTATGATTCCATGAAAGCATTTCTAAGCAATTTAAAAGCCATCTAAAACATTTAGAGCACCTGAATACATTAAAAAGCAATTGCAAACCCTCACAGTTACTAATTTTGATGTTCCATGACTTGTTGTCTTTGAGCCTGGAGAAGCAGGAAGGTTTTCACATTTTACCTGATGGTCAACACTGAAGAAGACAGACCCACCACACCAGGAAGGGTGTTGTACTAACAGGGGACTGAGAAGCCTCTGTCATGAGCTAGCGCCAACAAGGGACGAAGGAGAAATTCAGTTCGGTTCATATTTAAAGGCAAACCTATCTAATTCACATTTTCCAAAACAATATGCAAATTGGGATGCAGATATCCTTTGAAATTTGCAATTCCCCAAATCAGTTATTCTTTCCAGCTCTGTTAAAAAATAAATAAAAACAGACTTTGGACCAGAAGAAATGTAGTTAGAACAAGGTGCTTAGCTCTTTATCTTCTGTCATTTTTCAACTTAAAATCATACACCCCACACACACCATTTTAATTGCTAGAGTAAAGCTACAGTGACCTTGCAGCTTCCCTCTTCTGTAGTTTGAGAGTGGTTTCAAAATTTAAAAATAAAGAGATTAAGAAGCCTCTTTCCCTCACGACCCACAAGTGCTTGCCTGCCCCAGGCTGCTTCTGTTTTTTAAAAAATCCAGAAGAATAAAGCCTCTCAGAACTGTGCCTAATGTTTAGTTTAGCCTCAGAGAAAAAGTTCTCCACTAGCTTCCTCCTCACCATACTAATATTGCAAGTATAGGAATTCCCCCAACTGTATTATGACATGGCACAGTCCCTCAAAAACTGCAGTTCTGCTGATTGTGTGGCTTGCCTGTAAATCCATAACTTTCTCCCAACATTTCTGACAAAATAAGATATTCTGTTGCTTCACTGTAAATAGAAGCTGCCAGAGAGACACCATCAGCACCACTCCAAACCATGGTTTGACGAGGACTGCAAAAAAGCCCCTTATCAACTCCTACCAAGCATTTGCTTCCACTGCAACTCATTCAGTTGCATTAGCCCTCCTCCACAACAAAAGCCACAATAAACAGGTGCTGGCTCCGGGGGGGGGGAGGAAGCAGTAAGAAATAAATGGGCAAAGGTTATTCAGGCAGCTAAATCCAATAACTCAGCCCTCTTCTGGAATGTTATAAAGCTTTCCCAACCAAACAAATCACTAACGGAAGAACCCTATATAACGCCAGAGGACTTTATAAGGACAGAGCAGTGGGGAGAGGCCAAAGCCCTGAGGTATTGTGGATCTCCCAAATTGGACCCCAGTAACAACGTCAGAGATTGAGAGTCTGGTAGCCCAACTGAAACAGGGGAAAGCCCCAGGGGCAGATTTAATACCAGTAGAGGCTATAAAAAATAATTTAGACTTTTGGGCCCCGATTTTAGCCTCACTTTTCACCAGCATAGACACCTATGGATATATTCCTGAAGACTGGGGACTTTCAATCATTGTCCCAATATATAAAAAAGGCAAAAAAAATGATCCTGCCAACTATAGACCAATCAGTCTTCTAAACGTAATAAGCAAACTGTACGCAAGACACTTGCAGCGGAAATTCAAAGACTGGCTACAACAAGAAAACATCCTTTCAGATGAGCAAACGGGATTTTGAGAAGGGCGTTCAACCATCGACCAATGTTTAGTTCTTCAACATCTAATAGAGAAGTACTCATCCAGCAATATCACTTCTCTTTATGTGGTCTCCATTGACTTCAGAGCAGCCTTTGACTCTGTTTCCAGGGAAGAAAACTATGGGGAAAACTGGAGACCTCCACACTAGATAAACACTTGCTATACCTAACATGCATGTTACATGGAGGGACCTCACTAAAAGTGCATTGTACCTCCCAGGGCCACTTATCCAACACAACAGAAACTGAGAAAGGAGTCAAACAAGGATGCACACTGGCCCCATCCTTGTTCAATTATTATGTAAATGATATGATCCCTTACCTACGCAATATAAACTTCCATCCTCCAAAACTTGCTGGAAATCACATCTTGGTGCTGCTTTACGTAGATGCTACAGCAATCCTCTCTAGAACACCGATAGGCCTTAAAAGAGTTATCAAAACACTCGCTGCATACTGCAAAGACTACCTCACCTCAACCACCAAAACACCAAAACCATGGTCTTTGCTAAGAGGCCTAAATTATGTGTATGGTACATGGACAGGTATAAGATTGAGCAGGTCACCTGTTTTAAATACCTGGGTATAGCCTTCACTGATTGGGAAGCAGAAAAACCCATGGTGACGACCCCCCAAAACAAGGCTTTGCAAAAGAAGCTGCACAACTGTGAGCTGATCCCCCAAAAAACGGGCCTTCCCCCCTTTCCTTCTCTAAAAACTAGGTGTGTCTTACGGTTATGGAGCGAAAAATACGGTATGTTGCAGGGAATGCTCAAAGAAGCGCTAACGCCCTCCTTAGGTACCTTAGGTCCAAAGAGGGACTCTGCATACCGGCAGCCCTCAAACTGTTTGAGGTCAAATTGTTTGCACAATTGTTATACGGTGCCCAATTAGGCCTCTTCACCAACTGCACTCCGTTAGAATTGGTGCAATCTAAATTCCTAAGATCTGTTCTACAAGTACCTAAATATGTCTCCAATGCCACCATACGCCTCAAAACTGGATTCATAAGAATGAAGGCCAGAGTGTGGCTTGCCACTCTTAATTACTGGCTGAGACTAGCCTTCCTTCTGAGTGGCATTGCTTCCCTGACTATTAGATGAATTTCAGTCCACATGGAAATGAGCAGTGGAAAATATAATAACAACTATAGGACTCAATCCACAGATCCTACTCAACATGGGGCACGAAGAAGCAAAAAACATTAAACAGTGTGTGGTAGATCTAGAACGACAGGTAGACCTAGCCAGGTCCCCCCAAATTTTAATTAGTGAAACTAGAAGATACTTGACTTCCCAAATGCCATACATCTTGAAATACCAAAACCACAAAGGGCTGCCAGGCAAATATCTCCGGCTTGGGTTCTTGGAGCAGTTTGACTGCCAGAGACACTGGACTCTGGATCTGCAACATTATCAACTCCATCAACCCTGCTATACACCACCCATCTTCCCTCTCACCTGTCACAGTTCAAAATTACAGAATTTAGGAAAATTCAGTTTGTAGTTGCAGATCTAGCATAACAGGTCATTTTACATGCCTGGAACCTGAATGTGAAAAAAAGGGTGAGGACTTGGATTTCTCTTCATTAGCTGCTTATTTTCCCATGCTAGGTTTCGCAAGAGTACAGGTGTTTGCCTCTAGTGTCCTGGCCACACTCCAAGTGCCAAACGATGTAATTACATGCTGCTTAACCTAAATTGCACCCCAGCCTCACGAATTTCCTTGAATGCAAGTAGTGTGTGTGTGAGAGAGTGTGTGTGTGCTCTCTTCTGCTAAAAGCTGACACGCTTGAGCTACACAAGCTGAGCAGAGTTAGAGCCTAGAGCAGCTGAAAGCACACCAGAACTGGTGGAATGTTGAAGAGCAAGCAAAACCCTCCGGGCCTGAGAGAAAGAGAGTTGGTGAAGCATGTCATCCAAGGTAAGACGCTACAAACTGGCACATATTATGCCACTACTGTACATGGAAATCATCGTCTACAGGTTTATGTACTGACCCTCTGAACTAACAACATTGCTCAGGAGTAAAGCTATTGAAACAGCTGAACTTCTGGAGATGCTCTGACCTGTCCAACCACAAAGAATTCTGCAGGTATATTCCAAACTGAGTTGCATCCACTCATCACTTCCATCATTCTTTATAAGTGAAGCACTCTTATTCACTCAATATATTTCTCAAGTAGGTGATTCCATGGGCTCGCTAAGTGACTTTTGCTGTTGTTCAATCACTCTGGAAGATGCTAAACCAACAGACTTGGCCAAAGTATAGATGTGCAACCAAAGACTTCCCAGAAACTCCACATAATAAGAATCAGGTCTCTGGTTGTGGCCTTCTCATTGGTTACCCATTGTACAATCTGTTCTGGGTACACACCCTCAGTGTGAGAAACTGGTTTTAGTGTCAGAAAACTGATCAGGTTATATGACTCTGCTAGGATCAGCTAAGGCCAGGAAATTTCTCGGTTTGTCAGCTGGCGTCCCATTTGAATTGGGGACAAACTAGAAGGGGCACTGGGACACACCTTATAGCTTTTTTATTTTTTTACTCAAATGCAGCTGAGGAGGTTTTGAAACCTGTGTTTGTGTGTGTGTGTACTTAACACATTCCCTCCCATAGAGTGGGGGAGAAGAGTGGGAGAGTCCCATCATCTTTCCTTCTGCAGGTGGGAAAGCAACTGGGAAAGGGGTGATTTTGATAAGAAAAAACAGCCCAAGAAGTTGCAGTTGTGTTCCAGTGTTCTTTTAAGAAACTTCTGGCAGATTGATCATCTGCCTCACTGTTCCTCATGCAGCGGCGTAGCGTTAGTTGTCAGCACCCGGGGCAACGCAAGTAATTTGCGCCCCCCCTAACCTGCGAGTTGCCGCTGGCGCTGCCGCCCAAACAATGCCGCTTGCCCGGAGGAGGAGGGGGGCAGAGAGGCGAGGAAAATGCAACATGGCCCAGCAGCTGCAGCAGCGGCGGCGGAGGCGGGGCTGTGAGGAGGGGCTGCCTGGCGCGTCCTCCGCGGCCAGCGCTGAGAGCCGCTGCCTGCCAGGCGCCTTCAGCCCGGACGCGCGCACAGCTCATCGGTTCCGCGAGACATGCGGCTCCGCTACAGCCTGCGCCCGAGGCTCTTCGGCGACTCCGGAGGCAGCGAGCGCGCCCCCCCAGATGTTGCGCCCGATGCGGCCGGCACCCCTGGCACCCCCCCACGCTACGCCACTGTTCCTCATGTAGTTTTGCCATTGCTTGGGGCTGCAAAGTAGAGGGAGGCAGGTCAATATTGTCCGTGCAGCTCCCAAAATGCTTCCACTATCCTACATCAGGGCCAAATGGGGAGCGGGGGCAGGAGAGCTGCTTGGCCTTTGCCTCAACCTCAAAAGCGGCTTCAGGTTTAGACATTGGTTGTGCTGGTGGTAGTCAGTGCTTTTTTCCTATAAAAATAGGTGCCAGTACCCACCATGAAGTTAAATGACACACTTTTTAACAACAACAAAAAGAGGTGCCCTGGAAAAAAGCACTGGTGGTAGTTATTTTAACCTTCTCATAGTTTCCACCATTTTCTCCTGAGAATAGGCACCTGCAGCACCTGTCAAGAAATAATTGGAAGTTTCCCACAGGCTATTTATAGTCCTTATTCAGTGTCTTTGCTGGAGCAACATTTCTCAGAAGAGCATTCACCTGCTTTTTCACTTTTGGCTCTGCACCCCATATAATGTTGGAGGTGACCATTCAAGATGAAAGCCAAACAGTTCTTGAGTTTTTATAAGTTGCAAGTCTTAAGCTCTGAAGCTGAACTATGGTTCACCAGGTAGAAGAAGAAACTCAGCAAAGAGCACTTAAAAGAGCTGAACATAGCAGACCCAGTAAAAGAGGCAGAAATCTTTTGCCCAGCCACAAAAAAGGCTCTGCTCATCTCTTTTGCTCAGCCATGCCCAATTTGTACCATAGAGCAGTCATTCAGTACCTTGTGGAGAGTAAAGACCTGGCTAAGGTCGACAAGGCCAGGGGAGCATCTCAGTGGGCTTTGCTTACAAAAACTGCACTGGAAAAAAGGAGGAATTTGAGGAGGAAGTGCTGAAAAGGTTTTCAGCAAATCCAAGAAAACCAGTTTTAGTTTAGATTTTTTAAAAATAAGATGAAAAAGGCATGTTCTTTGTAATTTTGCAAAGTATACTTGTTAACCGCATGAAAGGTACTCCCTGATTTTAATTTTTTTATTTAACTTCATAGTTTTCAAATGACTGAACATTTTGACAGATATTTCTGAGCACATGGGGTCACATTGTTGAGACATTTCATTCCGAATCTGCTAGACAGAGTCAGACAGAGGACGATGACAGGTGGGTGTCCACCCCCCCCCCCAATATAAATCCTGGCTACAGCCATGATACTTGATTCCATCTCCTGTCTAATTTGTTAACCTTTGCCTGGGGGAAACTGCCTAGTTTGCCCTGTCTGTCTGAGGATCCATGACTGAGCCCAGAGCTGGCTCCCCTAGGCAAAACTGAAAACACCATCTCCAGATAGTTCTGGAGTTTGAGGTGTTCAAAATCTGTTTTATCTCTCAGTGAACCTTGCTTTCTTAAGTATTTGTACAACTTGAAATATCGGAAAATACTGACCCGCAGGATAACTATGGCTGCAATCCTCTACACACTTACCTGGGAGTAAGTCCACCTGAACTCAATGTGTCTTATTCCTGAGAATAGGAATATGTAAGTTCTCCAAAGGTTCTGCCCCTGTGTTACCATATAGTACTACAAGATAGTTCTCCTCCTGTACTTGCATGTCTTCTAAATATTCTTGCTCTTAATTTCTTTATCATCATAACATCATAATAATAGGAGACGAGTCAGAACTACATTTATATTTATACTTGAATTAGGCTAGAAATAGTCATTCTGTACATTTTTTTAAAAAAAATTTTATGGCTGATATCATGTATGTGGACTATTTTAAGATCTAAAACACTGTGAAAATTATAGGTATATTACATGCTTCTGCTCCATTGGTCTGTAGCTGTAATAAGTTATTCATTCATTCATAACTGCAACGGCCACTAATCCACCTCCTCTAATTTTTAATGCAGTTTGTCCTTCTTACTGTCATTTTTCATAATATAACTTCTTGTTAAAGAAAATGCATTTAGGACACCAAGGACAAAGTTTCCTCATTCTCTCTTTCCTTCAGCCCTTTTATCCCACCCCTTTTAACTATGTTGAAAGAAATTGGGGCTCATTTTTGTTTTTCTGAAATATAGAAGATTATCAGGAAGGAATTGCTGGGTGCAACCAGGGTGGTCCTGCCTGCTTGCTGGTCCTCACCTCTCTCTCTCTCTCTCTCTCTCTCTCTCTCTCTCTCTCTCTCTCTCACACACACACACACACACACACACACACAGGACAAGGTAACTTCTAGCTCAGCCTTGAGCCAGGGGAAAGGACATGTGAGAACGTTAGCCCTAATAAACAGAAGAGGAAAGGGACATGAATTTGGAAACCCGTGCAAACTCATCTTCTGTTGTGTGTTTCTGATTTGCACAGATGGGGGAGGGGGCATTGTAAAGCTGAATTACTGTCTCCATCCTACAGCACCTCTGAATTACAGACCATCCTACAGCATCTCAGCCTCCTCCACCCCCCCACCCCACTCATCTATGAGAGCCCTTGTTGATGTAAGGATTTGCAGCAACTGAGGGTTATCTCTGGGCCACTTGCTGAATACAGGTCCATTGATCTGGACAGAGAACATGTAGATGTTTTTAAAGTTTCCTCCCTTCCCCCACCTCTCCAAGCACCCGTGGAGATAATGAATCACTGTTTTTCCTCTATAAATGGCAGAACTTATTCCCATCCCAGTTTTCAAAGCCACAGGTTTTGTGGGCTTCAGCTGCAAGTATACAGCTTTCTTCACTGCTGTTCTATTTATATATGGGAAATATTGATGTGGTGGCTGCACAGAATGTCCTGCAGTTTTTGGGTATGACTCCAAGCACGTAATAGCCACCATTCTGCAAAGCTGATGTTAGCACATAACACCCCCCCCCCCATGATGGGCCATCCATCAGCTTTCCCTGTAATTCTATTGCCCCGATTCTCACAAAAGTGATAAATCCATGTCTGGCTTGCAGCTCATCAGACTGCACATAGTTCAATACTCCTCTATACCAAAAGTGCCCTTCGCACTGTAAACTAGATGCAAGGCATTAGGTCAGTTTTGTAAATGGAAGGATCTTGTTTGTTTGGATGAGTGTGCCATCCTATGATCCCCCTTCTGCATTCTGTAGCAGCACAGCACTGATGACAGAGGCCAGACACTTCAGTGAGGATTCAGTGGTAGAGGGAAAGGAGCCACTTCATTCCCTGCATTTGTAAGAGGGCACCTGCAATTGTAGAGCATGAATTAAGGCAGAAGTTGAACACCTGTGTAAGGTTCGCTGCTTCTTCCCAAATCACATGTGTGATGTGCCAATTTCAAGCCTCCCCACCCTCCCAGTGGTATCCAACAATTTGGAATTCATGTCATATGTCTGTCCCTGCATATTATGGAGAGAGCAGGAAGGACCTGATACCAAGGTTCCAGCATCACATACAGTATTTATCAAACTTGGGTCCCCAACTATTGTTAGATTACAACTTCCATAATCCCTAGCTAGCAGGACCAGTGGTCAGGGATGATGGGAGTTGTAGTCCCACTGTTGTTGAGGGCCCAACAGTTGGGGTGTGAACCCGTTTGAGAAACACTGGCTTATAATATATTTGCCTGGAAACTCACATATGATGCATAGATTCACCGGTTGCAGCCATGAAAGGGTTTTTCTGCCACATGATGTGGGGGAGAGGAGCTAGTAGTAAAAGTAAAGCCTATTTAAAATCAACCAGAGGTATGTTGTGGGCATGGGAAACCCTAGCTGAGGGAGATAAAATGCCTTTTTTATTTGCATTATAAATAACTTCATTTCTTATGCAAAACAGTTGCCTTTTCCAGGCTGCTCATTTTGATGTTGTTGGCAAAGCAACAATAAAAGAAAGAAGAGGGGAGCCCTGCACAAAACACCATGCAAAAAGGGGGGCAAGCCTCAAAACAGTGCCAAAATATATAAGGAACTCTGATAAATGTGTCAGCTTCTCTGTATATTCACGCCCTCACCTTCCGTGGGTGGGGTATGTGTGTGTTAAGCAAAATCCCCTTCCAAATATTTCACTGGGCAAGAAATATTATGAAAGTAACCAGTCTTTCAAATACAGTCCCCTAAACCCAAGCAAGCTATTTAGGACCCGAGGGAACCAGCATCATGAATTGGGATTGGAAACAAACCCGAAGCCTGTGAAGAACAAAACATACTGGGGTGATATGCTCTGAATAACAAGCTCCTCAAAAAGGATGGTATTGGTGCTTTAAATGTATGGTGCGCTTGCATAACTAAGCAGAAGGTTGCACTCAAACCTCCTAGATCCCAGTTTTGGCCTGCAGGACTCCAGCTGCAAAATCTGTATTTCAACACCAGCACACAACCCTGGAAGGTGGGATATAGTAAAGAGGAGAGGGGAAAGAGTAGTAATTCAGTGCATATACTGCCCTACACCCAAGATCCCTGGGAGGTGTGCAGCATTAGCAACATAATTTATCATGGCTTAAAACACACAATACATTAAAATAATAAAATAATAATAATAATAACAGATACCCCCCACACAATTTCTAGGCACAGGCAGAGTTATTTATTTGGTTATTAATTTCAGTGGGTCTACGCTGAGTAAAATTAGTTGAAAAGAGCCATTGTGTATATTTTTCCCAGTGCTGCCCTGTAAAAATATTACTGGACTCAATACTCTTTCTGCATCACTTATTTCTATTTTTCACCTACCCCTTGGTGACAGTTCTAAATATCTTCTTTTTATTGGTGACTTTTCTAAATGCAGCAGGTGAAGACTTGGCCAGATAGATGCACAGTGCATTAGCTTATTTAGTTATAAAGTGTTTTATTCCAACCTTTAGCCAAAAAAAAAGAAAAGAAAAAAAAACTTCCAGAGCAGATAAATGAAAAACAATCTAAAATAGTTGACATAAAAGGGAATGGGAATGGGGAGGGAAAAGGAAAGGAACACACTCATGCCCCAGTTCTTAAAGTTATATTGACCAGGTAGGGCGGAAACAGTGCAGACAGCTTGATGAAATGACTGCTGTTAGGTGATACTTGTGGAAGAGCCGAAACAGCTCTGAGCAGCAGTGATAGAATAATGCTGCTTCCTTTCTCTCTCTTTCTGCTCTGCAAACTGGTGGAATATTGGTATTTGGTCAGTACCATGCGGGTGGCGCTGTGGGTTAAACCTAGGACTTGCCAATCAGAAGGTCGGCGGTTGGAATCCCGGCCACGTAGTGAGCTCCCGTTGCTCGGTCCCAGCTCCTGCCAACCTAGCAGTTCGAAAGCACGTCCAAGTGCAAGTAGATAAATAGGTACCGCTCCAGTGGGAAGGTAAACGGCATTTCCGTGCGCTGCTCTGGTTCGCCAGAAGCAGCTTAGTCATGCTGGCCATCCTCAACCAATAAAGCGAGATGAGCGCTCCAACCCCAGAGTCGGCCACGACTGGACCTAATAGTCAGGGGTCCCTTTACCTTTATGTCTATTTCCAGAATGGCCAACTTTTAAAATGTTTCCATCTAAGCCCCGATGTTTCATCCATCGTTTCATTTAAAGCCACACTGCACTGTGCACCTTCAACTACCAGACTTTTAGAAGACATCTGAAGGCAGCCCTGTTTAGGGAAGCTGTTAATGTTTGATGGATTACTGTATTTTAATATTTTGTTGGAAGTTGCCCAGAGTGGCTGGGGAAGCCCAGCCAGATGGGCGGGGTATAAATAATAAACTATTATTATTAAATTATTATTATTCAAACAGCATTATCCATGGATTCAGCGGGAGACTCTGGACTCTGAGCATCAGCAGCTAAGACTTCTGTTCCTCTTTTTCATTTCAGATATCAAGAGAGATGCTTCTGCTGTAGCTCCTCTTGCCCATCCACTTACAGTAGTTGATGCAGCTCTCTTGTGTGGCAGCCTCCTTTAAGTTTCCCAACTCTGATAGGTGCAAATTGTTATATTTTACAGATGCAGTAGTTAATGGATGGCAGCTTGCTTCAGGCCTCCCACAAAGTTCTGTCGCCCCGGCTGGACTGTAACCCAGACCTCACAAGTAGCAAATATGCCTCAGCCAAGGGGAAGGGGACCACACAAGCTTGTATCTTACAACTCCTCCTAGCAGGTCTCCCACAGGTATGCACACTGCTTTTTCTCTGGTTGCATGTATTCCTTTCTCCCCTCCCCTTTAAACATGGGGAGTAGTAGATGTTAAATGTAGTGGGTAGCCAACATTTGAGAAGAGTTCTTCATTAAAAAATTGAGTTGAGTGGGGAGAAATGGCTAGGATTTTTCTTCATGATGTACTAGTTTTCTAAGTTCAAGGATTGTTTCTGTAATTCTTTACCTGGGGTAGAATCAAACAGGGAACAGCCCCAAATAAAGCTTCATCACATCGTTGTTGTTGCTATTTTGTTTACATTTTATCTTCATATCTACCTGCCAAGCAAAACGGAACCATCCGAAGTTTACAGTGGTTAGATATCATTTCACATAAATTTTGTGAGCAGTTTGCATGAAAATAGCATACATGAGAGAAGTGTCTCCAGGTAATAAACCTGACAAGCTACGGGCAAATAGATCAAGAGCAGTGCTATTTTTCTAAAAGAAGTGGTGCTGGAATCACCCCAAACAGAGGTGCCAGAACTGAGTTCTGGTGAGCTCCAGCTGAACAACAACCCTGGTTAAGAGTTTTTGTGCTGGAGACTTTTAAAGGGGGAGGGGTGTTGCGGGAAATGAGAACTCAGTGTGATTTGCTTTCCCCCTGTGGTTTTGTGGGCAACAGTTTTACTATGAAAATGGCATACATTATAGAGGAGCCCCTAGTCAAGTAACTTTTCAGAAGGATGGGGTGGGGACTAGGGAGTTATGATGAATGAAAAAAGAAAGAAACCTGCTCAGCTGGCACGTTTGACAGCAGCAGAGGTATGGGTATGTGGCAGAGAGGCAGAAAGACTTAAACACCTGGCATTTTCCAAGCAAGCACCACTAACAGAACTAGCAAATACGTAAGAACAAGGTGGTACATGGCTTCAATTTCCCTTCTACAAAGCACAACGACTGAGCCCTGGTCCCTCTTATTATAAACCAAATCTGTCTTCCCCACCCCTACCTGCCACTGTGGCATTTTTCTTATCAAGTTTGGGAAGAAATGTTTCAAATTCTATGGGAATTTTAAACATCTGAAGCACTTTGGAGGCCCCCAATTCAGTTTGAGCCACTTTGGAGAGATGCCACTTCAGTTCAGACAAGTCCTAGATATACATGAAGTGGCTTCACTTTCTTTTTCTCTATTTGAGACTCATCAGAAACTTTTGCTAGCTAATATGAAAGAATACACTCAACAGGAAGTGTGCCGCACTTTCGATATTTGAGTATATTTCCTGTAGGACTGCCTGTCTCCCTCGGTCCTCTTCCAGCCTTGCTGTCATCTGAATAATCCTTCTTGCTTGTGCCACAATCTTGGTTAGCAGCAACCAGGGGGAAGGGCCTTCTCGGTCATGGCCCTCTTTCCAATGGACTTGCCTGCTTTCTGCGTTCTGGAAGGCACACCAACGCTAATGACATTTTGTTTGTCATGCAAGATTTTTATTGTGTCTGAGATCAAAGAACTGAATTCACAGTGCCTGCTGGGCTGTCAGCTGCATTTTATTCTGATTTTGCTATTCTATTGTTTGAATATGTGCCATACAAATATTTATGAATAAAATCAGTATT
This sequence comes from Podarcis vaucheri, assembly GCF_965113315.1. Classification (NCBI taxonomy): domain Eukaryota; kingdom Metazoa; phylum Chordata; class Lepidosauria; order Squamata; family Lacertidae; genus Podarcis; species Podarcis vaucheri. Next base: position 104,658,310 of record NC_138763.1, on the reverse strand, counting down.
ACTAATATTCCAAATAACTCCAAAGTGCAACCACACAATAATTATATTGGGTTAGTTGCATTTGGTTATCTTATTGCATTTTTGTTTCTGTGCCTTGTATGCTGCTCCCATAACTTTGGCCATAGGGTAAATTATAAATTGAATTGTAAAAGTAAGATGAATATACAGTATATAAATGAATTAGATGTAGCTGTAGAGTTGTCAAGTATCACTGGAAATTTTACCCAAATTTCTCATATACCATTTCAGGTCTCTTGCAGATAGCAGAGTCTCAATTATACTCTTCATTTAAAGTTCATTTTAGCCATTAAAAATATTGACCCTGTTGGCCTTTGGCATCTAAATGCCAAAGCAAACATAGTTAACAAGATTTTGCAACAAATAACAATTTTGTTTTTCTTTCAGTGAAATACAGCAGTTTACTTAAGAGCCCGACTCTCTGTCAACTTCCCTGACCCAGCTGCTGACCCATTGTAAACCAAATAAAGTGGTGGTGGAGAGTAGCAGCCTAGCCCAGTGTTGTGTTATGTTCACAATAAAGTTAAGCTTCCAAACAACTGAATGGAATTCATCATATATCCATGATAAGTTTCTTCCCATAAGCAAAATAATTGGGCAATTCAGGACATTCTTACTTGGAAGTAAGTTTCATTAAAGTCAATGAGACTTGCCTCTTTTAGTAAATATATTTAGAAGCAAGAGTTCCTTCTGTAAGCACAGCTTTATTGTTTAGGCCAGGGGTCAGCAATCTTTTTCAGCTGTGGGCCAGTCCACAGTCCCTCAGACCATGTGGTGGGCTGGACTATATTTGGGGTGTGTGTGAACGAATTCCTATGCCCCACAAATAACCCAGAGATGCATTTTAAATAAAAGCACACATTCTACTCATGTAAAAACACGCTGATTCCCGGACCGTCTGTGGGCCAGATTGAGAAGGCGATTGGGCCCCTGGACCTTAGGTTGCCTACCCCATTTAGGCAATGGGGAAATGTAAAGTGTATATATTGTTATAGATTATGGGGGGGACCCCCCTAAACCCTAGAAATTAATAAATGCTAGGATATTGGTTATTTGTGATATCAAGCAGTTCCAGGGCTAGCTTACGCAAAACAACCTGGCTGAGCCACATGTAAAGAGAGACTGGGAATTTGGAAGGTTGCCAGGGCAACTGCCCAGGGGTGGGGGTTTGTTGGGAGGAAGAAGGAGGAAGAAGAGCTGAGATCCATCTTGGGCAGGAAGGCTGAAGGACGCCTGCACTGCTGCCTCTTGAAATAACCATGACGTAAGACCTCCATGCAGAATGCAGGTGTAAATGGGTGAATAAACCATATTTCTTAACACCATGGACAATCTCTGCTTTGTCTTCCATTCTCCAAAGGGAAACAGACCCTTTGTGGGTGCCTGGGACCCCATGGGGGCTTGCCACTACTCAGCTGAGAGAGGGGCAGCACCCAACTTTTGTAACAATATGTTTAAATGATTTTACAGGTGACTCATATAGACTAGGGACTCGGGTGGCACTGTGGATTAAACCACAGAGCCTAGGACCTGCTGATCAGAAGGTCGGTAGTTCGAATCCCCGCAACAGGGTGAGCTCCCATTACTCTGTCCCTGCTCCTGCCAACCTGGCAGTTCAAAAGCACATCAAAGTGCAAGTAGATAAATAGGTACCGCTCCGGCGGGAAGGTAAACGGCGTTTCCATGCTCTGGTTCGCCAGAAACGGCTTTGTCATGGTGGCCACATGACCCGGAAGCTGTACGCCAGCTCCCTCGGCCAATAAAGCAAGATGAGCGCTGCAACCCCAGAGTCGGTCAGGGCTACCTTTACCTTTACCTTTTACATATAGATTCTTCCTTGATTTGCATGTGTATAGAGGTTGTTGTTAAATATTTTACTGGGGATGTTTCATATATTAAACATAGCAATTTCCTTGTTTAGTCACACTTAGGTCTGGTTCTCACTTGTCTTTGAAATGTATCACTTCCAAGTGAAGGTCACATGACTGAACACAATCCTAGATGCAAAAAGTCCCTCCACTTAGAAAAATTGTATCTCAGGGGAAAGTATTGGCTGAAATCCTTTTCTTTGCCATCTAAAGTTCTATGTGGATAGATTGCTCATTTATTTGTTTTTGTCCCCATATAGACAAGCATTCCAGGATCTGAGGATCAGACCCTTTGCATTAATTTCTGAATTGATATATTCCAGTCATAGTTCAACCACCTGAGTCAGGAGGACTAAATGTTAGAATGTTTTAGGGCATCTCTCTCTGTCTCTCTCTCTCTCTCTCTGTCTCTGTCTCTCTCTCTCTCTCTCTCTCTCTCTCTCTCATATAGCTCCCCTGAATATTCATAAGCTGAAAGGTGGTACAGTATCCAAAAGTGAAAAAAGCTGCAGATGAATTTTCTCAGAAAGTCTCGTCAGTGCTGATTTTAGGGTGGTGTGGGCAGTTCCCCCTTACAGAGTGTCAAGCCAAGGAGGTGCAAAACTATGATGTAGCGCACTAGAAAGCAAGAGAGAAATGAAATGAAATGAAATGCAAGAGAGAGCCTTGCTCTTGGTGCAATTTTACCAAAGTTGGCCCCTGGTCTCGTTGTTGAAAACATTCTTGAAGTAGAAGGGAAAGGAAAGGGAAAGGAGGGGGGTGAAATGAAGAGAAAGATCTTCTTGCTCTCCTTAGAGCAGACCTGCACAACTTGGCAGTAGATAGGGCAGTAGATAGGGCCCAGAATTAAAATAGGCTCAACTTCTTCAGGCTTACTGAAATATACTCAGAGTCGAAAAGTGATTTCATGCTCTTTATTCAGCTCATAGTGGTGAGGAGGAATGAATGAAAGTCCCCTCACAGTATCTGCTTTATATACATTATTTACACAATGGGCTGCACATGATTGGCTAATTCCGGAATTCTACTGTAAGCCAATCAGGTTGTGGATTCACTTCTATCTGGAGCAGGATTGGGTGGTTCCTGCCAACCAATCATACTGCTGCATTGTTCTAGGACCAATCAGACTGCTGCATTCTGAATCCTATTGTTCTAGGACCAATCAGACTGCTGCAGTTTGGATCCTATTCAACTCAGTACATAACACTTACTTTGCAATTAAATGTATAATTGATGAGGGGGAGGGGGGAGAGAAAAGAAAACCCCAAAGTTACACACACCCAAAAAGAAAAGGGGGGAGGGGAGGGCCAGAAGAATATAAAATAATAATAATAGTAACAGTAATAAATAAAAAGTAAAACTGTCCCTCAATGTCCTTCTCACCCCTCAGTGGCCTCCTTTTAGAATCATAGAATCATAGAGTTGGAAGAGACCACAAGGGCCATCGAGTCCAACCCCCTGCCAAGCAGGAAACACCATCAGAGCACTCCTGACATATGGTTGTCAAGCCTCTGCTTAAAGACCTCCAAAGTAGGAGACTCCACCACACTCCTTGGCAGCAAATTCCACTGTCAAACAGCTCTTACTGTCAGGAAGTTCTTCCTAATGTTTAGGTGGAATCTTCTTTCTTGTAGTTTGGATCCATTGCTCCGTGTCCGCTTCTCCGGAGCAGCAGAAAACCACCTTTCTCCCTCCTCTATGTGACATCCTTTTATATATTTGAACATGGCTATCATATCACCCCTTAACCTCCTCTTCTCCAGGCTAAACATGACCAGCTCCCTTAGCCATTCCTCATAAGGCATCGTTTCCAGGCCTTTGACCATTTTGGTTGCCCTCCTCTGGACAGGTTCCAGTTTGTCAGTGTCCTTCTTGAACTGTTGTGCCCAGAACTGGACACAGTACTCCAGGTGAGGTCTGACCAGAGCAGAATACAGTGGCACTATTACTTCCCTTGATCTAGATGCTATACTCCTATTGATGCAGCCCAGAATTGCATTGGCTTTTTTAGCTGCCGCGTCACACTGTTGGCTCATGTCAAGTTTGTGGTCAACCAAGACTCCTAGATCCTTTTCACATGTACTGCTCTCAAGCCAGGTGTCACCCATCTTGTATTTGTGCCTCTCATTTTTTTTGCCCAAGTGCAATACTTTACATTTCTCCCTGTTAAAATTCATCTTGTTTGTTTTGGCCCAGTTCTCTAATCTGTCAAGGTTGTTTTGAAGTGTGATCCTGTCCTCTGGGGTGTTAGCCACCCCCTCCCAGTTTGGTGTCATCCTTTTTGGTGCCCCAGCCCCCCCTGTGTTCATGGCTGGCGGTGGTGGGTCCTCTTCAGGTCCCCTTCCATTTCTCGCCTGCCCTCCCGACCTGGAATGCTGGCTTGGAGGCAGGAAGCAGCTTCCTGCCTTGGGTGGGCAGGGAGTTTTCTCGTTGGCCAGCTGGAACGCACCTGGCTGCATCTGGGGCTCAGCTCGTGGTTTCTTTTTCTCTCAGCAGCCTTCCCTGAATGTCCCCCTTCCTTCCTGTCTTCCTTGTTCCTTGGGGCTCAGGGCCAGTGAGGAGGGCCAGTGGCATGAGACAAGGGGGCTTTTCTAGGCCTTGGTTGAGCCCTGAAGGTTGGTTTTGAGACAGGAAAGCACAAGGTGCATGAGGCAGGGACATAGGAAGGGGGTTTGGGGGTGCACCCCACAGGTGTCATCCTTGAGGGGGGTGACAAAATGGCACACAGTGGGGGCCGGCACTTACTGCGGGGCCTGGCCAGCAGCGCACCCTGGGAGTGACATGGTGGCTCGGGGCCCCACGCTGCCCGAAACAGCAGCATGGGGCTTGCGTCCGCCAGGCAGACCCTGTGGGCAGCTCACCCCACTGCCCTCCAGGGCAGATCGCTGCAACGCCCCCCTAGGTGGATTGCTGCAGCAGCCCCGTGCGACGCCCCCGTGTGTGGATCTCCGCGGTGTCCCCGTGGATGGCTCGCCCCCACTGCTCCAGGTGCCGGAGCAGCTAGCTACGCCCCTGGTGTGAGGCACTACTGCCACCACTGCCTCAAGAGGAGAGGGAAAGTGGATGGGGGAGAGGCTGGGCAAGATGAGTGCTCAGCTCCCTGCTAGGGCCAGGCGGGCACAGACAAAGCATTTTTCACAAGCCACCCATAATCCTTTGCTCAGCTGCAAGTGGCCCGCGGGTCACTCCTTAGAGCAACCAAGGAGTGGTGATCACAACTCAAAACATACTGTGCTATGCTTTTGTGCAACATTTTAGAAAAAATACCATAAATCATTTATTTTTATTTTTTTATTTCATTGCTAGGTCAGCCATTGAATTAAGACTTCCTCCAAGCACTTTCCTGTCTTTGCTGCAACCCCCTCGAGCTTCAGGGAAGGACCATGTGGCATGTACCCTGGTGCATGGGAAATTATACCAAGTATAACATCGAAGTGATGTCACAGATCATAAATCTGCTCCGTGGGAGCAGGGCCGGGGCGGGAGAGTGCTAGAGTCCTGTCTAGTCAAACTGCGTGGGATCAGCTCCAATCTGTTACCGCCAAGGATGTGGACACACTGCTTCTTGGAGTGAAACCAGCTACCTGTCTCCTTGATCCTTGTCCATCCTGGCTGATAAAAGCTAGCCGGGAAGGGCTGGGCGATGGGCTTCATGGAGTGGTGAATGCTTCCCTCCATGAGGGAGCCTTCCCAGACCCGCTGAAATAGGTGGTTATCAAACTGCTTCTTAAAAAACCATCTTTAGATGCTGCCAATATGCCCAGTCTCAAATCTTCCATTCTTGGGCAAGGTGATTGAGCGGGTGGTTGCTGAACAACTCCAGGCACGCCTGGAAGAAGCGGACCATTTGGATCCCTTCCAGTCGGGATTCAGGCCTCATCACAGGACTGAAACTGCCTTGGTCGCACTGGTTGATGATCTCCGGCGGGCTAGGGACAAAGGTGAGAGCTGTTTCCTAGTTCTGCTAGATCTCTCAGCAGCGTTTGATACCATCGACCATAACATCATTCTGGACCGTCTTGAGGGGCTGGGAGCTGGGGGCACTGTTATACAGTGGTTCCGCTCCTTCCTCCTGGGCCGTGTCCAGAAAGTGGTGGGGGGGATGAGTGTTCAGACCCCTGGGCTCTCACTTGTGGGGTGCCTCAGGGTTCTGTCCTCTCCCCTATGCTTTTCAACATTTACATGCAGCCGCCGCTGGGAGAGATCATCAGGAGGTTTGGGCTGGGTGTTCATCAGTATGCGGATGATACCCAGCTCTACCTCTCTTTCAAATCAGAACCAGTGAAGGCGGTGAAGGTCCTGTGTCAGTGTCTGGAGGCGGTTGGAGGATGGATGGCGGCTAACAGATTGAGGTTGAATCCTGACAAGACAGAAGTACTGTTTTTGGGGGACAGGAGGCGGGCAGGTGTGGAGGATTCCCTGGTCCTGAATGGGGTAACGGTGCCCCTGAAGGACCAGGTGTGCAGCCTGGGAGTCATTTTGGACTCACAGCTGTCCATGGAGGCACAGGTCAAATCTGTGTCCAGGGCAGCTGTTTACCAGCTCCATCTGGTACGTAGGCTGAGACCCTATCTGCCCGCGGACTGCCTCACCAGAGTGGTGCATGCTCTGGTTATCTCCCGCTTGGATTACTGCTATGCGCTCTACGTGGGGCTACCTTTGAAGGTGACCCGGAAACTACAACTAATCCAGAACGCGGCAGCCAGACTGGTGACTGGGAGCGGCCGCCGAGACCATATAACACCGGTCTTGAAAGACCTACATTGGCTCCCAGTACGTTTCCGAGCATGTTGGTGCTGACCTTTAAAGCCCTAAGTGGCCTTGGTCCAGTATATCTGAAGGAGCATCTCCACCCCCATCGTTCTACCCAGACACTGAGGTCCAGCAACGAGGGCCTTCTGGCAGTTCCCTCACTGCGAGAAGCCAAGTTACAGGGAACCAGGCAGAGGGCCTTCTTGGTGGTGGCGCCCTCCCTGTGGAATGCTCTCCCACCAGATGTCAAAGAGAACAACTACCAGACTTTTAGAAGACATCTGAAGGCAGCCCTGTTTAGGGAAGCTTTTAATGTTTGATGTATTATAGTATTTTAATATATATATTTTTGGAAGCCGCCAATAGTGGCTGGGGAAGCCCAGCCAGATGGGCGGGGTATAAATAATAAAGTTATTATTATTATTATTATTATTATTATTATTATTATTATTATTAATCTCTTCACAATATGTTTGCAGGTTGTGGATCCCTCCTCCCAGCAGTGTCCATCTCTACTCAGTGTTTTATTGTGGGGAACCAGCAGCAAACATCCTTGGCAGCAATGCTGCACTTCCCCATCATGCATTATGGAAGGACAGCATGAGATCCAAGCTAGTGCTAGGTTAGTGCTGAAATCCACTTTCAACCACTGTGTGTGTACAACTAAAGAAACTTAAAAACTACAGTACCAGCTAAGACACACACACACACACACACACACACACACACACACACACCTCTGAAAAGCAAAAGCATAGCACTTCTTTTGAAATACAGGAAATCTCACAAGATCAAAATGCCATATAGGTACATAGACAGAGTTGAGCATGTTTGCATGCTACCCCAATCTCTGAGTGGTGTGAGATTCCAAGGGTTCCACATACTTACCCAGGGAATGAGGGACAAGGTTCCACAGGCTTACGTCCTTTGGGAATGAGGGACAGCACAAACAGTGGTGTCTTTATGATTTATGGTTCATTTACATCTGAGCCCACAATGGAGGGGTTCCCAGCATTAACACCTCGAAAAGGTCTTGCTTCTCCCATAGCCACAGACTTGGATTCAAACAGAAATCAAGCATTGCTCTCAAATGTTTCTCTGACTCTCTCCAACTTGCTGCTTACTTCTAGGATACACCACAGCCAAATTCTGCACTCACCTCTGGCTTTTTCTGTTGAGGGAGGGGGTGCTATACATCTTAACACCCCAAACTTACAGCAATATGTGCTCTACAATTCAGCCTCCATTTTTTTCTTCATGGTCATAGGGTGTTACCCTGGCTAGCCTCCCATCCCTTGATTCCTGGGCCCAGTAAAGTCTACCTGCCTCTTCCTACTGGGCCCAGTAGACATCCTGAAAAGCATTTAACTACTTTGTAACTGGCTATTGTCCTTTTGATGTAGGACAGAGATAAATCTTATGGTTGGGAAATCATGCAAGTTAAATAATAAAGATGTGAATAAGCAGCAATCATTTAAATATTTAAACATGCATGATTGTTATGTGCTCCCACAAACACTTTAAATGACCCTCTTGGCAAACCCTCTAATAACAGAAAAAAGCGTTAATGAAGGAAGGAACAACATCTCCGTGGCTCTTCAATAAAGGGCAGGCTAGGAAGCAGTGAAGTGATTTTGCGTGGGCCTCATGTATGAAGGAGAAGCATAAAGGTTTAGCACAGGAGGTGCACACACGGCTTAGGGAGGGCTTCCTTCCCCCTGCTTTGAAGTTATCTACATAGCAGCATAATGTTATATTGCATTATATTTATACTATAGCAGAAAAAATGAAGGGGAGGAACTGTCAGTCATGTGTAAAGATTTGAGGGAAAGAGAAATTAATTATAATAGAAAAACTGGCTATTTTTTGTTGTAAGAAGCACATGGCCAAAGATGTGGGGGGTTGTTGCAGGAAAGGAGGCAAGGCAACAAGACCCACAGTACCTGCCTGAGATGTGTATTCTGCTGATGCCCCAGCACCTACTTGGAGTTATGCCAGACTAACCTGCCAGTTCAAGGGAGGAAGTAAAAGAGATTTAAATCAATAGCATTAATTTATATCTGTGTGGATATAAACAGTTGTAAATGCATCTCCAGTAGTTTTGGGTTCCAAACACTAATGGTCCTGAAAAGACAATACTGTGCTTTGCTATGTTTCTGGGTGAACACTGGCAGAGCTCAGGACAGGAAGGAATGGCTCCTGGGTGCTTCATAAGAGCACAAGAAGAGTCCTGGCTCAGGAGGCAGAATGTAAGGGGCAACTCTGTGGGCACAACACATACCTACACAAACATGCTGCCGGAAAAGTGGCTGTGGTGGTTTCTGGGTTCTGGCGAGAATGCAAAAGAGCCCCACAGAATCACACAGAAGTCTCCAGAGTCCTTGTGAGGTTTCTTTTTAACAAAATATTTATACATTTTCCAAAATTACAATTAATCCAACATTTTCCAATTTACATTCCCTTGGTGTTTGACTTGCCCTCCACCCTTCCATGGTTTCCTTGGATTATCTATCACTGCTGCATATTATGGTTATTTTATACCTGGAACGTGTCCAGAGGAGGGCAACCAAAATGGTCAAAGGCCTGGAAACGATGCCTTATGAGGAATGGCTAAGGGAGCTGGGCATGTTTAGCCTGGAGAAGAGGAGGTTAAGTATGTTAAATAGTGGGTAGACATAGCAGACGACGCAGCGATTTCTCCAAAGCAGCTCTTGTTTATTCACAGGCCAGAACAGAACTGAACAGCCAACAGCTCAGCCGGCCTGCTTTTATAGGCAGCCGGCTGTCAACATTGTAGCAACAACAACCCAGGGTTTCCCACCTAAAGTAACTGACGTGGACCTGAGTGAAAACTATATACACAATACTCCTGGTGGCCAGGGGGAGAACTTCAATACATAACACTACACATCCTGGAAACTAATTTTTCTCTATTTTCTATTAGTTCCCTCTCAAATTGGGAACTTTCATCAAGCAATTTTCATCAACCCCATACTTTGCACGCAAAATGTCCCAGCTTCAATTCCTGGCATTTCAGCAAGTAACAGGATGAGGATAGCACCTCTGCCCCTGTCCTCAGAGAGCCACCATTGATCAAAACGCAATAGGCCAATGGTCTCATCCAGAATTAGGCCATTTAAAGCTCACAACCTTTAAAGGAGTATTAAACAAATTACTGGAGGAGGATAGGCCTAATTGTGAGAACGTTTATATAATTTAGCAGAGTTTAAACGATCCCCTGTTTGAGTTTATATAGCAACAAGTTGGTTGCTAACTCGTTTGAGTCCTGTCAATAATTATACCTTCCTGGTTGATAATCCCTTTCTGTCCCTCTTAAAGAAAACACACATGAATCTGAATCATATTAACATAAGCTACTTTACTATCAGATTCATTCAGGTTTACAGAGTTGTTCCTGAAGGCAGGCTTAGGTTACATAACAGATAAACTATATACTAGATAGTAGTGAGTCATGAGAAGACTGCATCTGAGCAGTTACCAGTTAACATTCCTTGCAACAGCCAACCAACCGACCAACTGACAAAACACAGAGGCAGTTAGTCCCCTCGGGATGTTGGACTTGACTGACAGCTTTATATCCCACACTATTGACAGCTAAGTAGAACCTCCATGTGCAGGTGCCAGGGCCTGCCCGTCCATGAGGCAAGGTGAGGTAACTGCCTCAGGTGGCAGGATCCAGAGGGGCAGCAGATCCAGCCTGCAAGGAGTGCACTGCCCGCTGCTGCTGCTGTGGTGGCAGAAATGGCTGCAGAACCAAGATGTGCCCGTCCTCAGCAGCCGCCCATGCTGCCTCCACAGTGGCCTCTTGGCAAATAGGAGGTGCTGCTGGTCTCCTCCTACCCCTAGGGAGGAAATGAGGGTTGCCCTCTGGGGTCTCCTGGGCTCTGCACCCACCCAGCATGATTCAGAGTGCACCCTTCCCCCCCTCCACAATGACCCACATCAGCTGCCAAGTAAGGATGATTAGATTCTCCCCACAATCTGTTCCCAGTGTAGTTTTTCACTCCTACCATCGTCCCAATATAGATCTTTATTCCCTCCTTGTTCCTGATGAATATTTTCACTCACCCTTTCTTCCTGGCATGTGTGTGTGTGTCCATGGGCACAGTCAGGGGGGGGCAGTTGGCCCCCCATTAAGTAAATCAATAAAAATACTTTATTAACTGAGGTTCTAACCCCCCCCCCAACATAAAACCTGACTACACCCATGTTTGTGTCCTATTTTGTAGCTTGCCTCTGCTGTTCTTGGGCTGGCCCTGCCAGCTGCACCATACCTCTGGGTATCAGTTTATGGGGATCAATCAAAAGTAGGGCTGCTGTATTCATGCCCTGTTTATGGCTTCCCAGAGGCTCCTAGGTGGCCATTGCTGGAATCAGGATGCCACACTAAATGGACCTTTGTTCAGATCTGACAATCCACACACACACACACACACACACACACACACACACACACACCCCGCTGCAGATGATTGGCTTTCGTTTGGAGGAGGGATCACAGGAGACTTGTGGTGCTTTTGTAGTAGTTGATTTATTCACAAATCTACAAATAGAGTGAGGTGGAAACAATCAGAATAGCACTGCTAGCATGCCGTAGAGATGCACTGCCCCACATCTGCTGCATCCCAAGATGTTTTCTCTCCCCTTATCTCTGACTCTCCAAAGGGGATATTTCTTCCCAGGTGTACAGACCTTAGACCAATAAGAAAACAGCAGTTATCCATCCTGAGCAATCACCTCAACAAAGGAAAGGTATGGCCAGAAGAATGTAGACATGGCTGCAAAGCTGCACCCTGTTCAGTCAGCAAGCAGGTGCAGAGTAGCTCCTACAGGGACCAGAGTTAATTTCCCTACTCCCTTCACAGCCTCTATACACAGATCAAGGAGAAATCTGTGTCAAGAAACAATATTTCATCCCAGTACAGATAAGCTTTAATGTCTTTTAGATTTAGGGGAGCTCATCTTTTAGATTTAGGGGAGCTAGTCTCAAACGTTTGTTGGGGGAGACCTAGGTTTTTTTTGTGTGTGGGGGGGAAGTTATTTGTCCTGTCCTCAAGCTTTTTATGATGGAGAACCTCTGTAGCCACCCCCAACGACACGATCTCAAGATGGAAGGGGAGGGAACAGCTGCAGTCGCCTGTGATTCCTGCGCAATGTTTGCCATCTTGCCAAAGATTGCAGGCAGCTTTACCTGCAGCAATTGCATGTTGATTGCCCTTTTAAAAGACAAAGTCCAGCAACTGGAGGAACGTGTAGCTACGCTCCAAAGAATTAGAGAGCTGGAGCTCTTCTTGGAAGCAACAGAGCACACCGTCTCCACCAGGGAGGAGACAGGGGACTCCCCTGAGAAGGAGGCTAGTTCACCAACACAGGAGCCAGATATATGGAGAAACGTGACTCAAAGAAGTAGGAGGCCCAGGGTTCACTCTGATTGTTTAGAAATACACAATCGCTTTGAGGTCCTCTCCCCTAGCATGGAAGACGAAGAGCAGACTCCACTTGAGGATCTCTCCCTCATTACAGTCGATCAGGTATATGAAGACGAGCAGCAAAGTCAGTCCTCAGGGAATGTGCAGGCGACCTTGGAACGGACAGCTCACGGAAGAACCCCGACCAAACCCAAGAGGAGGCGTGTAGTGGTGATAGGGGATTCCCTACTGAGGGGAACAGAAGCAGTGATCTGTGGGCCTGACAAGATGTCTCGGGAAGTGTGCTGTCTCCCCGGGGCTAAGATCCAAGATGTAACTGAACGACTGCAAGGAATCATAAAACCCACTGACGAATACCCCTTCCTCTTGGTTCATGTGGGAACCAATGACACTGCAAGCAATAGCCTCCAGAAGATCAAAAGAGACTACGAGGCTCTCGGCAGGAAATTGAAGCAACTAAATGCACAAATTGTCATCTCGTCTGTCCTCCCAGTTGAACGACGTGGCCCAGGGAGAGAGGGGAAAATAGTGGAAGTGAACAGCTGGCTTCGCAAATGGTGTAAACAGGAACGGTTTGGATTCTTAGATCACGGACTGCAGTTTCTTGAAGATGGACTTCTGGCAAGTGATGGGCTGCACCTCACAACGGTTGGGAGAAATGTTTTTGCCAAAAATCTCAGAAACCTCATCAGGAGGGCTTTAAACTGACTAATGTGGGGGAGGGAGACAGTGCTCCTGAAGGTAGGAGTCTATCAATTAATGAAGATGATCATCCAAATGTCATAGACCAAATGGAGCAAACAGCACGCGGACCTAGTGGAGGGAGGAAAAAATCCTTAAATAAGAGACACGGGGGAATGATTAATGGACTTCAATGTCTGTACACTAATGCGCAAAGCATGGGAAATAAACAAGATGAGCTTGAGCTTTTAGTACAGCAAACTAAATATGACATAATAGGCATCACTGAAACCTGGTGGGATAAGTCCCACGATTGGAATGTAATAATGGAGGGATACAATCTATTTCAGAGAAACAGACCAGACAAGAAAGGAGGAGGAGTGGCGTTATATGTCAGGGGTGTGTATACCTGTGAAGAGATCCAAGATTTAGAACCTCAAAGCCAAAGTGAGAGCATTTGGGTCAAAATTAAGGGAGAGAAGAATAACAGAGACCTCATTGTGGGAGTTTACTATAGATCCCCAAGCCAAACGGAGGACATAGATGATGCCTTCCTGGAACAGATGGCCAAGCATGCAAAAGGAAGGGAGATAGTAGTAATGGGGGACTTCAATTACCCGGATATTTGTTGGACGTCAAACTCAGCCAAGAGCATAAGGTCAAACAGATTCCTCACTGGCCTTGCAGACAACTTCATTGTCCAGAAAGTGGGAGAAGCAACAAGAGGAACAGCCATTTTAGACCTGGTCCTAACCAATGTTGATGACCTGGTTAGTGGGGTAGATGTGGAAGGATCAATAGGCGCGAGTGATCATGCTCTTCTGAAGTTTACTATACAGAGGAAAGGAGCAGCCAAGCATACTAGGACTCAATTTCTTGACTTTAAGAAAGCCGACTTCATAAAACTTAGGGAAGTGCTGGGTGAGATCCCATGGACAGCAATACTAAAAGGAAAGGGAGTTCATGATGGCTGGGAGTTTGTTAAGACGGAGATAGTAAAAGCACAACGTCAGGCAATACCAATGAGACGAAAACATGGAAGGTGCCTAAAGAAACCAGGGTGGCTATCTAAAGAACTTTTAACTGAATTAAGATTAAAAAAGGATGTGTACAAAAAATGGAAAAGGGGGGAAACCACCAAAGAGGAATTCAAACAAATAGCCAGCACGTGTAGACACAAAGTCAGAAAAGCTAAAGCACAGAATGAACTCAGGCTTGCTAGAGAGGTTAAAAGCAACAAAAAAGGCTTTTATGGGTATGTTCGTAGCAAAAGGAAGAACAAAGAAACAGTGGGGTCACTCAGAGGAGAAGATGGTGAAATGCAAACAGGGGACACAGAAAGGGCTGAACTCCTCAATGCCTTCTTTGCCTCAGTCTTCTCCGATAAAGAAGACAATGCCCGACCTGAAGAATTTGAAGCAAATGATTCAGCAAAGGAAACACAGCCCAGAATAACTAAGGAGATAGTACAAGAATATTTGGCTAGATTAGATGTATTCAAGTCTCCAGGGCCAGATGAACTGCATCCAAGAGTATTAAAAGAACTGGCAGATGTGATCTCAGAACCACTGGCAGTCATCTTTGAGAATTCCTGGAGAACAGGCGAAGTCCCGGCAGACTGGAGGAGGGCAAATGTTGTTCCTATTTTCAAAAAGGGGAAAAGAGAGGACCCAAATAATTACCGTCCAGTCAGTCTGACATCAATAGCAGGGAAGATTCTGGAGCAGATCATTAAGCAAACAGTCTGTGAGCACCTAGAAAGGAATGCTGTGATCACCAATAGTCAGCATGGATTTCTGAAAAATAAGTCATGTCAGACTAACCTGATCTCGTTTTTTGACAGAATTACAAGCCTGGTAGATGAAGGGAACGCAGTGGATGTAGCCTACCTTGATTTCAGCAAAGCATTTGACAAGGTGCCCCATGATATTCTTGTAAAGAAGCTGGTAAAATGCGGTCTTGACTATGCTACCACTCAGTGGATTTGTAACTGGCTGACTGACCGAACCCAAAGGGTGCTCATCAATGGTTCCTCTTCATCCTGGAGAAGAGTGACTAGTGGGGTGCCACAGGGTTCTGTCTTGGGCCCGGTCTTATTCAACATCTTTATCAACGACTTGGATGATGGACTCAAGGGCATCCTGATCAAATTTGCAGATGACACCAAACTGGGAGGGGTGGCTAACACCCCAGAGGACAGGATCACACTTCAAAACGACCTTGACAGATTAGAGAACTGGGCAAAAACAAACAAGATGAATTTTAACAGGGAGAAATGTAAAGTATTGCACTTGGGCAAAAAAAATGAGAGGCACAAATACAAGATGGGGGACACCTGGCTTGAGAGCAGTACATGTGAAAAGGATCTAGGAGTCTTGGTTGACCACAAACTTGACATGAGCCAACAGTGTGACGCGGCAGCTAAAAAAGCCAATGCAATTCTGGGCTGCATCAATAGGAGTATAGCATCTAGATCAAGGGAAGTAATAGTGCCACTGTATTCTGCTCTGGTCAGACCACACCTGGAGTACTGTGTCCAGTTCTGGGCACCACAATTCAAGAAGGACACTGACAAACTGGAACGTGTCCAGAAGAGGGCAACCAAAATGGTCAAAGGCCTGGAAACGATGCCTTATGAGGAACGGCTAAGGGAGCTGGGCATGTTTAGCCTGGAGAAGAGGAGGTTAAGGGGTGATATGATAGCCATGTTCAAATATATAAAAGGATGTCACATAGAGGAGGGAGAAAGGTTGTTTTCTACTGCTCCAGAGAAGTGGACACGGAGCAATGGATCCAAACTACAAGAAAGAAGATTCCACCTAAACATTCGGAAGAACTTCCTGACAGTAAGAGCTGTTCGACAGTGGAATTTGCTGCCAAGGAGTGTGGTGGAGTCTCCTACTTTGGAGGTCTTTAAGCAGAGGCTTGACAACCATATGTCAGGAGTGCTCTGATGGTGTTTCCTGCTTGGCAGGGGGTTGGACTCGATGGCCCTTGTGGTCTCTTCCAACTCTATGATTCTATGATTCTATGATTCATATATTCTTGTAAGAAGGAGAGGTATTTTACTTGACACCAAAAGATCTGGGTTGGTTGAGGCAGGGTGAGGTGGGGGTTAAAAAAAGAAAATGTGTATTTAATTTCCCTGGGAAAGCATCAGGAAAGTTGAGAAGCAACACAATCTGAATGCTAAGACCAGAAATCCTAGTTTAGCAAAATATGTATGTGATTATTATATTTGTAGCTATGCTGCTACTACCAGCAGAGGTCTCTCTTCCACTGACCCAACACTATTTGTTTTTCACTTTTAAAAGACTATTTTAAACAAACATGCATATATTAATGCAGGGATCAATTTAGCTACAATGGCTGCAAATGCACAAGCCTTTCATCTTGGAAAATTCATGATACTGGCAAACCATTATCTTCTGAATGGAGTATGGTATGTTTCTCCCCAGCTTCTAGTAGAAAGGAAAAGTAGCCTTGAGGTAGAAGCTCTGGATGCTTTTGGCAGGAAGAATGTGGCTGGGCAAGGGAGATTTAGAGGGATGGGAACGGTAAAGGTGCCCCCGGATGACTTGTTTATTGACCATTTCTCCTGATTTTTTTGTGGGAAAATTAGACAATGTTGGCTATTTAATGAGCATTTGTTTTTATTTTCTTGCAGGGAGCCAATGGGACTGCACCACTAGCTTTTTTGGTGGCCACCTTAGGTACTGTGAGGGAAGCATTCCCACCACCCCCTAGATCTCTCCACCATGTCTCTCTGTGGCTGCCTACAGAAGGCAGTTTTTGTCTCCAGCTCCGCATTGCTACATTTCTTCAGGCTGCCTGTCCAGATCTATCCATGGTCTATCCCCAGGCAGGATCTTGCTTTAGTTAGCTGGCTGGAGGGTAGCCTGTTCCTCTCTACCCACCCTACCCTTGGTATTAATCTGAGTCTCCCACTGCTCTCCTAGGGTCCCAGCTATCTCAGAGCCTCTGAAGACTGGCTGTGGGAATAGCCTCACTAAGTGCTTTGAAACTTTGCATATATCTGGGCCGGGCAATGTCGGGCTCCCAAAGAGCTCTGGTCTCAAGCTGAGCACATGCTTACACTCCAGCAGGAGAATGGATGGGGTGGGGTTTGGGAGGCATCCTATACAAATGGCTATAGACTTGGAAGATGCGCTAGAACAAAGACCGAACTTCTCCCGCAGAAGAAATATCTAGGCCAGGCTTCCTCAACCTCGGTCCTCCAGATGTTTTTGGCCTACAACTCCCATGATCCCTAGCTAGCAGGACCAGTGGTCAGGGATGCTGGGAACTGTAGTCTAAAAACATCTGGAGGGCCGAGGTTGAGGAAGCCTGATCTAGGCCTATCTGGCTTCATTGCTTTTTGAAGGATTATGTGAAAACAAAAAAATTAATTCCTGGAAATTCCCTTCTGTATTTAAGATGTGGTGGTGGTGGCAGGATGATGGGCTCCTGGTGTGGAGATTTTTGTTGGTCAATGAGAATCGTAGAGTTGTAGAGTTGGAAGGGACCCGGAGGGCCACCTAGACAATCCCCCTGATTATCCACTCTGAATTTCAATTTGTATCCCTTCCCTAGATAATTTTCTGGGGGAACCCAGCACTGGGGCTGTTTGGATGACCACTCCTTACCAACACAGGAAACACAAAGCAGGTGAAGAGTTTCACTCTTCAATTTGTCTTTTGTGCTAGGCACACACACAAAAGTTCATGGGAGCCTACAGACTGGTTGGCTGCCAACTAGGTTACACTCTGAGTGGACCCATTGAAATTAGTGGCCCCAAGTGAGTCAGAGGGTCTACCCTGAGTCTGGCTAATATTGGATAAAATCTGTAGTTCCCCCATCTCAGTGCAGATGAACTGAATCAGCATATGTGGTTTATGAGGTCAAGCAGGAGGTGGGCTTGGTAACCTGAAAGGTAAAGAGTGGAAAGGTTTTGTGACTGGACAAATAAGACCCACATTGGGTGCAAAGAGTACAAATTGAGAGCATTTGCAGATAATCTTGTAATAACAGTAGAGAAGCCATTGGTGAGTATACCAAGGGTATTGGATAAAATGTACGAGTTTGGACAGGTAGCAGGATTTAGGCTAAACCAAAATGAAATGAAAGTATTGGTAAAAAAAAGATGACTGAAAAAGATAAAAATGAATTACGAATAGCAACACAATTAACATTTTTTTAAAAAGGTGAAATATCTGGGTGCATGGCTAACTGTGAAGAATATATTTAAGGATAACTATGTAACAACTTGGAAAGAGATAAAGAGGAATTTGGAGATTTGGGGAAGAATGAATTTATCACTTTGGGGAAGAATTTCTGTTATAAAGATAAATGTATTGTCGATAATGTTGTTTTTGTTTCAGACAATACCTGTGGCAAGTGGGGAGGGACACTTCAAGCAATGGCAAAAATATATAACTAAATTTAGCTAGCAAGGGAAGAAACCAAGGTTTACATATAAACTATTAGCAGATGACAAAGAAAGAGGGGGCTTCTCTCTGTCAGGTCTAAAATTGTATTATGAGACATCTTGTCTCTGCTGGCTAAAGGAATGGATAACTTTAAAAAACAGAGAGATATTAGAACTTGAAGGTCATGACAACAGATCTGGATGGCATGCATATCTGTGGTATGAAAAGACCACAGCGCATAAAGGTTTTTTAAATCATGTAATAAGAAAAGCAATCTATGGTGTATGGGAAAAGTATAAAAATCTGTTGGAATAGAAAACACCATGGTGGCTTTCTCCAATAGAAGCAAAATCCTTTAAAAAAGGTTAACACAAAAGCTGAATGGGCAACTTATAAAGAATTGCTCACTAAGGGAGAATAACAATTGAAATTAAAAAGCATGGAAGATTTAAGATAGTCACAAATTAGTTGCAATATCATCAAGTATTTAAAGCAGATAAGAAAAGAGGATTTCATACAAAATTTTCAAGGTTTGAAAAGGAATTACTGGAAAATAATTAGAAACTATTATCTAGAATGTATAAATTGTTGCTAGAATGGCATACGAAAGACAAAGAAGTCAAATCAGTAATGATAAAATGGGCACAAGATATAGGCCTTAATATTCAACTTGAGTCGGACTTCCGGGTTAGCGCGATCGACTAATGGTGGATTCCCTCTGAGCTCCGGAGGGAATCGGCTCCGTAGGATCGGGTCTTGCCGCTGCGGCGACGCGGGGACCCTTAAAAATCACAGGCGGGGAAGCCTGTGAACCTGGTGACTCGGCGGGCACCATTTGCACCCCCCCGACCCGGGAAGGAGCCTTTTTAAAGGCTTTGGAACGGGAGACGGGGTGAGTGGCGCGGTGCTGTGAGTCGACTGCTTCTCCTATGGAGTGAAGCCGCATGCCATGGTCGGAGAGCGCTGACTTCTTCTTGTGAACAATTGGACCCTAAAGCAGCAACCCGTGAGTAGTATGGAAATTGGACTTTCAAAGGAAATTTTTTTGTTGAATTAGGCACAATCGGGGAAGGCGTAAACAGGAAGTCCGTCTCCCCGTCTTATAAATAATCTAAAGCAAGGACTAACTAACTAAGGTCGAGAGGATTTTTTCCTTCTTATTGGGCAAAAGATATTAATTTCACGATTTGGCAGTTTAAGTAATTTCTACTGGAGGACAAGAGTTATTTTTTGGAGCTGAAGTGTCACCCCCCCCCCGGACCCGGGAGTGATCCGCGAGAAAGCCTGTTGGAGAGATATTGAAGAGCTTGACAGCTGTCAAAGTAGCTGTCAAGACGGAAAAAGCGATCTTTGTTTTCTGTCTCTGCTGGATATATTTGTTACAATTTGGTTATATTTTGTTGAAAACAAGGAAGAACTGATACAAACTAACTTGATTTTTGGATTTGAACTGGATGGAATACTAAGTAACCAAAATCCCTCTAGAGGGGGTTTTGGGACATTACAAGAATGGCGGAAGGAGGGAAAACTCAAGCTAAATTGGACAGAATTTTCTTTCTCTTGGGAAAGTTACAGGGCCAAATTGATGTTTTGGCTACTAACGTTGCAACCCTGGACTTAACAGTAAATAAGTGAATTGAATTTGATAAGGACTTGATCCAGGAAGTTCATGCAGCTGGACAAGAGGAGAAAGTTGAGAACTTTGAGAGTGTGGAGAAAGAGACATATGTTGTTTCTGAGGAAAGGGAAGGAGGAGATGTGGTGTTGCAGACGACAAGGGAGAGCCAGAGTCCTGACATGATGGCTACAAAGGAAAATAAGAATTGGATGATGAAAACTTGGTCCAAATTGGAGACTGAAGAATGGAGAGATCTCTATATGTGGAGATCTGAAGATCTAAGGATTACAAATTTGATCAAGATGAAAGCTGGAGCTTTGGGGACATTTGGATTTGAAAGGAGTAAGAAACAAGATTTGGGCTCCACTTTTAAGTATGGTGGTCTGGCTGGAGGAAGCATTGCCCCCATCGGATTAGAGCATCTCCGAGATCTGGTGTTTAATATTAAGGACTATCAAAAAATCCGGCAGAGAGGAACTGAGAGACAATTAAGGGCCTCGGATGTGAGATCTCCAGGCTGATAGCAGACTAAGACTGATGGACATTTGTTGGGGACTGAAACCGGGAAAGGGGATGGGGTGGGGTTTGGGGATCCAAAGGGTGTATAAATATAATTTGTCTTTTTGATATCAGTATGAAAAGTGGGGAATTCGTGGAAAGGAATTTGGGTCGACTTTAGAAAAAAGGATTTAAGAATGAGTATAAATTTTGAGGTTTATAAGGTAAAATTGTTTTTTTTAAATGAATTAAGTATAAAAAGGTTAAAAACTGGGAATAAGAACTTGTTGAATTTACAATTCGAATGGGAATATAAGAAGGGGAGGTGTGGGGAAGTCAGGGAAAGATGTTATAGAAAATAAGGATTGCAAATTGTATATGTTTTTAATTTTTCTTTTTGTTTTTTCTTTTTGGCTTTTTAAAATGGATAAATCCTAATAAATATTTATTTTTTTAAAAAATAATATTCAACTTTAGTCTTGGGGAAACAATGGAAGGAAAATTTAAAATTTACAATGTGCTGTTCATGAAAATGATGTACCGAAGGTATTTAACATCAGTAAAATTAGCAAAGATGTGTAGAACTGCTTCTAATGTATGTTGGAAATGTAAAGAAAAAGAAGGTACTTTCTACCATATGTGGTGGAAGTCCAAGGTAACAAAAGCATTCTGGGAAATGATATATAATGAATTGAAGAAAATGTTTAAAATAACATTTGTGGGGGGAAACAGAGACTTTTTTACTAGGTATTTTAGGTAAAGAGATTCTGAGAGAGCAGAAAATACTTTTTATGTACGCGACAACAGCAGCACAGATACTACTGGCCCAGAGATGGAAAGAAGATAAAGTTCCAACCAAAGAGGAGTGGCTGATGAAGATGATGGAATAGGCCAAAATGGCAAAATTGACCGGGAGAATCAGAGACCAGGATGAGAAGACGTTTAGGAAGGAATGGGGGAAATTTACAGTCTATTTAAGAGAACATTATAAACAGCTAAAAACTTTGGCGGAATTAGAGAAAAACTTGTAAAAGGCAAAATATAATGGAAAAGTTAATAATGGATATAACAAATTTGGGGGGGGGGATAAGCTGAAGAAAACAGGATTGGCAATGAAAACCAGAGAAGGGCGGGGGGGCGGAGTCAAGGGATTCCGAGAATCCTAAATGTGAAGGTGAATGATATGTTTAAACTGAAATCTGTTACGTAAAACATAATAAAAATATTTAAATATATATATGTCAGAGTTGCTCCCCGATCCTAGCTCACAGAGGATCACACTAGCCAGCGATCATTAAGTAAAAGTCTTTATTGAGTTACAGTTTCCATTCTCAAGCTGCTGCGTGCAACTCTACGTCTTATGGTTGGATCGGCGAAGCTCCGTCTGAGTCTCCGCCCCTTGTGCACCAACTTAATATCCTAGCCCTGCTCCACCTTTTCCGCCTGACTGTTCTCCTCTGGGTCCCTCTGCCCCCCGGGGTCTCCTCCCTCCGGGACTCCTCCGACGCCGACCCCCCGGACCCTCCTGTCTCCTTGCGCCGGGCTTTAGGACCTGGCTCCCTCTCCGGGCTGCCTACTGCGTCACTTTCCTGTGCATTTGAACTTGGCGCGCGCGCCCAACCTTCCACTTTCCGTCTGACCGTTTCTTCGCTCCCCGATGGAGGTGTGGCCACTCCTGACTCGTGCCCTCCCTCCTGTTGTGAGCTGCCAGCGCTTGATCCCTGGCGCCCTTCCTCTTCCCTGCTCTCTGGCAGTGACGCTGGTCCCGATCTCCAACTGCTCCCCTCTGAGTCCCCTCTGGCTCTATCTTCCTGGGGTGTCCCCCTAGGCTCCCCCCTTGCCCTGGCCACTGGTGCTCCTTTCTGTGAATCTTCTGATTCACTGGAAAGACTCGGAGATCTCGGGTCGTCGTCATCACTCATCTTTTCTTCTGCCTCCTCCCCCTCGCTCTCTGTTTCCTCCCTTGCCCTTGCCTCTGCTCCTGAACCCCTGACATCCATCCCCCCCTCGAAGCCCCCTCTTCCCCCCTCCCCTCCTTCCGGTGCGGGAGCTGGGTGCTGCTGTGTCAGGGGGACGAATGTCGGATACAGTTCGCTTCCCGTGGCGGGCCTCCATCTGAAGTCTTCTGGTTCTTCCTCCCTGCTCTCGTCGACGACGGTCACCTCCGCTTCCATCTCTGTGCCGCCGTGCTTGAAACCCGGGTCTTCCCCGAAAACGTCCATGTCCGTCTCTCCCTCGCTTCCTTCTGGGGGCGTCGCTCGTCCTGGACCCTCCAGCCACTTTCTGCGCCACTGCTCCTCTGGTCTATCGTCCCACCAATACGAGGGTTCTGAGGCAGATCCCGAGGGTGACCCCTCCGGGGAACGTGCGTCGCGTGTCGGTTCCTCGTCCGAGTCGAACCCCCGGAACGTGCTGGCTGAAAGCGTGGGCGTGAAAAGCCAGTCGTCGAAAAAATCAGCTGGCATGGGCCTGTGTGGGAAGAGGGCATGAAACTCTTCTTTGAGCAGAGGTTCGTCTAAAGCGTAGCACGGCACCCAGCTGTTGGCACTGGCCGGGGTGCCCTCCTTGGCGAGAAAGTATTCTACCCCCTCTTCCCCCCATCTAGAGTCCAAAATCTCTGTGACTTCGTTGATGCGTTCCTCCTGTGCCACTCCCCCTTGCTCGGTTCTCTCTCGGAGCGGACTTGGTGCCGTGCCTGGTTCCTGAAATCTGTGAGGTGCCTTGTAGGGAGTGAGCACCGATCTGTGGAACACCGGATGCATCCTGGAACCCTCCAGAAGCGCCAGCCTGAAAGCCACCGGGTTGACATGCTCTTCGACTTGGTAGGGCCCCAGTTGCTTATGCCCTAGTTTCTTCTTCGCCAACGACCTGGCCGGCACTGCGTGGGCTGCTAACCAGACCCAGTCTCCCACCTGGATCTCTTCGCCAACCCTTCTGTGTTTGTCCGCTTGTACCTTGTATGCGTGTTTGGCCAGCTCCAGGTGCCGCCGCAGCTGATCGTGGACCTCCTGCAACTCTGACGCGAACGCATCTGCTGTCTGTGGCTCCCCCTCCCCCATTCTTTCCAGTCCCGGGAAGGTTCTGGGGTGCCTCCCGTTGTTGGCGAAGAACGGCGTGACCCCCGTGGACATGTGCTTCGTGTTGTTGTAGGCGAACTCGGCGAGAGGCAGGTAATCCACCCACGTCGCAGGCTGTTGATTCGCATAACATCTCAGGTACTGCTGCATGATGGCATTGACCCGCTCCGCTTGCCCGTTGGTCTGCGGGTGTCTAGCCGACGCCAGGTTGATCTTGACGTTCAGGAAGCCCATCAGCTTCTGCCAGAAATTCGAGATGAACTGTCGCCCTCGGTCGGACAGAATAGACCGCGGCAGACCGTGAACCTTGAACACGTGGTCTATGAACAGTTTGGCGGTTTGTTCCGCCGTGGCCACCTTAGCACACGGAATGAAATGTGCCATCTTGGAGAACAAGTCCACCACCACCAGCACGGCCGTCTTGCCCCTCGAGCTGGACAGATCCGTGACAAAGTCCAGGGCCACTCTCTCCCATGGTTCGAACGGAGTTTGCAGCGGTTCCAACAGTCCGGCCGGCGGTCTGTGCACTGGTTTGGCCCTCTGGCAGGTGTCACACCTCGCCACGTAGTCCGCGACTTCCCCTCTCATTCCGGGCCACCAGAAGTCTCTGGCGACTAATTCCACCATCTTCTCCTTGCCAAAGTGCCCGGCAGTGGGCGCGTCGTGCAGCTGCTGCAGTACCTTGGCGCGAAGTTCGTCTCCCGGCACGTAGATGGCCCCTTTACGGATGAGCAATCCATCTCGCAGCTGGAACTCGTCGGTCGCTGCCGTGCCCCTCTGCACCTCTGCCATCTTTGCTTGCGCGAAGGAGTCATCCTGCAACGCTCGTCGCACCGCCTCCAGGTCAACTGTTGCCGCAGCGCACGCCCACACTGTTGGTGCGAAGATGTGCATGGCGGCCGCTGGCGTTGCCTCCTCCAGATACTGCGGCTTACGGGAGAGAGCATCCGCCATGATGTTGGTGTCCCCCGGGACATACTCTATTCGGAAGTCGAAGTTCGCAAAGAACTCAGCCCAACGTATCTGCCTCTGGTTCAGGAACTGTGCCGTGCGCCAGTGCTCCAGATTCTTGTGGTCCGTGCAGACCTGCACCGTGTGCTTGGCGCCGATCAGGAAGTGCCTCCACGCTTTGAACGCTGCATGAATGGCCAGCAACTCCCTGTCCCAGATGGTGTAGTTCTGTTCGGACTTGCTGAGCTTCCTGGAGTAAAACGCTCCCGGCCTCCAAACCCCCTGCGGGTCTTTCTGCAGCAGGACTGCTCCCACGGCTCTGTCCGAGGCGTCTGTCTCCACCCTCATCGGCCTGCTGGGGTTGACATGAAGCAGCTGCTCTTCCGACACGAAGAGCCGCTTGAGTGCCTGAAAGGACTGCTCCGCCTGCTCTGTCCAGATGAACTTCTTTTTCTTGGAGCTGAGCGTGTCCGTGATGGCCGCCGTCTGCATAGCAAAGCATTTTAATAAACTTGCGATAGAAGTTCGCGAAGCCGACAAACCGTTGGACCTCCTTCCGGTTGCGTGGGCTTTTCCAATCCAACACTGCTCGAACCTTGGCGCTGTCCATGGCGAGCCCCTTGTCAGACAACTTGTAGCCCAGGAAATCCACCTCCGTCACGTCGAACTGGCACTTCTCCAGCTTGGCGTAAAGCCTATGCTGCTGTAGCCTGCTCAGCACTTCCTTGACGTGTCTGTCATGCTCCTGCTGCGATTCCGAAAAGATCAGGATGTCATCCAAGAAACAGACGCACGTCTTGTAGAGGAGCCCCGCCAACACGTGATGCATGAACGCTTGAAACACGTGGGAGCCATTTTGCAATCCAAAAGGCATAACTCTATATTCGTAGGTGCCCAGGGGCGTGAACATGGCTGTCTTCCACTCATCTCCTTCCCGCATGCGAATGAGGTTGTACGCCCCTCGCAGGTCCAACTTGGTGAACACGCTGCCCTTCCGTACCTTCGCGAGGAGGTCGTCGATTCGGGGCATGGGGAAGTCCGATGGCTTGGTCACACTGTTTAAGATGCGATAGTCCACTACAAGCATTTTTTGGGGCGTGTCCCGCTTCTTAACAAAGAATACAGGACTGCCCCCCGCTGCCTTGGACTCTCGGATGAAACCGCGCTCCAAATTATGATCTATGAACTCTTTGAGTTCCTGCAGTTCGTCCTCAGACATGGAATACAGCTTCCCTTTGGGCAGCGCCGCCCCCGGCAGCAGGTCAATTTTGCAGTCATATGGTCTGTGGGGGGGGGTAGCCTGTCTGCCTCCTTCTCGCAGAAAACCTCCAAAAATTCTGCGTACTTGTGGGGAACCGCTTGCAGCGTGCCTAGCTGCACCTGTGACTCCTCTTCCTCCCCTTCCTGCCGGGGCACGATGCAGTGTTCAGCACAAAAGGAAGAGCCGAAGGTCAGCTGCCTCTGGTACCAAGCCAGCGTCGGGCTGTGCTTGTCCAGCCAACTCATGCCCAATACAATGGGCGTGTCCGATAGTTGAGTGACGTTGAAGCTGATGATTTCCTTGTGATTCTCAAGTCGCATCACCATTGGTGGCGTCTGCTTCACCACTTGCCCCCCTAGCAGCTCCCTGCCATCCACCGTGACAACCTGCAGGGGCAGCGTGGCAGGCAGCAACTGTATGGCGTGCCGGTTGACAAAGTCCTGCCCTATAAAGTCCGCATTGCTTCCTGAGTCAATGGTGATTGGCACGTCCATGGTGATTCCATTGGGCAGCTGGAGCGATGCAGTGAGCCTCACTACTGGCTTGGGCGGGAGGGGGTTCATGGGCTGTAAAATCTCTGGGGACTGCTTCACTGACACGTCTGGCTGGGCCCCAGTGCCTCTTCCTCCAGCCAGACTGCGTCGTTTCCCTGCTGTGGTTCTCCTTGCTGCGTTGCTGCAGTCACCATTGCTGAGGCTGCAGTGTGCTTGTGGAGCCTCCGGGGACACTCTTTCGCCATATGCTGTGGATCATCGCAGATATAACACTTCCTGTTCCCTCTAGGAGGCTTCGCTTTCACTGCTCCCGGTGCTAGGGCTCTGGCTGCTGACTGAGCCCTTGCACCTCCAACCTCCATAGGTTCCGCTCCTCCTCCTGGCGGAGGCGTGGATTGCGCACGCGCTGCTTCTCTGGGAAGGAAGGAGGAGCCCCTGGCTGGTTCGCGCCCTCCACGCCCTTCGTCCCTGCTCCACGGACGTTCTTCCAGCCGCACCCCCACCGCCAGCGCCCTCTGAACGATCTCCTGCGTGGTCCGGGGTCTCTCCCCCCTCGCAATTTCATCTTTAACCGAGCCGTGCAATCCCTCCCAAAACAGGTCTCTTACAGGAGCCGAATCTCTGTCCCATTCCAGGGCACTGACCAAAGCGAAAAACCGGGCATGGTACTGCCTTACGCTGGCCCTCCCTTGCTTCAGTCCATGTATCTGCTGCCGAGCAAGATCCACGTCAATGCTTGATAAAAAGCACCCATCCATCGCTTTAATAAAGGCATCCGCATTTTGGAGCGCCGGATCCTTATCCCTCCACAAATTGCGCAGCCATGCTTTAGCATCTCCATGCAAATGGGACATGATGAATCCCACTTTCTCTTGCTCATCTCTAAAGTCTTTGTTCAGCAGTTGCAGTGCACACATTACATCTGCTCTAAAGTTAGGGTACTGTTGCAGATTCCCATCGAAGTGAGAGACCAGACCGCCTGTTCGTCTCGCCAACCCAATTCCCTCCTGTTTGGGTGTCAGTTGCCCTTGCTTAGTAAGCATGTCCAACCTGACCTGGAGATCCCTGTAGGCGGCAGCTGCGTCCTCCTCTCTCTTCCTGGATGCAAGTGCCTCGGCATTCAGTCGTGTCACTGCTTCTCTGAGTTCCGCTATCTGCTGTTCAGCCGTCATGTTGTCTGCCGTTCGTGAGCTTGCTAGTAGGCACCCGCTTTCCTCTCCGTGAGGCCGTAGATGCCCACAATTTAAGTGACGGAGCTTACTGTCAGAGTTGCTCCCCGATCCTAGCTCACAGAGGATCACGCTAGCCAGCGATCATTAAGTAAAAGTCTTTATTGAGTTACAGTTTCCATTCTCAAGCTGCTGCGTGCAACTCTACGTCTTATGGTTAGATCGGCGAAGCTCCGTCTGAGTCTCCGCCCCTTGTGCACCAACTTAATATCCTAGCCCTGCTCCACCTTTTCCGCCTGACTGTTCTCCTCTGGGTCCCTCTGCCCCCCGGGGTCTCCTCCCTCCGGGACTCCTCCGACGCCGACCCCCCAGACCCTCCTGTCTCCTTGCGCCGGGCTTTAGGACCTGGCTCCCTCTCCGGGCTGCCTACTGCGCCACTTTCCTGTGCATTTGAACTTGGCGCGCGCGCCCAACCTTCCACTTTCCGTCTGACCGTTTCTTCGCTCCCCGATGGAGGTGTGGCCACTCCTGACTCGTGCCCTCCCTCCTGTTGTGAGCTGCCAGCGCTTGATCCCTGGCGCCCTTCCTCTTCCCTGCTCTCTGGCGGTGACGCTGGTCCCGATCTCCAACTGCTCCCCTCTGAGTCCCCTCTGGCTCTATCTTCCTGGGGTGTCCCCCTAGGCTCCCCCCTTGCCCTGGCCACTGGTGCTCCTTTCTGTGAATCTTCTGATTCACTGGAAAGACTCGGAGATCTCGGGTCGTCGTCATCACTCATCTTTTCTTCTGCCTCCTCCCCCTCGCTCTCTGTTTCCTCCCTTGCCCTTGCCTCTGCTCCTGAACCCCTGACAATATATAAGGCCCACTAGCACACAAACACTCTTAAAATGCTGTGATCCTTCGGGTAGGAAAGAATAACAATGGAAAGAATAATGGGTGGGTGGTCATCTGTCATGTATGATCTTGTTGAGATTCCAGCATTGCAGAGGGTTAGACTAGGTGACCCTCAGAGTCTCTTCCAACTCAACAATTCTTTGATTCCATGATGCTAATTTATCGCGGTAGGCTTTGACAGTTTTCATGGGGAGTGAAATATGCTTGAATTGGCCCTAGGGGCAAAATATCAGTACTTTGCAATGGGATTATGGAAAAATTGCAGGTTTCTTTTCTGAACTATAAAATACCATTCATTATAATTATTACTATTATTATGATTGCACAATTGAGCCAACAGATATCATTGGGAAATGGGTTTTTTAAAAATATTTTTTATTTTTCCATTTTACAGCATTAAACAATGCATATAAATCTACACAAATCAAATAATATTTTCTGCAACTTTCCTCTCTCCCCTTTTGTGGTTTCTTATTTTTCTATCATTTTCTTACTGCGTATCTAAATTTATCCTTTTTATCCTTAATAATTCCTTTAAATTTCTTACTGCTCGTGTTTATACTAATCCTGCTAATGTTCTTAATTGTTTACAATTTGCTTTCAAATATTCAATAAATTTCCCCCATTATTTTATAAAAAAATCCATCATCATGATCTCTTAATCTTCTGGTAAGTTTCGCCATCTCTGCGTATTCCATCAGTTTTAATTGCCAGTCATCTCCTTTAGAGCCAGTTCCTCTTTCCAATTTTGGGCATATATCATTCAGACATAAATAGTTTTTTTCTGGTCTTTCAGCACCTCTTCTCTAAGTATACCTAGAAGGAAGGCTTCAGGGTGTGTGTTTTTTAACAAAAGTTATTTTCAACATTTTTTTCCAATTCATTATCATTTCCCAGAAGGCTTTTGCAATCTTACAAAACCACCACATATAAACAAAGGTACTTTCTTTCTCTTAACATTTGCAAAAAATATTGGACTCAGACTTATACATTTTAGCTAGCTTACTAGGCGTCAAATACCACCTATACTGAGGATATTTCACTCCTCCCATTGCAAGAATCTGCTGGTTTTCTAGAGAGGAGGGGGCGGATGGTGCTCCAGTACTTCTTCCGCTCCAGCCGCACTTCAAAGAGGGAGAGACTGAGTGTTATCTCTGTGTAGATAAGGTTGCTGCAGAAAGCAGCTGTAACACTCAGCGCAGTCCAGCGTCTCCATTTGTATATAGTTTGTATAGTACAGTAGCTGTAGTGAATAAAAGAAGATATTCTTCAGCACTATCGTCCGAGTGATTTATGCTCTGCTATACTCTGCTGTGCACAGCTGTCTTCTGGAAGTGAGTTCAGTGCTCACAGCTCTCAGTTGTGAGTCCACAGCACTTAGACCTGTTCCTGCAGAAGAAGGTCTCTGGAAGTGCTACCCCAGCTCGCCAGGCCCAGTCGGGGCTGAAGTAGTTGAGCCCAGTTGGTGGCACTGGCTCAAGGGCAAAGCTGACATATACATCATCTTCATGTAATTTTATTTTAATGCATAGCAAGCTGTGAATTTTAAATCTCCATTCCAAAGTCTTCCCCATGCTGTCATGTCAAAATTATGACCTATATTCATTGCCCAGTTTCTCCTTGATGATGTGACCATTTCATCCTTTGTTTGCTATTCTAATAATAATTTATACATTTTTTATTATTCTTTAGCAGGTCTTCTAATTGAGAGGTTTGAATTGTAAAACCATTTTTCTTATCAATCTTAAATATCTCATTTAGTTGGCAATATTGTAGCCAACTTGTTAATATTCCACTTATTTCTTTATACTTCTTTAGTCTAACCTCCCCTTCCACCTCTATTAACAACTCCCTGTATGTTACCAGTCTTTCCTCTTCCATAAATCCTCCCCCCCCCCCTTACTGCTATGGCTTCTACTGCTGAGAGTCACATTGGTGTTTTATTTTCCAGCAAGTTTTTATATTTATCCCATACTCTACATAATTTTTCCTAATTATATAATTGATGAAACCTTTATGCATTCCAGTTTCCCATACCACAAGTATGCGTGCCAGCCAAAATTAATATGTCCTTCTAGGTTCAAAATCTGCATATTCTGCAATATAAACCACTCCTTTAACCAGCAAAGCCAGGATGCCTCATAGTATAATCATAAATCATTTGGAAATGTTAAAGAAGTACTTTACTCTCACTCACCTCACAGAGTGTTGTTGTGGGTGAGGAAGGGAAAGGAGATTCTTAGCTGCTTTGAAACTCCTTAAGGGGAGTGAAAGGCGGGATATCAAGTCCAAACTCTTCTTCTACTACTACACTCACATACTGAAGCTAAGAGAACTGCACCAAGGGCATGCATTGAAGGCATATGATGCCACAGTCTTACTAAAGGCAAGCATCTCTGGGTCTGCACAGTGCCTGGCTGGGAGATTTGCCTGGGTACCCTGTGGGTGCCACTTCAAGTTCCACGGGGAAAGGAGGGAGATTTAAATGCAGCAAGTAAATGAATTTAATAGGATTATGTATTTACAGTGCCATTCTAGTCAGATGCATGCGCAATGAGGCTCACTTCTAAGTGAGGACTCAGCCACACTTCCACTTGCCCTGCTTTCCCCTGAGAAAACCCACTGTTTACCCCTGAATCAGAACAAACGTCAATCACTTTTTCGGCGGATTGGCATTTGTTCTGATTCAGAGGTAAACAGTAGTCGTCCCTGTGGGAAGTGAGGGACAGCCACAAAACGGCTTGGAAACTTGGGACAAGCGGGAAGCCTCTCAGATCCATGCTTTCTAGGCACAGGACAAGTGGAAGTGGAAGCCCTGAGTGTGGCTAGGACTGCAGCTTCAGTCTCTAATCTTTTTCCCTAGAGGAATATACTGTAAATTGAGCAAGTTGTTTCCAACTGCTCACTATGCTCTGGCCAATGGATAGACATGTATGAGGATTATTGATTATTGACAAATGCTCAATTTAAAAAAGGAAATAAATTATTTAACAAATTAAAAACTTTTATGCAAACCTACTGCTTGTGTATTTTAAAAAACCAAACCCTTGGCTCCCTGTCATTACGTTTTGAGACCAGAGGGTTGCAAGGGGGATGGATGCTGGAGCCAGCATGGTGCAAGTACACAGTTGTCCCAGCATAGGACACCTCCACCATCAGGAGGACTATCCACTCAGGAACATGTGCTTCCATGGTGCTGGCTGCAGCACGCCATGCCTCCACCTACCACTGCCTAAAGGTAAAAGCAAGAAGGCACACCCCACCTTCCCCTGCTACACCTCGGCAGCAGGCCATTTTACCTCACCTAGCAAACTACCTCTCCAGCTTCCACTGCCTCTGAGGCCTCTGCACTTGTTGCTCATTATCTGCTTTTGGCTTTAAATGGCTTTTATGTGCAATGTATATTCTAGCCACTGTCATTTTTAAGTTCTTGTTCTAAACATGAGAAATAGAAAATATTCTTTTGGTGTTTGGGTAAAAGTGCCCTTAGAGGATAAAGAAGCAAAACTAGGGCACCATCCAGAATTTAAACAACATGCCCAAAGGATAGGCAGCAAGTCTGAACTGCAGGAAACTGGTTCTCCCTCCTGCGTTCCAGTCCGGCGCCGTGGCCACCCCCCCCCCCCCGAAATAGATCTGAATGAGATTAAAGAAATAAATTTCAAAGGCAGAAATAGTAAAGCAGACAAAGAGGCTTCTTTAATTACTACACAGAGAAGAATCCTCTGTCCGTTGCTAGATCTTACTCACCACTCCCCATCCTTGGGAAACCCTTAGTAAGCCAGAGGGAAACTCCCATGTTGACTGATTGTTAATTGTAATGCCTTTTTAGAAAGGTGATGGGAGGGAGAGATATCTGGGGGCGATGAGTTTTTTGCTTTGCCTTGTTTTTTATAGTGCAGCCTGATCCTCTCCATGCTTACTTGGAAGTTAAGCCTTGCTGAGTTCTACACAACCTAAACCACGTATTGAATTGAGTAGCTTTGAAGGAGAGAGAAAATGTTTATGTTTGTCACAGGTTTTTTGAAAAGATTATCACCAGCATCATAATTTATATAATGCTTTACAGTGTTCATTGGGTGTGATAAACACTATCTTGTTCCAGCCTCATGATGACCCTGCAAGAAGCTGAGGCTAGAGATGGCCCGAGACCACCTCTTGAATATAGGTGAGATTTGAAGCAGGCAGATATCGCTCTGGAGTTCAGCCTTTTATCCACCACATTTATCTCTACATTTCACCACATCCTTCTGGAACTAGAATTGCCATCTCTTTTCTAATGTCTTTTTCTATGCCTTTGTAAACTTTCTTCTAACCACCCTGCCAGATTGACTAGAAGGCCACCATTGTTCTGTTTCTAATGGCAGCAAGGTGAGAGGTGTGACTGGTCGCTCCCAAGGAGCGCATAAAGGCAATGGCCAACCCCTTTTGTCTGCACTGAGAAGCAAACTGCCTCTGAACAGATGGCCACCGCCCTACCCCCCCCCCGCCCCCCGCGACATTGAGAGACCCACCATCCATGAATCTCTATCTCTCTGTTGTTTCATATGTGTCATGTAAGCCAGTGGTCATCACTGTATCTTGAATTCCATCAGTCACTTGCACATTTTGTGAAGAAAAAGAAGAGGAGGAAGAGAAGCTTTCCCCTTTAGCTTTCTTGCTAAGTTTCAGTGTGTCAGCCTGCTCTTAACAACACAGGTGCAAGTCCAGTCAAAAGGGTAGTTGTCAACTTGAATTAAAAACCAACAAACACAGAATTTCTGACCTGTCGGCCATTCACCCAATCATAACAAAGCTTACTACCTTCTGCTCTGATTGTTCTCTATCGCTCCAGCCACTTTCTTGCATGGAGAAATTCCACATCCACCAAATTATTAACTGTTTGGTTGCTCCACCCCTGCAACACACTCCTTGCTTGCCATCCATGGTAGAAATGAGGGAGCAGGGGCAACAGCTGTGAGGAAGTAACATGGCATTGAGACCCTGTCCCATATTCCATAACATAATGACCCCTGTATAGAACATTGCAAAAAAGGACTGTCCGTGCAGAGAGTTAACCTGGGTGTTGAGTCAGGGGGGTGGGGAAAGGTGAGGGGGAGCCCCACAGCTGCACAGCACACAATCTCCTGCCAAAGGATTTCAGGTTATAAATCTGGGAGAGAAATTCTGGAAAGCTGCTGTCAGTTAGAGTGTCAGCTCTAGGCTAGATGGACCACCAACCTGCTCAGTACCAGACAATTTTTTCTGTTTGTTCAATATATTGTCTATGTGTTGCTTGTGGGTTCTTTCTATGGGGAAGCTTTATTTTCTCTTCTCTTCATAAAAATGTAGAGCATTGGAAATAATGCTATTGGGATTGTTTTCAAATTGCAAACCACACAGCCAGGCACCAGTGACTGTAACTTATTTTAATTCTGAATTTGTGGTTCTGATTGAGCTGGAACCTATGTGAGTGAGCACCATTGACCTCAACGACAGGCGTCTCCAGAAACCCACCTAGCTTCCCATCTCAGGGTTGCACACTTGTGTGTTGCTATCGGGGCAAAGTCGGTCTTGCTGGGAAGCCGATCTGACTAAGTTCCACGCGAGGACGTGGGCTCTGGCCAGCCCCCGAAGCCTGCCAGGCCAAAGCAGCGGCTCGGGGGCGGCCGCGCTCCGGCTTCTCTCCCGCTCGGGCCCCGCCGCGCTCCGCGCCAGCGCCCCTTGCTTGCTTCCTCTTCGCTTCGCGCTGCGTCGGTCAGAGAGCGAAGCAGAGGCCGCCAGGATCCTGGCATTCGCAGTTGGGCCAGCACGGGAGGAGGCCGCTCTCTTCCCTTTGAATTGCCTGCCTGGCCCAAGGGGCGAGCAAGGAAGGGCAGGCGAGCGGACGGGACGACACCCCCCCCCCCTTTGGCGGAGCCGCCGGCGCCCCGGCTGCCCGAGGCCCTTGGCGGCGCGGCCCCGTTTGGCGGGTCGGGGGCGCGGCCCAGTGTGGCCCCGGCGGGGAGCGAGGCAGCCGGCTTGCTCGAGGTCGGGAAGAGGCTCCGCTGAATTCAGCGGGAGGCGGCAGCTCTCCGTCGGATGATCCGGCTTGCGGGGCTGCCTCCCCCTGCCTCCCCCCCCCCCGGCTCTTCGGGCCTCTCCCGGGGGCTGGTTTCCGACTCGTAAGCCGGCCAAGTGCCCGGTCCTCTGGCTGGGCGGGGGCCCCGAGAGCGGGGTTGGTCCGCGCGCCCCGCCGGAGAAGCAGCTTGTCAAGATGGTCTTCAACAATCAAAATCCCACCGAGGAGATGCGCGGGGTTCCAGCTTCCGCGCGGTGAGGGAGCGGAGGAGGAAGAGGAGGAGCGGCGGCGGCTCCGCGGGGCCCCATTGCAAACGCCATGCTTGCTGTTGCACTTTGGCGCGGGGCGGCGAAGAGCTCCAACTGCGCGGCCTCCTCCTCCGCCTCCGCCTCTTCTTGCCTTCTTCGCTCCGGCGCTTCCCCTCCCCCTGCCCCGCCCGGGGATTCGAGCGCAAAGGCAGAGCAGGCTTCGAGGCTCCAGGCGGGGAAGCAGGACCTGGGCGGGAGGGGCGCCGCTTTCTCGCCCTCGCGCCCTTCTCCGCAAACAGCTACTAAGCTGGGCGTGGCGCCCCACGCAGCCCGAGAGGGCAGCCCAGTTTACTCGGGAGTAAGCGCCGCCAGTGGCGTAGCGTGGGGGGTGCAGGGGGGGCCGGCCTCACCGGGCGCAACATCTGGGGGTTAGGGTTAGGGGGCGCAAATTACTTGCCTTGCCCCGGGCGCTGACAACCCACGCTACGCCACTGAGCGCCGCTGGTTCCAATGGGGCTTACCCTCCTCGGAGCTCCCTCTCGGCCGCCCGCGTCCCATCTGGTTTGCGGCTGATGCGCGAGAATCAGACCCGGGGCGCCTGCTCCCCTCTCGACCCCCCGAAGCCCCACTTGGCGCGTCCTGTCTCTGCCCGAGAAATCCTTCCCGGCGGCGGCGGCAGCGCTGCTTTCCTTTCATAAAATGGGGCCTCTGCTCAGGAGAGCAGCGTTGCTCTTCCCCTTCCAGGCCAACCTGGGTCTGCTCTTTTCGCGGACGGTGCATGAAGCAATGTTTAGATCCCCGGATTTTTTTTGGGGGGGGTGACTGTAGCGAGCGGGGCGGCGGCGTCTCCGTTAGTGTGGCTTGTGGGTTTCTTAAATTTATATTCTTAATTTCTTAAATTTATATACTGCTTGAGGTAGAAAACCTCAAAGTGGGGGCCCATCTGAGCAGGAGTCAGTGCCAGAGGAGACAGACACACCCACAGCTTGTCACTCAATGTTATGCATATTTATCCAAAATATGTCCTACTGAGTTTACTGGGGTTCACTCAAATGCCCATATGGGTGTGATTGTAAATGCCAGTACAGTGGTACGTCAGGTTAAGTACTTAATTCATTCCGGAGGTCCATTCTTAACCTGAAACTGTTCTTAACCTGAAGCACCACTTTAGCTAATGGGGCCTCCTGCTGCTGCCATGACGCCGGAGCAAGATTTCTCTTCTCATCCTGAAGCAAAATTATTAACCCGAGGTAATATTTCTGGGTTAGCGGAGTCTGTAATCTGAAGCGTATGTAACCTGAAGTGTATGTACCACTGTAGTCACATATTCCCCCACACATTCAGGAAGCAATTGCTGATATTTACAGCTCCACAAGCTTTCCCCTCAACCCATCTTTGAAAAGTATTCTTTCTTGATAAAATAGAAAGGACAAAGAGAGGTAGACTAGAACTTTGTGAAACTTTGTGTTTTACTATTTATATGTTCACATTAGTCATTTGAGAGGACTCCAGACATAACAAGGGACGGTTGGTCCGCTGGAATGGTTTACTTCATCACATTTGTAAAGGTAAAGGACCCCTGACAGTTAAGTCCAGTCGCGAACGACTCTGGGGTTGCGGCGCTCACCTCACTTTACTGGCCGAGGGAGCCGGCGTTTGTCCAAAGACAGTTTTTCTGGGTCATGTAGCTAGCATGACTAAGCCAGTTCTGGTGAAACCAGGGCAGCACATGGAAATGCCGTTTACCTTCCCGCCAGAGCGGTACCTATTTATCTACTTGCACTTGACATGCTTTCGAACTGCTAGGTTGGCAGGAGCTGGGACCTAGCAACGAGAGCTCACCTGTCGCGGGGATTCGAACCACTGACCTTCCAATCAGCAAGCCCTAGGCTCAGTGGTTTAGACCACAGCGCCACCCATGTCCCCCATCACATTTGTGTATCCCACCTTATTTCTAGGGCAGCCAGGGCAGCATAGTTGGGAACACCCCCATCTTATCCTATCAGTCTCGTAAAATGCGATAAGGTAAAAGGTAGTGTGACTTTGATAAGAACACTTCCTGGTAGTTTGTTTTAGTGACTAGGTGGGTGGAGTAGGGTTAGATCAGGAAAAAAGCCATTCTGGCCAGCCTGCATGTCCTTAATTGTAGCTTGATCTGCTGAAATAAGCAGGTGAAGCTTTCATGGCATGGAGATAAGAATTTCCCCTGCTAATCTTTACAAATCTTGCTGCTGTTAAAGCCATATAAGCAGGGACCTATTTTGAAAAAGTTGGCAAGACTTTTAATGGTTGTGTGAATTGTGCCATTTGGATTTTCTGCCTCAAGTAACAAAATGTCTTTGTGCCAGAACTGATTTTTATAAGGTTGCCCTTATAGCAACTTATTTAAGAATAGCATTATTGGAATACTTTTGGGTAGGTAACTTTAGTTATACAGTCTGAGGTCTAGTGTTGCCACCAAAATCCTACTGTTGCTGGGATCATAGTACAAGGCAGGTAATTTTTAATGAGTTCTAGGTCCAGGGCCATCTTTACCCAGGGGTGCAAGTCATGCAGGGCATCTGGGTACCGAATTCTGAGGGGCGCCAGGCACCCGCCGCTGCAGCCACCTAAGCGTATTGTATTGATCTGCTATGGGACAGCGGGGTCAGCGGCACCTTTGACGTGACTGATCTCGTACCACCTGCCTGCTAATGCTGGTACAGGGAGAGCTCTTTGAGAAGTCTCGCACACCAAAGCCGGGAGGAGGGGGAGTGGCAGGAAAGAGGGCGAGACAGACAGAAAGAGAACGTGCCTGTCTAGCAACAGGAGTGTGCACAGGGTCCAGAAGAAGGACTTGTATATGCACGCTCGCAAGGGCCCTCCCAGCTCCTCTAGAAATAAGGTTGCTCCCACAAGATGGCTCTCCCACGCATGCGCACAATGCCCACCCATCTCATCTTTCAGACACCTCCCTATGACCGTGAGCGCATGCATGGAGTCTTTACACCGACTTCCAGTGTGTTCTTTGTCGTCTTTAGAAAAGCTGGTTTTAAATTTTTAAAAAACCCCAAAAACTCCTTTTGGAGCCGCACAGGCATGAGCACTATTCCTCAAATGATAATAGTTACATAAGGCATAATAAAAGTTAATTTGGGGATACTGGAAGGATCTTTGCACCCCTGCAGTGCATATGCTAAAGACGGCCCTGTCTAGGTCTAGTGCTCTTTACACCTAGTAGCATCCCATGTGGTGTTGAGGGAGGGGGAGACCTTCCACTGATTGATTGATTGATTGATCTAACAATTGGCTGGCTGTCCATCTAATGTAGCACTATTTATGCTGACAGATGTTCTCCAGGATTCCAGGTGGATCTTCTCCCAGCCCTACCTGAAGATACCAGAAGTTGAACCGGTGACCTTCTGCGTGCGAGCCAGGGGCTCTGCCACTGAGCTATGAACCACTGAGCTCCATCCCCCTGCTGCCAAAGCAGCAACTAAGGGAAGCTCAATGCAGGTGAGAAAAGGCTCAGATCCCACCACACTCCCAACAACATCATTAGGGTGGCAGAGTCCAAAGAGAGTGTAGAATAAACCAAGCTCTTTTCTGAGTTCTTGAGACAGAGTTCATTTTTTCCATGCAACCCACCACTGATTAACACATTTGTGGATGTTCCTTGATTCCCTATTGAGGCATTACTCGTGTGAAAGAGCAACACAAGTTTAAAGGGCCTCACTCTTAGCCCTGTCCCCGTTATAATGCAGCCCAGAACAGCTTCTTTGTGCCCAGCTGTAACTTTTGCATTTGGGAGCCTTTTCTGTCCATGAAGGCTCCCTGTGTTGTTTCAGGATATTGCAGGTGTTTGTGAACCAATCCCCAAATAACAGAGGCAGATTTGGGGCAGTGCAACTGGTTCCCCTGCACTGGACGCTGAGCCTAGAGAACAATGCAGGGCGTTACAGCTACGATGAAGTGGATTGAGCAGAAGAGAAAACAAGAGACTGGAGGCCTCGCAAGGGCGCCACTGAAATTCGAAAGACCAAAGTCTGCCCTGTAACTGGCTGCTAAAGGGGAAGACCAGACTTCACTATGGCCTGGCCTATTTACATAGGTGAGACTCACAGTAGAATCCTGAGGGGAAAGAGTGGACTGTACCACTTCAGACTCCAGGTGCAGGGAGTGCCATTTTTGAATGTGCACTCATGTTAAAGAAAAGGAAGGAAAACTTTTTTGCAAGTATTATTAATAAAACTACCCGAGCTTATCAGAGGGATGCAGCCCAACTTGTACCATACTGTGCTTTTATATTTGCAGTAA
Organism: Podarcis vaucheri; assembly: GCF_965113315.1. Taxonomy (NCBI): domain Eukaryota; kingdom Metazoa; phylum Chordata; class Lepidosauria; order Squamata; family Lacertidae; genus Podarcis; species Podarcis vaucheri. Next base: position 104,619,569 of record NC_138763.1, on the reverse strand, counting down.
GTGACCTGATCGTGGATGGAGGACTTGACCTGGCATGTGTAACAGAGACTTGATTGGATAAAACAGATGGGCCTGTCCTTGCCGCTGTTTGTCCACCAGGTTTCTCTTATGCACAGTAACCCAGGTCACTGGGAGAGATCATCAGTGTTTGGGCTGGGTGTTCATCAGTCTGCGGATGATACCAAACTCTACCTCTCTTTTAAGTCAGAACCAGTGCGGGCGATGAATGTCCTGTGTGAGTGTCTGGAGGCAGTTGGAGGATGGATGGCAGCTAACAGATTGAAGGTGAATCCTGACAAGACAGAAGTACTGTTTTGGGGAAACATGGGGCGGGCAGGTGGGGTCACTCCCTGGTCCTGAATGGTGTAACTGTGCCGCTGAAGGACCAGGTTCACAGCCTGGGAGTCATTTTGGACTCACAGCTGTCCATGGAGGCGCAGGTCAATTCTGTGTCCAGGGCAGCTGTCTCCCAGCTCCATCTGGCATGGAGGCTGAGACCCTCCCTGCCCGCAGACTGTCTCGTCAGAGTGCTGCATGCTCTGGTTATCTCCCACTTGGACTATTGCAATGCGCTCTATGCGGGGCTACCTCTGAAGGTGACCCAGATGTTGGGATGCTGCCGGGGAGATGGGGGGGGCATTAGGCAGGCCCCCAGCTGGCTCCAGCCACTGGCCGGCAGCCGGGCGATCTCCAGTTCTCGGAACAGCATCAAACAGCGACACAAGCCTCAGATACCTTTAGAGACTTGGCACGCTCTATCAGCAGAGTGAATAAATCTTCTCACAATGGAAGTGGTGGACAGAGACATGTGTAAGCATTATTTACAGGGACGCGGGTGGCGCTGTGGGCTAAAGCCTCAACGCCTAGGGCTTGCCGAACGAAAGGTCGGCGGTTCGAATCCCCGCGGCGGGGTGCGCTCCCGTTGTTCGGTCCCAGCGCCTGCCCACCTAGCAGTTCGAAAGCACCCCTGGGTGCAAGTAGATAAATAGGTACCGCTTACCAGCGGGAAGGTAAACGGCGTTCCGTGTGCGGCTCTGGCTCGCCAGAGCAGCGATGTCACGCTGGCCACGTGACCCGGAAGTGTCCCCGGACAGCGCTGGCCCCCGGCCAATAAATGTGAGATGGGCGCACAAACCCCACAGTCTGTCAAGACTGGCCCATTCGGGCAGGGGTACCTTTACCTTTTATTCAGCATAGTTCAGGAACAAAGGAAAAACATGTCTGCTTCCCTTTGTGTCCAGCAAACAGGAAGAAAACAAAAGCTACATACAAATGGAAGTTCCCAGCAGACTGTGCTGGATGTAAAAAGGCATGTGACACACAACAGTCATGCCTGTTCCCTTTTAAGGTGGAACGGAACTATATCCTAACACCGGAAACTGTCAGTATCTCAGCTCACAGTCAGAGGTAAACTGGCCTCCCCCGGGCAATTGAGCTGGATACTTGATGACCTCTCCGCTGCGTCTCCCGGCAGGCAAGGTCATAAACCCTGCGATTCTCCTCGTCAGTCAGACGTGAGGAAAACACACCCTCTGCCACTCTGTTTCTCTCCCTCCCTGCATTCCTCCCAGGGAGGGGAAATGAGACAGACAGGAGTCCTATTTACATGTTTTATTCCTGTCATTCAGCAGTACATAGAAAACGTGACTGCACCCTTCAGACTCCATCAGAAGAGTCTCAACTCCACCCCTGTACTTCCAGCACAGGTCATATGACACTCTGAGCTAACATCCGGTGCTCAGTACAGAGAATAGACTCCTCCTTTTTGCCAATAGTACAGTTGCAAACCACAACATCCTGTTTTGCATTTCAGCCATCTGGAGCTGGCTTTTGCATTGCTGCTTTTATCCAACAGAAACTGCAACCAATCCAGAATGCGGCAGTTAGATGGTGACTGGGAATGGCCACCAAGACCATATTACACCGGTCCAGAAAGACCTACATTGGTTCCCAGTATGTTTCCAAGCACAGTTCAAAGTGTTGGTGCTGACTTTTAAAGCCCTAAACGGCCTCGGTCCTGTATACCTGAAGGAGCATCTCCATCCCCATCATTCACTGACGTCCAGCTCTGAGGGCCTTCTGGCATCAGAAGGCAGCCCTGTTTAGGGAAGTTTTTAATGTTTGATGTTTTATCGCTTTATTATTATTATTAATATTCTGTTGGGAGCTGCCCAGAGTGGCTGGGGAAACCCAGCCAGATGGGCAGGGTATAAATAATAAAATAATAATAAAATTATTATTATTAGCATTTGGCGTTTGTTTTTGTTCTGTTTTCTAACATAGGGAAGCATTCAGAACTGTAAGACACACCTGCAGTCAGAACACCACAGTTCTGCCTCCTCAGGGCTCCACTACCTTATTTTACTGCATGTGAGGCCTAAGCTTGAAAGCTTTGCGTTTCAAACACGGAAGGTTCACTGTGTGCTTTTGATCATCACAATCACTGTGATGAATGTGCACATGTGAAGCAGCCCAAGTTATGACTGAACAGATACAATTATGGTCCCAGGACTATAACTGTGCTCTGCAGAGGTACTGCCAAGTTATGGAATAGTTTAGAGGCACCCAGAAAGTCCTTAGTTTCACCTCCAGTCTCTGGTTGGTTATTTGTATGTTAGTTGCTTTGTGTGTGTTTTTTCCTTCACTGCTCTCTTCCTGTGGTGGTGTTTGGGTTTTCTCTGTTTTGGGTTTCTTCATCTGAAAGTCATCTGTTTCTACAGGATCATGTATCCCTCCAAAGAAATGCATGCTTTCCTTAGATGGTTGTTTTCATAATGGTGATTTAAAATTAGATGCAAAGTGTGAATGCTGCCTAGGTTCAACTTCTTTCTCAATCCACTGTGCAGCATGGTGAATTGAGCACAGTTGAGTGCTTCAGGCTGAACAACTTGGATGAGAAATGATTTCAAAAGTGCCAAGGGTTTTTTAAAAAACATTTTTAGAAAAGCTTATTCTGCCAGCATGTAGTGCACTGATTATTTTTTTATTAAAAAAAGTTTTATTGAGATTTTTCATAATACATTAAAGACAAACTAATCTAAACAAAAATAAAAACATAAAAGAGAGAGAGATAGAGGTGCAAAGTTCTCTCTCATAGGTAGATCTTAACTCTTATTCCACACAGAAAAAGGTGAGCCCTCCCAGCTCTCACCTAGGAGCTTCCCTTTCTTCTCCCAGTCTTGTACCCTGGGAGATCTTTTCTTCCCTGCCTCTCACACAGGATTGGTCATCAACTAGCCTATCCTACTGGTTTGGAAGGGGAGAATTTATGTGATTGCTAACATTTCACTAGCACTCCCCCCCCCCAGCTTTTAATTGCACTAAATTCTGAGCTCAAGGAAACAGCCAGAGTGCCATGAGAAATAAATTACAAATGAATTTGTATAACCAAGGTATCAACCTTTAGAGAAGGCTGCTTGCTACACCTCTAGTTTATTCTAGTCCTATACCCTTCTTAACTGGACTCATTTGGACTCATCTCTTTGTATTGGCTGCTATTAGATAATCCAGTCACTTCGGATGCAGAGATGTAGCCATTATCTGCCCTGAGAAGTGGCATCCCCAGAATAGTGATTCATAGGGGTCTGACAGGTAGTCTTTATGCTTTTGCAAATGTTCAAAAATTAAACTTTCTAAGATGTAAGAATGAAGTGTGCTTCGATTTTTTGTTCAATAAAGGACCCTTGACTTTTTGAATTTGGGGGGTTGCTGCTTTAACCATGATGTGGGATACAGAAATTTACCCAGTGAAGCATTTATTAGCAGAGGCAGTGCAAGACATTTTGGTGCCTGAAGTAAAACAATCTAAATGGTGAAACTTCCTTGCACCCTGCCACATGGAGCGATGAACTAGCTAGTTTTTTCTGCACGTACTCAATTAAAGTAAATACAGCAATCATTTCAATTAAGTTTGTATGGGATAACTTTCCAGTGAATGGGTCAGATGCGGGTTGTGTACACATTACTGGCTTAACACAGCTAGGTCATTCTTTTTCTCAATTTGGATCAAAGCTCACTGAGGGGAAGACACAGCAAAATGCAATATCCCATTAGAAACAGCTGGATAGATGTGGATTGTAGACATCATCCTGTGTACACAGCTTCCCAAACCAGTGGTGGGAACCAGTGTGTACCCAGCCTCAGTTAGATCTGGATTGCTTTTAATCCTAATCCTAGCATCTTGTTCAGACCTTAACTGAATTTGGGAGCAAACCCAGGCAAGAAGGAAAGGTGTCTGGACTCCCAGTTCCCAGTAGCAGCAAGGCACATAGCAAGAGGGTCAGCAGGCCCTGTTCCCATCCCTCTCTGTGCAGGTCCCTGCTAGGATGGATTATGGCATAAATTGCCATGGCCAGTGGTATGTGCCATAAGCATGGAACACATTGAAATAGGCAAATTATTGGAGTCTTAAGGCGGCTATGCTGTGCTGTCCCACAGGTCAGGCATGGGTCCCACACCAGCACACAGCAAGGAAGCATCCCCCCCCCCACCAGAAATACGGCTTTGGCAATGGGAGCTAGTCTTACCTGCTACAACTAGTCACCAACCAACCCGGGAGTATTTATGATGTTGCTTGGGAAATAATTGAAAAGGCCTTTAGGTTAAGAATCGGGATATAGTGTGTTAGGAGCCAAGACTGATACTCCTGCTTCCAATTTCCATGGGAGGTAATTTGTGGGAATGTTCACCTCCTACTGTTTACAGCAGCATAGAATATTAGCACTAAGCAAAGAAGAGGGGGGCAGGGATTACGTGTGAGGCTGGGTTTCCCCGCGTATCAGTTTATTTGGACAGCAGATTCTAGAGTGGGTACTATTTTTGACCCTCCCATTTTTGCACATGGGTTGGGTTTGTTGTTTTTATTTTAATTTCACTTCCAGACTACAAACCATATTATTTAGTAGGGAGCTAGGCTACTGACCTATGAACAAGTCCAACTGAGTTCAATAAGACTTACTTCTGAGTAGGCAGCATTAGGTTTGTGCTGTAAGTCCCTTTCAACTTACCACACACTTAGGACTGCGTGTACAGTGGTACCTCGGGTTACAGACACTTCAGCTTACAGACTCCGCTAACCCAGAAATAGTACCTCGGGTTAAGAACTTTGCTTCAGGATGAGAACAGAAAGCGCATCTGGCAGCAGGAGGCCCCATTAGCTAAAGTGATGATTCAGGTTAAGTACAGTTTCATGTTAAGAAGAGACCTCCAGAACGAACTAAGTTCTTAACCCGAGGTACCACTGTGATGGTCATAGTACTGTCTACTTGCTATCTTTTAAACCTTGCAGAAGTTTGTGTATTTATTGGACTTGGCTTGCAGGGCTTAAGAAGGGGTTAACTCTTCCCTCCACTAACTGTTTCCCCAGTGTAAATCCCCCTTAGCTGCCCTTTGCCTTGTTAGAGAGAGAGACTCTGGCTGGATACACCTTTACACATTGAAGAGGAAAAATAGACCCAATATATATATTTGGGAAGTGGCAGAAATCCCTTATTTTTTCAGGATTTATAAAACACACAACAAAAGTTAGTTAACATATATATATGTATTTATATATGGCAGTTTTCTTTATTGATTGCTTGATGTAAAACAATATCAATTGGCAACTGTTTTCACACATTACAAAAAAATATTAAACTTGGCTCAGTCTGCAATCATTTAAGCACAGCCATATTAATTAACAAAACAAATCCCCCCCAATAAAAACTAAAAAAACACACCCTATCAAATAGAGCATTTACAAATGCACAAGACACAGGCCGCTTTGGCTTTATGGGAAAATATCTTCTAGATTAAAAAAAAAATCTTTAACATAAATAAGTTAGTATAATTTCTCAGTGTCTTTACAAAGTTATGTACACAGGTACAATTCAAAACTTTATTTTTTAAACATACAGGCAATGTAAAAAATACTGTTTAAAGATGTAGTTTTCCTTTCATTTACCCAGCCATGAACATCAGGGACGTGAGTGAGATGAAGAAAGGTTGAAGTTCAGGGTTTTACTAATTTTCCTTCCATTCTATTCAGCTGATTTATTTATAAATTACTTTTGAAATCATTTATAGTAATATATTATAGGTGGCAAAAATAAAAAGAAATAGAATTGAACACTTAAAGGGTCCTGGAGGAGGAGCCTTTATGCTGCTACATAATGGAAACACAGTTCCTCCATAAAGTCTAGGGCACAATTCCATGGAACATTCTTCTGCACTTGCTGTGAGCTTGATGTCTTCCACAACTGCCATTCATTTTAGTGGGATTTAGCATAGGCAAACCTCCCACTGAAACATGCTCTGAATAAGTAGAAATTTCACCAGCAAATTCTATCAATCTGCTGTAGCCAGTGTTAACATTGATTTTTAGATTCCATTAATAGGGACAGTACATCTTTAAGAAATAAACACATATGCTGCTTCTCTTCATACAAATCTCTGCTTTCTGGATCTTGGAAGCAGATTTTTGAACCCATCACCTTTTACCACCCCACCCTTTCCCAGAACAAACTAACCCCAAAGGGGGGGGGGGCGCAAGGAGAGGTTTATGTGCTACATAATGTAGGAACTATATACACAGGTAGTACAGTGAAGCAAATGAGGAAAAACTTAATTGCAGAATGCTACATCCAGTGCTTTAAGAAGCAGCTCTTTTAAGAGTGCCCGACTTTAGTGTTATTAAATTATGGGTTTGTTTTGTTTCAGTGCGTGTACAAGTTCTCCACTGAGGAGAATCAGTGATATGTTTTCTTTCTTTTTTCATATATAAACTCTGCATCTTCCTTGCTTCATGAACTTGATGCCTTCAAAGAACAAGGAAATGAATGTTCTTAATTCTGAAATTAAAGAAGAGAGCGGGCATTAAGTCGGTGAAGACTACAATAGCTCATTTCATTATTAAGGTTACAAAAAGTCACAAATGGCTATCAAAACACGCAGTTGGTCAACATTGTTGCTAGGGGTGGATCAAGGCTCTACTTTGCATGTGGGGCAGAAATCTGTGTACAACTAATCACTACTTGTTAAGTATAACTTGTCTCACCCAACCAACCAATTTTGTATGTGTTTTTTAATAGCCTATCCAATAGAACCATATTTGTTTGTCAGGTTAAACTCTGTTCTGTCAGATTCTGATAGAAGCCTCCAGATTCTTTTAAGCAACACCCATCACATGCCTGATTTCATCCTAGCTCAGACCACAGCTAGTCACAGATAGAAACACACACACACACACACACACCAGTGATGTCCATCAAGATAGGCCCCTACCTTCAAGAAACCTGCAATCTATATTTTGACAGAGGTGATGACAGCAGACAAGAAATAAGGGAGGGGAGACGCACACTGGCTCTGTCTGCCCCAGCCCTACTACCAACTCCACTCAAGGGAACAGTATTTTTCAAATCAAAAGTTGGCACAGCTACCTGTAGGTACATCTAAATTGTTGTGAGGCACTGCTAATTTTGGCTGTTTTCTGGGGATGGGGAAGCACTGAAAACAAAATAATTGCAAACTCCCAATTTCTTTAATGCAATTTTTCTTTCAAATAACCAAATCAACAGAAACAATTGAATTTACACACTTGCCCCTGCTCACCCAAACAGAATGGATTTCTTTAAAAGTATCTGGTTCCAAAGCTTAACCTTTCTACTCATTTGTAGGTCATGTTTGTCAACTTTCTTTACAATACTACTGCTCTAAAAACTCTACTCAGGGGCTGCATTTCCTATACTCTCTTTAATTAAGAATTTTTATTCCCCAGGTACCTTTGTGCCACTACTATTAAGACAAAGTCCTAAACTCATTCCACTATCAAGTTCTATTGAACTCAGTAGGGCTTACTTCTGAGTAAAGACTGTTGGGCTGCAAGCTTTTTAAGGATGGTAGACAAAAGTTCACCACATCCAAAAGCCAAATTAGACTACATATTTGAGCTGAAGAAATACTTTATTTTTAAAGAAGGCAAAACCAGTATTTGCAGAGAATGGCCTTGCCTGAACATGTCCATTAATATTAAACCAGAACAACATTGTTCATTACAGTTAAGTGTAGAATAAGAATCAGTGGGGGGAAATTGAAATCTCTTTAGTACACTCATTAATTAATGTGGCTATCAGCTCAACAGTAAATACAAATGAAGCATGTGCAAATTTACTCAGAAGTAAGTCCTACAGAGTTTAATGAAGCTCTGCTTCCCAGTAAGCACGGATAGGATTACAAACCCTAATTGGAAATATGTTCCCCAGGTTTTGGTTACTTTCTAATTAAACTGTAACTCCCACTGAAATCAATGAGTAAAAGTGGTATGGATCAGGCTGCAGGTGTGTTTTTAAGATTACAAAAAAAGACACACTAGGGTCCTGTTCTGATATTATCCCCTCAGCTTGACAAAATTGCACTGACTAATTTGCAAAGGTTTACCAATAAGCTCAATCCACGCACGGTACCGATGTGCTCTCATAACGCATCCTTCATTTTCTGCCATCTGTAGAGATTTCACTAAATGCTATCAGGAAAGGAAACCCACCTAATAAACAATTTACGTTTGATGCCGTCTTGGGCTGGATTTCTTGGGTGTTTGTTCCACTGAGCAGGCACTGGAAGAGTCTTCTGAAATAGCCTCTTCTGTCATGTTGGCTCTTTTGTTTCGAGGAGAGGAATCTAGGAGGGGTGGAGGGGGGAAGAAGCTTAATGTTAAAAATATTTTTGCTGCCGGATCTTGTACTAAATATGAAGGAGGCAGTCGAATGAAGGGGGTGGGAGAAAACACATCACAGGCCACTCCTTGAGTCATCTGCCATTTGCAGGAAAGATGGGGCAACAAAGTTGCACGCTTTGATTATATGGTCTCTCACTATCTGCTGCATCAGAAAGAATACCAAGTTTTGTAGAGTTGGGTTGGTGGCAGGGGGAGCCCAGGCCATTTGATTAGGGAATCTGATGCCCAGCGAACCTTTCACCTCCCTATGAGGGTAGACAAGCATTTTCAAGTCACTTATTTTAGAGTAGTCCCACTGGCTTCAGTTGAACTGCTCCAGAAAAAAATAGATGTGGCACTTGAAGCTCACTAGTAACCTTAATATCCCCAAGATTAAAACACCCCGGCCCCTAATATGTGGAAGTCACCATCATCGATTTCAGTGGGACCACCTAGCCTCCCTGACAGCTTGGGTTGTAGTTTTTAGGTCAACTTATGCTTTGGAGTTGCCCTGCTGCTTTATGGGAGACTTTCCCTACACAACTATCCTGAGGACTGCAACCTTTAAAAAGCACAGCTAACACAAGTGCCTCAAATAACTGGTAATACAAAGTGCCTTGCCCTAAGCTCCTTGGAGGAAGGGCACGATACAACCCATCAAGAACAAGTAGGTAGGGTGCACCTCCTAATCAAATCCATTTGGAAGCAGAGAGATGTCCTTTCCCTCAGCTAACTGCTTGGCTTGGCTTTAAAAAGAAAACAAATCATCGGAGTCCCAGGAGTTAGCTTAATGAAGCCTCCATACTTCGAAGTGCCGGTAGTTTAACTGCCAGGCGCTGGGAGCAAACGGAAAGATTTCCCAGCGGCACCTGGCTGGCGGCTGCTGCTAGATGGACCTTTGGTCGGATCCTGCAACGCAGGTCACGGGCAGCTCTCTCCTCCTCAGTGCAGCCCCGAGCTGGCCTGTTGGCGTGAAGGAGAGAGGAGCAAGTGGGGGTACTTTACCGTCCGCCGCAGGTCGCTTCCTTGGCCCGGGGCTCTGGCGCCCTAGATCCGTGGCAGCGCCCGCCGCTCCCGTCTCTTGCTCCGGCCGCCGCCGCGCGGCGTCCTCCTCCTCCTCCTGGCCGATTCCCTGAGCGCGCCGGAGCGCCGGAGCGGGGCCGCGGCCCTCCCAGCCCCCCTTGGCGCGGCCTGGGCTCAGCCGGGGGGGTCTGCTGTAGAAGTCGGGCAGGGCGTCCTGGGCCACGGCTTGCCACTCGTACCTGCCCTGCAAGGGCTGGCAGCGCTGGAAGTCGAAGTTCCACTTGCTCCGGCCGGCCTCCTCCAGCGCGCGGCGGCGCTTCTCCAGCTCGCGGGCCAGCTGCTCGTGGTCCACCGGGCCGAAGAGGCTCCGGCAGGCCGAGGGCTTCGGGTAGTCCGCCTGCCGGGCTTCCATCCTCTCCAGCGTCGGGCTCCCATTCGAGAGGCGGACGTGGGACATCGCCCGGAGCTGTCCCCGCCGCCCGCGCCGTCCCGCGAGCGAGATCCGGCGGCCGATCGCTCGATCCCGACGAGCCCCGCGCCCTGGCTCTTGCGCCAAGGGGGGGGGGGAGCGCAGCGGGCGGGTTTAAAACCGGAGCCCGACCGAGATGAAGACTTCAAAACAAAAACACATCGAAGAGCCCCCCCCCGCCCGCCCGCCCCCAAGCAGCAGCAGCAGCAGCCGCCGAGCAGCCCTTGCATAAGCCAGAGGCGGGGAAAGGCGGAGAGGAGGGGCGGAGAGGAGGGGCGGGGGGGGGGCAAGCGGAATGTCTTATTGCGGACCAAGTGCACAAGCCGGGGGGGGGGAGCGGAGCAGCAGCAGCGCCCGGAGCAATAGCTGGGTGACGGGAGGCGAGGGCTGCCCGGGGATCCTGCGCTTTGGCCCAAAGCCTCGTCCCGATGTCAACGCTTCGCTCCGTGCGGGTGTTTAAGGGGGGGGGACGAGCCTTTTTTTCAGCCAGTGGCCCAATATGGCGATTGAAGGGAGGCGGACGGAGGAGAAGCTGATTGACACGGCCCGTCTATTTAAACGGAGGCGCCGCGCCATTGGCTCGAGGCTCGGGCGCCGCCCCGTCGGAGCGAGCGCCGCTTTGTGAAGGGGGCCGGGACGGAGGCGCCGCCGCCCGGCCGACGGGCTGCTGCTTGGTCGCGCCGGGGCGCCTTGGTCGCCGGGGGACTCCCAGCGGGAGGGGCCTCTCGTCCTTCCCGCCCCCGAGCGGATCCTGCGGGGGAAGGTTTGCTTCCCTTCGCTTGGTTCATGAAATTTATACACCGCTGGATGGTAAAAGCACAAGCAAGCAGATCCCTCAAAGCGAGAAAACAATAAAATCGAGAGAAATTCACAGCTGTACTTGAAAACATACAAACGCCAGAATCCTGGAACAGATTGAGTTTTGGAAACAACCAATTAAAATACGTCTGTTACATCTCTTCGCCCTCCCTGTCTTGTGGGCAGCTGCTGCTTGGTGGTTTTCCGACTGCAATTTTTCCTCCCCCCTAACAACTTAGAGCTGAATGGAATGGAAGGAACTTAAAATGGGGGCAAGGTGGAGACCTCCCTCTCCCCTCCCTCTTTTTATCATTGAGTCCATACAGCTGAAACGAGATTGTTTTATTATTATTTATTAAGCTTCTATACCACCCTTCATCCAAAGATCACAGGGTCGTTCACAGCAGGGGTAGGCAAACTAAGGCCCTGGGGGCCGGATGCGGCCCAATCACCTTCTCAATCCGGCCCACGGATGGTCCAAGAATCAGCGTGTTTTTACATGAGTAGAATGTGCCCTTTTATTTAAAATGCACCTCTGGGTTATTTGTGGAGCATAGGAATTTGTTCATTTCCCCCACCCCACCCCCAAAAAATACAGTCCGGCCCACCACATGGTCTGAGGGATGGTGGGCCGGCCCACAGCTGTAAAAGGTTGCTGACCCCTGGTTTACAGCATAAAAATACAAAACAAAAAGACAAAATAGGTAATACAACAAAACCAAACAAATACACCAGTATGCGCACACACAAACACATTTTAAAGGCCCTGGGCTGTGTTATAGAGGAACATTTTCTCCTGGTGCCTAAATTACGGATGGGGAAAACTTGTCTGGGGAGGCACAAGTGCCCCCATGCCCAGACCCTCTTGCCTGAAGGGCCAGAGGCAGGGCAGAAGGTCGTTGTGTACCCTATTAACTATGCTGCCTGTTAGATATTGGGTTATTTACTTACTTGATTGAGGGGCAGCAGACCCCCCTGCAACCCCTGGCTATGCCCATGACTGGATTCTCAATGCAGAGATAACTGCAGAAGAGGCGGCACATAGCAGCTCTGCATGAGTCACTGCTCTGCATCTTTCCTTCCAGTTGGAGGCACATTCAGAAGAGTGACCTATGTAGACTCAAAAAGAAAAAATCAGGAGCTGAGTGAAGTGTGCTTCCAGGTTTTATTCAGAAAGAAAGTGAGCATCAGCTACCAGAAATTTGGGGGGACATTGATCTACAAGATGGCATGATGACTGGCACCCAAAAGTACTCTTAATTAAGCTTGTTCTCCAGTTAGGATGGAGTATTGCTTCCGACTGTCTCTGCAAAATGCACACCTTGCCTAGGGAATGTGCCACTCTGTAGAAAGGTGAACTGATGTGCTTGATGGTTGATATATGTATATCATTACTTGTTATTTATTTTCCTGTTACAGTTTGACACTTCTTCTTCTTCTTCTTCTTCTTCCTGACACAGTGAAATTATATATTTGTTCCCTTGCTGAAACCAGAGTTTAGTGAGTGGAGCAGAAAAGTTGGTCAGATGGAGCTAATCCAGAGGTTAATGATCACACACATTTGCACACAATCGTTTGCAGAAGGAAATATCAGTTTGTCACCCAAGTTTGCTATTGGTCGGAAAGCTTCGTTCACACATGGATTGCTGTACACTTGGGTTTGGTTCACACATGCATGCTCTATTCTTGTAGTATACAACATTAAGTACGTAGTCTTTTCTATGTGTGGCCATCATAGATATAAAAGCACTTGCACATTTCCCTTAAGACTACTACTTATACCTGCTTTTCAATGAATAATAATAATAATAATAATAATAATAATAATAATAATAATTTATTATTTATATCCCGCCCATCTGGCTGGGTTTCCCCAGCCACTCTGGGCGGCTTCCAACTGAATATTAAAAACAGTACAGCATGAAGTCATTTAAAGCATTCAACAACCATCATTAAATGAGTTCTCAAATATAAAGAAATCATATGATGAACATATATGCATGAAAAGCCAGGCCTTGATTTTTGGCTGTGGAATATGCGAACCAACTCCATTAAAAGGCATTGCTGTGAACCGCCCTTTTTATGCTGTGAACCATCCTAAAATCTTGGGATCTCAGTATACAAATGTATTTAATTGATGATGATGACAAGGATGATGTGAGAAAGAAAGGACATTCCATTTGTAGTGCTATATTTGTGATGGTGCCTTCACACAGGTAAGTCATCATTCAGTGTTGAAAGTGTTGTAAGCCTGGAGTTGCAGCCAGTCACGGCTTCCTGAGGAATATACTTCGTCTTTGCAAACGTGTGCTTGTCTGTCAGCATATTGCACCACTGCTCAGAGACCTACACTGACTGGGGGGTTTGTTCCAGGCCGTATTCAAGAGTTACTATTGGTATGTGAAGCCCTTAATAGTTTGAGACCATTTTATTTCAAAAACTACCTAACCACCCAACCACTTCAGTCTGAGGAACTGGCGCTTTCACAAGTACCACATCATGTTTGTTCCACAACAGCAATGAATTGATTCTTCATATCAGAGGCAAATTTAGGGTAGCATGATTGGTTCGCCTGCATTGGGCCCTGATCTGAGAGGACACTGCAGGGGGTGCCTCAGGAAGGACAAACAACAGAAGGCGAGAGGCAGGGGGCACCGAATTTTGGTGTTGCACAGGGTGCTGCTGAAATGTGAAAGTCCAAAGTCTGCAATTGTTCACATGTGACAGCAAGAACGCTTTGGAACTCCTGCCCATTGATATTCAGCAGTTGCCTTCACTGTACTGTTTCCAGCACCTGCTAAAAACTTATTTGTTTAAGCAAGTCAACCCAGACATGTAAATCTGATTTTTTCAGTAATTTTAATGCATATTTTATGTAAGCCACTTAGAGGTTTTGATGATTAAGTGGTGCATAAATCCTGTGAAATATGTGTGTGTGTGGCAATCAGATGCCTTTGTTACCAGGCAATAATGAATAAGGTACTGGAGGGGCTGAGCACCAGGCATGATAATTTTTGTTTCATCTGCACAGGAAAGAGAGAAGAAAGGTGAAAAATGAGCTCCAATGCCTGCCATGGATGTTAACCATCCAAGGCTGTTTAAAATTTGTGGTTTTGTGTCATGAAGGCAGGTAAGATGGTCCATGAAATTAAAACCCACCATGAGATTTTAATTTAACACCCCCCCCTCCCGTCCATGGAGCCAGCTTTAGCCAGTTTGCTCCTGCTCCAAGGGATGGGGTAAAAACTGACACCTTGTGTCTCTTTTGGCAATTTTCTGTGCACAGTGTGATATCCTTTGTTCAAGAAAGGCATAGAAGGAAAGTGTTAGTGGCTGGCATTTAATGCCTGTGCTTACATACCTGGCAGTCAGCCCCAATGATTTCAGCAGAGTTGAGTCTAAAGTGAGCAGTGGAAGAGTTAAACTGGATCTATTACAAAGCTAGGGACTATCCAAGGTTGTATACCTTGGTTTACAACCATAATCCATTCTGGAGGTCCGTTTGTAAACCAAAAGAGGTTGTAACCCAAGGCGTGCTTTTGCCAATGGGGCCTCCCCCAAAAAATTGTTCGTAATTCAAAAAAAATAATGGATAGCAATCCAAAAATAGTTTGCAAACCGGGACATGCACTTCTGGGGTTGACGTGTTTGTAATCCAAAACGTATGCAAACCAGACTGTTTGCAAACCAAGGTACCACTGTACTCTATTCCGAACTTAAAAATGGAAAGCGTAATGCTCGTGGTCAACAAAAGAGGTTTAAAAACTATCTCAAGACAAAGCTGAAAAAATGTAGTATAAACACCAACAATTGGGAAACACTTGCCTGCGACCGCTCCAACTGGAGAACAGCCTTTACGAAAGGTGTCATGGGCTTTGAAGACACTCGAACTCGGGACGCAAGGGAGAAACGTGCTAAGAGGAAGAAGGCATGCCTGGCAAATCCACACCGTGATCAACTCCCACCCGGAAACCAATGTCCCCACTGTGGAAGGACATGTGGATCCAGACTTGGCCTCCACAGTCACTTACAGACTGTTTAAGGAAGACAATCTTCCTCAGCTAGTGAGTGACTGCCAAAGCAGCAGGAGCAGCAGCAATGTTGCATGCCCCCAAGTGTGGGCACTACCACATTTAGCTTTCCCCATTCCCTTCTCCTCCACCACCCTTCTCCATGCACTGCTTTCTCATTGCTCCCAGGCAGCTCATGGGCTGAACTTTCCAGTCTTCTCCTTAGCTGCTGAAGGGGATCAACAGACCCCAAGGTTTCGGATGGACTGACTGGTGATTTTCCAGTTGCATACAAGCCACACTTGCACGCAGGCACCCACCCACCCTTGAGGAGGGTCGGGGGGGTGAGAAATGTCCCTATTTTCACCCAAGGAATGTTGGAGGGCATGGGTTTGTGGAATGCTCTTCCTAAGGAGCTGCTTCTTCTGGCATCTTCAGGATACATCCTTAGGTGCCAGGCAAAAATGTTCCTCTTCAACCTGGCCTTGAGCTAATTAAATTTCTATGACCTTTTAAATGTGTTTGTTGGGAATATTGTTTTGTTTTGAATCTATTTGTTTTGTGCTTTTATCCTGTATTTTTATCTTGTGGAACATCTTGAGATCTTTTGATGAAGGGTGGTATATAAATCTAATAAATAATAATAACTTTACAAAATCCTGGGAGATAGGTTAGGATTGCAAGCTTGGCTTTCATATGAGGAAGGAGTGGAGGGGTTCATGGTGTCAGTATGAATCCTCAGTAAACACCAACCTGTGAGGAAGCTCAGCTGAACACAAGTGAGGCTTACGCATCTAAGTCTAAGTAAGCACACCATAATAAGGGCATGTTAAGACTGGTTCAAATCTTGGAGCTGGACACATACCCAGTGCCTTGGCCAAAGCCTACTTACATCTGTAATGAATAAAGTTGTGGTCTATTTCAACCCAATACTAACCTTGTGTGTCTTATTTCTCTGGTGGGTCCCTCGCTGGGGTACAGGCATCCTGCATATGGGAATGCAAATGACAGGGTCAGATGATTGCCAGGTGGCTTGCTGCACCCACCTGTCCCTTGCACAGTGACAGGCTCTTGGGAACTGCTGCAAGGACTACAGCAGTGATGGACCTTGAGGTCTCAAATTTCAGCCACACCCTGTGCGATGCCAAAATTCAGTGAGGCCCCACCACCCAGGCCTCTTGCCTTTCATTCTACATCACAGTTGTGGCATGCCTGAGGCTCCACACCCAGGGCGACCAAACCGGTTGCACTCCCCTAAATTCACCTCTGGCTACAGAGCTGATCCAGCAGGCTTGAAGTCACCATCCATAAACTAAACTTGGACACACATGATGACAGGGAGGTGTAGGTTGGGCTAAATGGCCTCATGAGCCACTTCTTGTTTTGCATGTGAGCCAGAGGTTCCCCACCCTTGCTGAACATGGGCAAGACAGGTTGCTCACTGGGGCAATATGGTTTGAGCACATAACACCAGTCCTGGCCAATTAGTTTCCAGGCCCAATTCGAAGTGCTGGTTTTGATTTATAAACCCTTAAATGGCTCAGGGCGACAGTACCTCATACCATATGAACCTGGACCCTGCAATCATCACCTGTGAGCCTCCTCTGTGGGAGATCTGGATGGAGGCAGCATGAGAAGGGACCTTTTCTGTGGTGGCTCCCCATTTCTGGAATGCTCTCCCCAGGGAGCCTTGCTTGGCAACATCATTATATATCTTTAGGCACCAGGCAAAAACATTCCTCTATTACCAGGCCTTTGGCTTTTAACTATCTGTGACCTTTTAGGAGTAGGTGGGATGTTTTAAATGTACCAGAATTTCTCTTTCTTCTTGTTTTTAATGTATCTTAATGTATCTATTGTCTGTTTGTTGGCTTGGTTTTATGTCACTTTGAGTTGCCCTGGGCAGCATGTAATAAATACTACTACTAATAATAATGACGACAACATGGTCCTCCTCTCTCCCAACATCTCTGTGAGGTAAGCTAGGCTGAGCGAAAGTGGTTCGCGGAGATTTGCCCAGTGAAGTTCATGGCTGAGGGAGATTTTCAGGTTACTTAATTGCCGTGTCTCTTTTTTTGTTACAAATATCTTATTTACAAATATATTTTTTAATTGCCAAATAATGCTTTAACATGTTTTGTTTACAACATCTGCTTAATTTTTTTCTTCTCCAATCAAATATTTTAGTTCAAATATTCTGGCCACCAGAAATACTCTTGAGATATTTCTACAATATGCAAATTAACATAACATATATTTGTTTTAGTTTTTATTTCCTAAATATGTCAAATAAGCAAACTACATCAGGTGCCAATAAATTTAGGTGACTGGCTGGGTATTGTTCTGACTCAAAAGCTTCCCAGTTGAACACATCACTGTTTAATAGTATTGTACTGAATTCTTTCTGACAATGAAGAAGCGCTGTAATCGAGAGAAAGGTTTGCTGCTTAACTTTTTAAAAGGAAAAAAAAAGCATTTGGCATTTTTGCATCTCTTCAAAGTACTTGTATTTTTAATACCCAAGTTTCTGCAAGCCAACATAGCCTTCAACACACTATTCTTGGAGGCCTCTTTGCACACATAGTTGTTACTGCATCAATTTGCTATAATTTTACTTCATCCAGCCAGAAGATATATATGTTTCTAACCTGATTTTAGGTTGAGATTGTTCACTTTGGAATCTAGTGAGTTCTCTTTCCTCTGAAACCATCTTGTGAGCATTTTTCCTTCAGAAAGGTATAAAGCACCAGGCCAGCTAGAATGGCTGGGGAAAGGCAGTAGCGACCTTGCTATGATCTAAAGTGTTTTGTTTATTGTCATCCACCCCCATCCCTGTAGCACATAGTGAGTGATTGGGGGGCTAGGAGTACACAGGCAGAGGTGTAAAATCTCCAAATATCACAGCAGCGCCATCCTCTTGTGCAACGAGGACATGACAACCAAGTGAGATGCAGAAGGGAACTGATAAACAATATGAAGGAGACACAGAGGAGTTTTAAAATCCTGCTTGACATTGTTCTAAACTCCGGCTGGAAATAAGCAGCAGCTTGATCCCGTCCTCTCAACTACCTCCTCCCAGCCCTGCAAGTCAAGAGTTTTGCATGAATATTCTCCCTCCTTTTCTATAACTTTCCCTATAATTATATGTTTATTTATACCCTGCCTTTTCCTCTGACAAAGACTCAAAGCAGCTTACATATAAAATAGGAACACCTATTTTATACAGGGCAGTGGCACGGGGGAATCAATCATTAAAAAAAATTAAACATTAATAGGATTAAATCTTTATATGAATGTAAAATATCTGTTAAAAACATACCAAAAAAACCCACATTGCACACTGATTTCTCTTGGAGGAGAAAGTGAATGAAAGGAAGAGAAAGGCCAGGTCATCTGCAGCTCAGTTAAGTGAAAGAATGGGTCTGAGTCCATTATTAGTTTCAGTAAATCCAAGAAATCTGCCTAAACTCAGCATAGTTCAGCATAGTTGTGGAGGCCAGGGGTAGGTCAGGTTGAACAGTCCAGCACACAGGCAGGAGGGAAGAGAGAACCTGGGCATAATCTGGCAAGCAGTTCTCCTGCGTAAGCCCATTGATATGAGCTGCTGCTGCTGCTGCTGCTGCTTCTTTCAGCTGGGATGGTGCCTATTAACTGGCAGGGGCAGATGCAGAAGAAGACAGGGATGAATTGGAGCTCCTGTATCTTTGCTAGAAGGAAGTGCAGGAGGAGCCATGTCTTGTTTTGGCATCAGGGCACCATTGATGCCAGTTTTTCCTCACTGAGCTCCTTTACCTGGAATGTAAACTTTGGCCACCTCTTATCTTAACACTAGAAAAAACTTCACCAAGAGATTTCTGCTGTTTGGAAGCACAGGAACTGTCCGTTGTCAAGAAGCACCTGCTTTTAAGCCTTCAACAGCTGCTTGGTTGGGAGATATTTAGACTTTTAAAAAATGTGATCTAAACCAGAAAGCCTATCTGCAAAATTTTTGAAAATGTAAACACCACCATTAAGGCCTACACCAAGGTGAGGAGAAAGAGCGGAGCTACAGTTTGCTCACTGACACCTCCAGCTTCCAAGCTAGGTCTAGAATCTCATCCAAACTCTCCAATCACATTGCTTCTGGGGTGGGATGTTGATGCTATAAAATCTTTCTCCCAGTGCCTTGTAACTGAAGAGTCTCACAATGCAAGAAAGCCTTGTGAATACAGTTACCTAGCTATCTAAGCTGTTGCAATTCCTTCACTGCTGCCTAGAGTACCTTACCTTGGCTATTGTGATTTCCTCACTGCTGTCTTTTAGGCGATCATTTAATTCCTTCATTAATCCTTACTTTTACATTTTAAACTTTAAAGGTGGTTAGCACAGAACCTCCTGGATCTACCTGTTTCACATCTGGCAGGGTTAATCCCTACCTGGGGGGCTACTATGTCTGCAGGTTTCATGCACCTATGTGAAGAAAAGCCAAAAAGTTACAGCCAGTTTAGTTTCCCAATAAAAAGTCAATGTGAAGGCCGAAGTTTTGGTATTTCAAATATTGGTTCAGATTCAAGGTCTGAGGTTAGCACCCCACCCCCGCCACCATGAAATCCAAGCCAAATAGGGGCCTGACCTGAAGCATCTAAGAAGACCCCACAGTGTGTGGGGATTGTCATTGCCCTAGTCTGAAGTACCATTTTGTATTCCAGGATTGCCCAGATCCTTCAGCCTGGAAGACAGTGGACTGTTCTGGTCAGTGCACAACCAATAATAATAATAACAATAATTTATTTATACCCCACCCATCTGGAGTAAGCCCCACTTAATTACTTAGGGCTTACTCTCAGGTAAATGGGATTAAGACTGGAGCCTTATTCATCTTGTCAAATTCAGTGAGGCATTTCTAAATGTTTCAGCTCACACTTATGGACAGAGTTTAATTTGCTGCATTTAGAAGTAACATTTATGCAACTTGATGGTAGCGTCTAAAAGAGTAAGTCTTGCCCCGTTCCCATCACATGCATAGATTCCTTCCACTTCCTGATTTCTGGGAAATTTAGTTTGCCAAGCTGTTTCAACCAGGCAGTCTATGGTTACTGTTGACCAACATTTGCCTTCAAGCCAGATCACAGCCACGCCATACATTTAAAGTACACAGCTTCCCCAAAAGAGTCCTGGGAATGTACAGTTCTCAGCACTCTTAACAAATTCCCAGGGTTATTTGGAGGAAGCCATGTGCTATAACCCAGATTCAGAAATCAGCTTAATACTGTGCTTTTTGTCTAGTCCTGCTTTGAAGACAAGCAATAGCTACTTCTGGGCTGCATCAATAGGACTATAGCATCTAGATCAAGGGAAGTAATAGTGCCACTGTATTCTGCTCTGGTCAGACCACACCTGGAGTACTGTGTCCAGTTCTGGGCACCACAATTCAAGAAGGACACTGACAAACTGGAACGTGTCCAGAGGAGGGCAACCAAAATGGTCAAAGGCCTGGAAACGATGCCTTATGAGGAACGGCTAAGGGAGCTGGGCATGTTTAGCCTGGAGAAGAGGAGGTTAAGGGGTGATATGATAGCCATGTTCAAATATATAAAAGGATGTCACATAGAGGAGGGAGAAAGGTTGTTTTCTGCTGCTCCGGAGAAGCGGACACGGAGCAATGGATCCAAACTACAAGAAAGAAGATTCCACCTAAACATTAGGAAGAACTTCCTGACAGTAAGAGCTGTTCGACAGTGGAATTTGCTGCCAAGGAGTGTGGTGGAGTCTCCTTCTTTGGTGGTCTTTAAGCAGAGGCTTGACAACCATATGTCAGGAGTGCTCTGATGGTGTTTCCTGCTTGGCAGGGGGTTGGACTCGATGGCCCTTGTGGTCTCTTCCAACTCTATGATTCTATGATTCCTAACTAGGGTGTAAAGGTTTTTATCACATGCAAATAAGAGGAAGAGTGAACAACCACACAGTACACTCTTAATAGCCAAACTATGGTTTTGCAATGACGTATAAGCTGGGCTTGAGTTATGAACCAGGAAGTCCTTGGTTCAAATCTTGCCTTAGTCATGAACACCGTAGTTGGCCTTGGGTGCAGTTCACATTTGCAATATAATAGGGGGATAATGCTACTCTGCTTTCTTACAAGGTTCTTGTAATGATTACTGAGATAATATATGTGGAATACTGTGCACAGACTCTATTATGTAAATCCTTAGTATTATTATGAGGAGTGGAATGTTGCACATTCTTTAAATGTACACTACCAAAGCACTTTCTGAAAGATGGGGGCAATACATTTATGAATGCTTATAATATTGCTTTCCTTAGATTTCTTGAGGATACCACTGCATTACTTGAGGACTGTCCTGGTTCCTAAGACCCCATGTGAATGACAAGTGTATTTCGTTACTGTTAGCGGAGACCAGCCCACATTACTCATTTCACTTGCGGCTGTTTGCATAGCAAGGCACCATAGCTAAAACTAATCAATGGTGTAATACATTCGCAGATTCATGATGAAAATACATGTGCCAGATGAGACAGTCCTGGTCCCAGCACAGCAAATACCT
The DNA here is from genome assembly GCF_965113315.1 of Podarcis vaucheri. Lineage (NCBI taxonomy): Eukaryota > Metazoa > Chordata > Lepidosauria > Squamata > Lacertidae > Podarcis > Podarcis vaucheri. Next base: position 104,598,035 of record NC_138763.1, on the reverse strand, counting down.
CCTTATCCCTGTTATGTTATTTACCCCCCCCCCCCGCTACACACATATATACATGATTAGCATGGGGTAGAGGAAATTCTGGTTTATGGCTGTGAAGGGACTGAAAGCCTGGAAACTCTATGCCTCCAGAAAAGCCAGGATCCCTGAGGTAAGAGTTCCTGCATCATTTCCATTGCTGCCGCCACATGGCAAAGTATAAGGGCCTGATCAGGACCCAGATCTGGAGTTGTCTAGGGAACATCCAGGAACCATTCTGGATTATCTTCAGGAACAGATTCTGAGACTGGATCCACTTTATTCTACACAGAATGATTGTGCTGCATTTACGGGTCTGGCCTTTTTGGGTCAGAAATGTCTTCATTTCAAATCCTTTAAATTAAGATGTCTGGAAAAGATTGCTACAACTTTTCTTTCTTTCTGAAGCATTGTAAAAATGTTTTTCCCCCTGCACTGCATTATAACTCTAAGAACGGGGGGGGGGGGGGGACTTACTGCAGTACCACACAATTAAACACTTGCCCACTCCATGATCTGGGTAAACAAGTTTCTCAAAGGGTTAGATTACATCCAGCCAGGATGACTCGGCGTTTGTTTTTCTACTGACAAACTTGGAACCTTCCTGGGAAGGGGTTGTTATTTTCTGCCAGTATTTTCCCAAGTTCAATTCTTGAGGTTCCCAACTGATGACATGCTCTGAATGCAATGCTTTTTTGGCACAGGATGTACATCTGTGAAAGGGACACTGGCCCTGGTTTTAAGAGCCATTCATTAAATAAAAACACCCAGAGTCATATGTTATGTTTCCCTGAAATGTTTAAAGTCTTTAGTGCATGATATTAGACAATGGCTGTAAATATTCTTCCCCTAGAATTCAAAGACTAGCTTCCAACAATTTTGGAAGACGTTGTAGTTTTATTTCTCTTTGGAAATTAAAAGGGCAGGTTTTTCTTCCTTCCTTCCTTTATTCCTTTCAGTAAAACACATATTTGGGTGAAGAAAGAAGACTGAAGATTTTCTGTGTGGCACAGTTTGAACCATAGATAAGCCATTTATTGCTAGTACATACAGTGGCACCTCAGGTTACATACGCTTCAGGTTAGAGACTCCGCTAACCCAGGGTTAAGAACTTTGCTTCAGGACGAGAACAGAAATCGCATGGCGGTGGCAGCGGGAGGCCCAATTACCGTATTTTTCGCCCTATAGGATGCACCGTCCCATAAGACACACCTAGTTTTTTGGGGGGGAAATAAAGGGGAAAAAATTATTTTTCCCCCAGGTGCGGGGCTGGGGCAGCCCGAGCTTCCCCCAACCCCAGCCCCCAAACAGGCAGCTCTCTGCAAGCCGTGGGAGCCCAGCGGTGGCTCCCGCTGCTTGAGGAGAGATCCACGAAGCCTGGACGCCCTGAGATCAGCGCGCGCAGGCTTCGGGATGCCGGCAACTCTCCCCAAGCAGCGGGAGCGTTCCTGCTGCTTGCCGAGAGGTCCGCGAAGCCTGGAGAGCGAGAGGGGTCGGTGCGCACCTACCGCTCTCGCTCTCCAGGCTTCAGTGAAAGCCTGCATTCGCCCCATAGGACGCACCCACATTTCCCCTTCATTTTTGGAGGGGAAAAAGTGCGTCCTATAGGGCGAAAAATACGGTAGCTAAAGTGGTTCTTCAGGTTAAGAAGTGTTTCAGGTTAAGAATGGACCTCCGGAATGAATTAAGTATTTACCCCGAGGTACCACTGTATTGACTTGTACCTGTGCTGTTACCAGTTCTTGAACACAGGAAGGGAGAGGCCTAGGCTAAACCCTTCTCCAGGAGGTATTAGTTTTCTATGTGCAGGGAACTATTTTCAGTAGGCGAAACATTCAGACACATGATCTCCCACTTCATTCTGCTGATAGTATAAATTGTAATTTGTAAAAACTATCATTCCAACACTTCCTTTGCTTTCACTGCCTCTGCCCCCACCCCACATTTTTGCATGATTTGAACATGCCACTTGGTTAGAAGCAAGCAAGCAAGCAAGCAAGCAAGCACCAAGCACTGTGCAGTCATTTGAGACTTCGTTTTCCCTTTCTTAAGTTGCACATATGCTTATAGCATTGTTGTACCAATGTGGATCTTCTCCATTTGCAAGTGGCTGACCATGCCATTTTATAAGAAAAGTGATGAAGACATGACCTTGAATTTGCATTGTTTGGGCAGCAGCCTACAGCAGGTGTTCCATCTTCTGAAGTGGACCTGGCTCACTGTGATCACTGCTACCTGTGCTGCTCATATATATTTGCTGGCTGGTGTATGGGATTCAGAGGAAGCAGCAATTGCCAGAATAAAAGTTTCAAATCTCAGCAGTGCCATGTGTGATGCCCAAATTTGGTGCCCCTCCGCCTCTCATGCTCCATTCTAAATCATAGTTGTGGCACCAGCAGCACCCCAAGGCTCTGCACCCAGAGCAGCCAAACCAGTCACACTCTCCGACATCCACTTCTGCTTTCTTTCTCTCCTCCTGCTCCCAGCCCAACCTTGGACGACTGGGCCTTCTGGAGAGCCTGTGTCAGTGTGTGTAGAACACAGAAGGGGCAGCCTGAAGTGAAAACTGGAGCTGGCTTTGTGGAAGGTGGTGACCTAAAGTCTTGCTCTCCTTCTTTTTCTGTATTTGAGGTGGTGGCGGAGGCAGCAGCAGCAGCAGCAGCAGCAGCAGCAGCAGCAGGAGAGTCCTGTCACTGTAAGGTGCAAATACAGAACAGCTTTGTGTTGATCAGTACTTGCCATGAGCACTGGCAGTTGTCTGATTACATTATTTCCCCCCAGAATTTATATGCCACACCTATAGCTCAAAATGGACTACACAATACAATATTTAAAATAAGCAAAGCATTAAACAAACAAACAAACAAAAACTAGGAGTGTACGCATTGGTCCAATTCTGTTGCATCCTGTTTCTGCACAGGACCAGATTCATCTAATTTCCATACAAAATCGTCGGGGGAAATCCTGAAAAGTAAATATGCAATGCACTGCCCCATGGAACTACTTGCAAGAGGGTCCAAGGCATGGAGTGCTTTTGAAACCCTTTTGCATGCATTTTAAAAGGTAGTTGCAGCTGCCAAGATGAGTAGTGAGTGCAGGGCTCCTATCCTGCCATGACACACATTGGTTTTGCTTGTTTGTTTAGATATTCATTTTTGAAATTATTTTCATGCTAGAGGGAAAAAGCAGTTAGCCAAAAACTCATGAAAAGTATGAAGGTTCATAACTCCTTGAAAAAGCATCTGTTAAGTAGGTCCAAGGACTATTTGACTTGATACAGTGAACAGTATTACACAAACTAGTGGATTTGTTCATCATGTAAATGTACATAACTCTCTAGAAATCCCTCCAGGCTTCACATTGCGCAGGTGAGCTGCACTTCAACAGATCATAATTTATCCTGGCAACTGGACAGTTTAGAGCCATTGAATTAAGCATCTGGAAGAAAATCAGCAGGCTTTTCCAGACTTTGATGGGAAACTCTTTGTCATATTACATGAGAGTCAAATCCTTACTTCCTTCCAAAACCACCCATATCCAAGAGTTTGGTGAGTGGATGGGGCAGACTGCCTGTCAATCACCTGGCGTCACAATATCAGGTGGTCCATGGCCACTTGCCTTTGCAAGGCCCAGAGATTATCTGATTGTCAATGCTTGCAAAGCCCCTTACACAGCATTTTGCAAGCCCCAATGACTAGCTTATTTTTGGCCTTGCAAAGCACAGGGCACAGAGGCCACGTGTCTCACGCCTGATATGAGGTGTCAGACAGCTGTACACGGCTTCACGGGTCAAATCATTGCGCTCTGCAAGAGAGGGCTTCCTGGAGAGACTATCTGATCTGTATAGAATCGGGCCTTTAATGTGATGGCACCTCCCCTCTGGAACCCCTCCCACTAAATACCAAGCAGATGCAGCCTCTGCTGCATTTGGGGGGGGGGGGCAACAAGCATTTCCAGGGGAGCTCTTTATCCATTTCTGAATTGGAACTATTTTTAAACTGTTTTTATATACAAAATATATGAAACTGTATGGGATAACTGTGCCCCTGAAGGACCAGGTGCACAGCCTGGCGCAGATATGAGGCCTACTTCTGCAGACCTATAGCCCCTGGCCAGATTGGGACAAATATACACCACATCTAATGCAGCTAAATGAGATTGACAAAACATCCCTGATAGGAGGTTTGCTTGCTCCCCTCTGGGAGTTCTATGTCATTTCCCCTTTTTAATTTTGCTTGGTTTCCCTGTAGTGCAAAACCTCCTCTTTGCTCAGCTTTTGTCTTCTAATATTCCAGTCACCAGAGCCCTTCCTCACTCACCTTAAAAAAACAATCAGGAAAAACCAGTCTGAAGCTGGTGTGTGTTGACAGAAGAAAAACAGCAGGATTTAAATTTCTTTAGGCTTGTTTTTGTTTTGATGAAAAGAAGTGGGGTGAGGAGGAACGCCACACCCATTTTCTCCGCCCTGGCAGTTTGGTGCACCTGTTATTCTGCAGGCTGTACAGCAAGGGAAGGGGGCAAATTTGGGCTTGGTGTAACCAGGAGGAGGGAAGGACACAGTTTCATTAGCATCAAGAAAACCACATTCATCTTACGCCCATACTGACATGTGACCTGACCCTGAATTTTTATTTATTTTGTTTACCTCACACTAAAATAATACCCTCCATTTAAGGATTAATATTGTGCAGCAACTGGTTAGAAGGATGTTAAGTTGTGGGTTGACATAGCAGACAACACAGCGATTTCTCCAAAGCAGCTCTTTATCTTGTAAGCTGGAATAGAACTAAACTGAGGGGCTCAGTCAGCCTGCTTATATAGAGCTCCAGAACAATGTAACTGTTGCCATTTTCTAAAACTATCCAATCACTGAACGTCACTTTTCGATCCTTCATTTGCATACAAAACTATCCAATCACTGAACGTCACTTTTCGATCCTTCATTTGCATAACTATCTACAGTATCCCCCTGGCCCAGGGTGAGAACTTCAGTACATAACACCCCTCCCCACCGAGATAAGGCGTTAGTTACAATCGTAATGGTTTCCTTATATACAGCACTACACGTAATGGTTCAATTAGGCACAAAAGCATATCGGTTACATTTCACATACTTAGACCAACAGTGATACATGTCCAACAACATAGTCCTTTAAATAAGTTGGGCGCTTGGAAACTCTGCCAGACCGCCGGGGACTGGTAGCCAAGTCCGGGGGGGGGGCACACAATTCTTGCTGAGGCTGTGGTGCGACCCTAGGTGGCGTTGAAACCAAGTCCCCTGGATCCGCTGCTGTGGATGGAGCCTCCGCAAGTGGAGTGGTCTGAGTCTGTGGTAAGTTTGGCAGACCCTCTGAAGTGGCTTTGTTGTTTAATTTCTTTTTTCTTTTTGTAAAATCGCTTTTGTTGTGTTATCGATGATGTATTCTGACCTTGGAAAAAAAGCAATAAAAAATATTATTTAAAAAAAAAATGAAGTGGCTTTGTTCGGCTCCCCGCTGGCAGTTTGCGAGGGAGGTGGAGCCTCGCCATCTGTAAGTGTCTCTTCCGGAGCCACGAGCGCAGTTGGGGGCACCACAGTAGTGTCCAAGTCCCCAACCCTGGGCCTAAGCTGGTCTATGTGCCGGCGCCACAAGCGTCCATCTTCGAGTGCCACCTGGTATGAGCGAAGTCCAGTGACTCCCACTACTGTGGCTGGCACCCAAGGAATGTCCCCCACATAGTTCCGGGCAAAGACCTGGTTTCCTGGAACAAATGACTGTGGCGCGTTGGCACAGCCTGGGGGTTCGGCCACGGCAAAGTCTGGGTGCAGCCGGTCAAGCGGGGACCTGAGGCGGCAGCCCATAAGCAGTTCGGCAGGACTCCGCCCTGTGGCCGCATGAGGGGGGATGTGTTGCACGAACAAGTATTCGGCGACCCGCTCGTGCCAATCTCCCCGGTCCAGGCGCGCCAGTGCCTCTTTTGCCAAGCGCACCATTCTCTCCGCTTGCCCGTTGCTGGATGGATGAAAGGGTGCCGTTAGGGCATGGCGGATGCCCAGTCCCAAAAGATACCGCTCAAAAGTGCCTGACGTAAACTGCGGTCCGTTGTCGGAGACAAGGACATCAGGACACCCATGCGTCGCAAAGAGGCCTCACAGCACCCGGATGACGGCCTCGGTATTGGTGGAGGGCATCAGGGCCACCTCCAGCCATTTGGAATAGGCGTCCAGCACTACCATAAAGGTCTGGCCATGAAAGGGGCCGGCCAGATCGATGTGCACCCTCGACCAGGGTGTCTTGGGCGTCTCCCAGGTGTGTCCCTTAGCTGCCGGTGGCGCAGGCCTTGATTCTTGGCACGCTTGACAGGCGGACACCCAGGCAGTGATGGCATCATCCATGTTAGGCTACCAGACGTAACACCAAGCCAACACCTTCATTTTGACAATTCCGGGGTGGCCAACGTGCAGAGCCTCCAGGACGCGTTGACGGAGTCTTTGGGGAATCACGACGCGGTCTCCCCACAGCAGACAGCCGCAATGAGCCAAGAGTTCATGTTGTCTGGTTGCGAAGGGCTGGAACTCCGATGTAAAAGGCCCTTGTGGCCACCCCCTCCACACCCAGTTGAGCACACGGCTGATGGTGCAACCGTGGGCAGATGCGGAGGCCACAGTGGCAGCCGATACAGGCGCTGCCGGAAGAGCCTCAATCAGGAGGAGTGATGAAGCTGGAGCTGTGTCTTCCACAAACGCTGGAAGAGGGCAACGGCTGAGGGCATCAGCATGGCCCATCGATTTCCCCGGGCGATGGACGAACCGGTAGTGGTAGGCAGCCAGGAAAACAGTCCATCGCAGCATGCGTGGCGAGAGGACCGGTGGAGTTGGACGATCACCGGCGAGGAGGCCCAGGAGCGGCTTGTGGTCAGTGATGAGGTCAAAAGTCCTGCCATAGATGTATTCATGGAACCTCATCACTCCAGCCACATGTGCCAGTGCCTCCTTGTCGAGCTGGCTGTAATTCCGTTCCGTTGGAGATAGCATCCTGGAAAAGTAGGCAAGCGGTGCTTCTCTTCCGTCTGGAAAACGGTGACTAAGGACAGCGCCGATGCCAAAAGGTGAGGCGTCGCAGGCAAGGACCAGCGGCCTGGATTCACTGTACTGTACCAGCACAGGGTCTGATGAAAGGAGAGCCTTGACCGCGTTGAAGGCCGCCACCTCCCGATGACCGCAGGACCAAGGCGTCTTTGTGTTGAGGAGTCGGTGAAGAGGCTCAGCCACCATGGCTTTATGGGGCAGGAACATGTTATAAAAGTTCAGCAGCCCCAGGAATGCCTGCAACTCCGTCTTCTTCTTTGGGATGGGGGCCTGCTGGATAGCGTGGATCTTGGATGTGGTTGGGTGAAGGCCGGAGGCGTCGATAAGATAGCCCAGGAACTCTACCTGTGGAATGGCAATCTGGCACTTCTCCCTCTTTACCTTGAGCCCGGCCTCTTGGAATCTGGTCAGCACGGCACGGAGGCGCTCGAGCAGCTGCTGGTGTGAGTCTGCGGACACCAAGACGTCATCAAAATATGGTACCACGCCCGGAAGCCCTTGCAGGAGACGCTCCATAAGGCTTTGGAAGATGCCAGGAGCCACACTCACCCCGAACTGCAACCGGCGGCAACGGAATGCCCCTTGGTGGGTGACGATCGTCTGGGCTTCAGCAGTGGCATCATCGACGGGCAATTGTTGATAGGCTTGGGCAAGGTCCAGCTTAGCGAAGACCTTACCCTCACCCAGGGAATGCAGCAGGTGTTGGACAACAGGAACCGGATAAGCGTGCTACTGAAGTGCCTTGTTGATCGTGCACTTGTAGTCACCGCAGATTCTCACAGACATGTCTGGCTTGACAGGCGTGACGATGGGGGTTTCCCACTTGGCGTGGTCAACCAGCTCCAAAACTCCTTGGGCGATCAGCTTGTCCAGTTGTTCGTCCACCTTAGCCTTGAGAGCAAAGGGAACCCGGTGTGGCTTTAGCTTGATGGGGGCGACTTGTGGATCAAGGCTAAAGGAGATGGGCATACCTGTATATTGCCCCAAAGTGCCGTCAAAAACCTCGACAAAGTCTTTGACCAGACCCTCAGTCTCTGCGTTAGAGATGCAGTTGATGCCGGTGACTTCCAGGCCGAGGGCATCAAACCAGTCTAGCCCTAGGAGGCTTGACCGCTGACCTTCGACCACCACCAGCCGGAGCAGGCCCGAAAAATCCTTGAAGGCGACCCGGAACCGGCCAACGCCTACCACGGGAATGTCATTTTCCTGGTAGTCTCTCAGGTGTACGCGGTGAAAGTCGAGTTGCCTTTTAGACACTCTGGGTACCAGTCTTTTGATGGTGCTCCAAGACACGATGGACAGGGCAGACCCGGTGTCGATCTCCATGTCACATGGAGCTCCTTCAATGAGCACTGTGACGTTCAGCTTGCGTCGCGTAGGCGAGTCGGTTTGGCCAATCATGGTTCCAGACGGGCAGCGGCAGTTGGTGAGAGCGAAACAGCTTTCCTTGGCAGACTGGAGTGAAGACTTGGACTTGCGAGTCAGTGAAGAGGGGGTGTCAGACGGAGCCGATCGGCAGACCTTAGCGATGTGGCCCCTTCTGGAACACTTCCTACAGGTGGCGTCTCTGAATCGACACTTGGCACAGGAATGGTTGCCTCCACAGCCAGCATATTCCGGTTGGCCCTTGGACTTCTGTTGGAACTTCCTGCGCTCCCACTTTGTCTGGTGCACGTCATCGTCTTCACTGGAGGATGCCTCATCACTGCTGGCCTCTTCGTGATGCACTGGAACTGGCTTCCTAGCAAGACGCGGGTTGCTGGACTTGCGGATCTCCTGGGCTTCTGAGGCCACAGCCTCCTCAATGGATTTCTGTAGCGTGAGGTCTGGCTTGGCGAGGAGACGCCGTTGCAGATGGATGTCCCGGACCCCGCAGACAATTCGATCAATCAGGGCATCGTCTAAGTCTCGGAACTCGCAGTGCATTGCAGGCTGTCGCAGGGCGGTGGTGTAGTTGTTGATTGACTCCCCCTCTGCCTGGTTCCGGTGGTAAAACGCATGGCAGGCAGCAATCTTGGACGGCTTTGGCGCGTAGTGGTTGCGGAGCTTCTCTTGGATCGTGTCCCATGGTTTTGCCTGGACTGCTTCAGGCGCAACCAATGCTCGGGCCGTCTCAAACACCTCAGGCCCACAGAAGCTGAGGAATAGGCCCCGCTTCCGTTCCTTTGATACTGCTGTCAGCTCGTTGGCTTGGAGGTAGCAGTCGAACCGAGCGAGGTAGGAGTCCCATGATTCAGAGGCTGGCGCAAACGGCGGTAGAGGCACAAGTGAAGCCATGATTCCGATGCCGGCGTGAAGGGTGATGGATGGAACACAGTGCTCTAGCCAGAACAGTCAGCTCTGAATTGGTTCAGTCCAGTGATTTTGCTCAGTGATTTTGCTCAGTGATTCAGCTCAGTGATTCAGCTCAGTTCAGAGGATGGCCGCATCTGGCTGTGCTCTCATGTCCATCGATCCCAGCCTCGTCTCCAGTGTTACGTTGTGGGTTGACATAGCAGACGACACAGCGATTTCTCCAAAGCAGCTCTTTATCTTGTAAGCTGGAACAGAACTAAACTGAGGAGCTCAGTCAGCCTGCTTATATAGAGCTCCAGAACAATGTAACTGTTGCCATTTTCTAAAACTATCCAATCACTGAACGTCACTTTTCAATCCTTCATTTGCATACAAAACTATCCAATCACTGAACATCATTTGCATAACTTTTCGATCCTTCATTTGCATAACTATCTACAGTATCCCCCTGCTGGTCCAGGGTGAGAACTTCAGTACATAACAAAGGATGTGGATTAAACTCTGACTGTTGTATGTGTAGGCTTCAAAACAAAAATAACTTGAGCTTAATCTTCCCTTTGGTTGGGAAGTAAAGCATCATGGGCTGCATGAAGTGCCGTTGTACAAGCGCAGGTAACAAACCCCTGTGGTAGGCCAGTGGTGGATTTAAGGGGAAACAGTTCCGGGGGGGGGTGACTTGGAGCAAAGCACCTCCTCACAGCTGTGTTTTTTCCTGCTCCAAAGGGCCTCTTCTTGAAGCTGCTTTCTTAAGGCTGTAAGGGCTAAAATGCAGGTATCAGTGTAGCTAGGAACAGAACATCCTGGGGTAACTGCAGTTGTCCCTTTTTGGAGCATGTGATGGCAGCCGGAACATTGTCCACTTGTCAACCACAGGAACCCCATGGGATGCAGGGGTGCTGCAGTTGGCAGGCAGAAGCCTGAAGAAGCCTGTCACTCAGCCTTTGCCTGGTCAAAGATAGCAGCACATTCTGCTGCCCGTGGTCCTGGAGAGTGAGTGCAGCTTCCAGATTTGGCCTTCAGAGTAGCCACCCCTGACTTTTACCTGGCTTTGGCAGCACTGAAACAGTGCATGCTGCAAGTTACTAGTTCTCATATGAGAGGGTCGCTCTAATCGGGGTAAGTAAATTAGTAGTCAAAGGGGTGTAAGAGGTATTTGGGGAGGGGTACTCCCACTGATGTGAGGCATGGCATAGTTTGTTCACTTTTGGTACTCAGCCTGCACTCAACTCTCTCCTGTGGCTCCTGGAAGCTGTCAGCATGCGACAGCGGCCACAGCCCAAGAATGGCTTCGACTGGCCAGCTAAACCAGTTGAGGATAGTCAATGGGTCTCAAACGCTTTGTGAGTTACAGACTTCCCCTGCCTGCAAAGGCAGACTCTAGCAGATTGAGTGGACGAGACCAAGAGTGGGTCCAACAGTCAAGAAGGCAGTTTCTGCATGTGCTGTAAAGGGAAGTGAGGTGTAGATGTGACACATTAACCTGGAACAATTGCAACAGTTGAGTAGCCTGGCCCTAGAAATTCTTATTTGAAGAATTCTTATTTAAAGAGACACGGGTGGGAGATCTGTAAAATGGGTTTTTCTATCCAACTCAGAAGAATCAGAAATGAAGTACAGGGGGAGAAAGGATCATATTTAGGGTTCATCCACACTTGTCCCATGCCTAGAAGCTGTGGATCCAAGCAGTTTCCCCCTTGCCCTGCTCCTTTCCGAGGGAAAACCTGCTATTTAGTGCTAAATTGGAGCAAATGTCAATCCAGGGAAAGTCCAAATTACTGTTGTTCCTGTTGAGTGCTAAAGAGTGGTTTTCTTTTGGGGAAAGCGGCAGGACAAAAGGAAGTGTTGTAGTGCTCTGAAATACAGTAGCTGCAAAATTTACAATACACTGGTTCATTCCCATGCTGTAAACACTAGATGTCACTCTAACCTTCAGATGAGACGAAGAATTAGAAAATCACTTAGGATGTGTACACATGAGTGGCTTAAAATGCTTCTTGTCATTCTTTTCTCAATTCAGATTGAAGCTGGTTTGGGGGAAATGCATCAAAAAGCAGTATTTCATAAGAGATTACAGATAGGGATTGTGGTTTATGTCCTCATGTGTATGCCACTTCCCAAAACAGCAGGAGTGCAAACAGGAGTGTACAGCCTAACATGTCAGCTTTGGGATTCCCAATTCTGCAGATCCCATTCCTTTAATGTTACAGAGTATTGTTTAGGCAAGACGCAAAATTCATGTCATGCACCACATCTTCTGAGTTTGGGTCTCTATATGAAAGGCAAGAGCTGTCCCTTTGTACGTCAAATGTGGGGGAAAGAGTACAAGCCAGACTTTTCCAGGGAATCTCTGTGGGTTGTTTAACATAAGACTATGTTTAAGGTTTCGAATCCCCGCAATGGGCTGAGCTCCCGTTGCTCGGTCCCTGCTCCTGCCAACCCAGCAGTTCAGAAGCATGTCAAAGAACAAGCAGATAAACAGGTACTGCTCCGGCGGGAAGGTAAACGGCATTTCCATGTGCTGCTCTGGTTCGCCAAAGCGGCTTAGTCATGCTGGCCACATGACCCGGAAGCTGTACGCCAGCTCCCTCGGCCAGTAAAGCAAAATGAGCACCGCAACCCCAGAGTCGGTCACAACTGGACCTAATGGTCAGGGGTCCCTTTACCTTTTATGTTTAAGGTTGTACAAATGGAAATGACAAAGAACTGAAAGTGCAGGGGGACAAGATAGCCTTTTGAGTATCCAAAATACCATAGGGAAAAATTCATGTACCAAAGACAATTGGGGAGAGTCACCATGTGCAAGTGTTGGTATGTTAATACTAGCTGCTTCCCGGCCGTAGATATAATAATGGAAACCTGGTGGAATGAAGACGATAGGTAGGACACAGTGATCTTGGAATGATGGTCATATAAAACAAGTGGCTGTGAGTTTGTAGGCTGGCAGACAGGAGCCGAGATATCTGCTCTTTTTGCCTCATAGCGGGCGAAGTAGATGTTCAGCTGCTCTGCCAACATATCATTGGCCGTGACCATGTTTGTCATATTGCCTTTATAGTTGGTTAGGTGCTGCAATCCTTGCCACACTTGTTTTGTATTGTTCTCAGCTAAGCAGTTCTCAACCTTGAGCTTATATTGTTGCTTTGCCGCCTTGATGCCTTTCCTAAGCTTTATTCTTGCCTCTCTATATGTTAAAGGCAGTATCTCGGGCTTTCAAGAGTAATCTAACCTCAGCAGTCATCCAGGGTTTGCTGTTCCCATAAACTCTAATGTTCCTCTCTGTCGTTACATTATCGGTGCACACTTTAATATAGGGAGCTACAGCGTCTGTGTATCTGTGCAGATCTTGATGTTCAAACACACTCCAATCAGTACTTTCAAAACAGTCCTGGAGCTGACTGAAAGCGCCCTCTGGCCAGATTCTAACTGTTTTTATAGCTGGCTGAATTCTTCTTCTAAGGGGGATGTACTTCGGACATAAAAAGAGTGAGGAATGGTCAGATGAACCTAAGTGGGGGAGGGAGATTGCCCTGTACGTCTGCGTCAGATTAGAGTACACTCAGTCCAAAATATTCTTCCCTCTAGTGGGTGATTTCACATACTGTTCAAACTTAGGAAAAACTGTCTTCAGACAAGCTTGATTAAAGTCCCCCGCCACAACCAGGGCGCCCTCTGGATGTATTTGCTGCTGCATGGAGATGACGTCATATAATTTAGAAAGTGCTGCTGTGACATTAGCAGCAGGTGGAATGTAAATGGCCATGATAATTATCACAGTTACTTCACTAGGCAGATAAAATGGCCTGCAAGTAACTGCCATCAATTCCACATCTGGTGAGCAGAGCGTATAGACTACTTTGCTATTAACACACCACTCCCTATATATGTAAATGCAGATTCCTCCTCCTCTTGTCTTACCAGAATGACTGTCTCTGTCATGATGATAAATTACTTGATTAGTCAGCTCCACCGCTGTGTCTGGTACTGCTGGTCGTAACCAGGTTTCAGTGATACATTAAAATGGGCTCTGGAAAATGCCCAGTGGTGTTTAGGGCACTTAAATAATTTGCTGCAAAGGATCTTTGAGGTTCATATAAGAATTTTGGAGGATCGGTTAAGATCAATTTGAAATTCTGTATCCCAGATCACCTTGCCAACAAAGGTCCGTATGGTTAAAGCCATGGTTTTCCCAGTAGTGATGTATGGAAGTGAGAGGTGGACCATCAAGAAGGCTGATCACCGAAGAATTGATGCTTTTGAATTATGGTGCTGGAGGAGACTCTTGAGAGTCCCATGGACTGCAAGAAGATCCAACCTCTCCATTCTGAAGGAAATCAGCCCTGAGTGCTCACTGGAAGGACAGATCGTGAAGCTGAGGCTCCCAGACTTTGGCCACCTCATGAGAAGAGAAGACTCCCTGGAAAAGACCCTGATGTTGGGAAAGATGGAGGGCGCAAGGAGAAGGGGACGACAGAGGACGAGATGGTGGGACAGTGTTCTCAAAACTACCAGCATGAGCCTGACCAAACTGCGGGAGGCAGTGGAAGACAGGAGTGCCTGGCGTGCTCTGGTCCATGGGGTCACGAAGAGTCGGACACGACTAAACGACTAAACAACAACAACAACAATCCCAGATTCATTCTTTAATTATACTTCTAACACTTCCCATTTCCAGGCCTAAAATATATTCAGGAGAAAGGTCATATAAAGCCAGTTTTCCCTTCCACCATTTTGTTTGATAATTATTACTCAAAGAGAGCAGCCCAGTTGGGGTCTTATTAAGTCTTAGCCATGTGTACAGAGTAACTAACCACACCAGCTTCAATCCTATATAGGCCCATCTCCTGTCGCAGGGCTGCATTGGGAACACATTTAGGGGTTTGGAGACTTGATATTAGAAATCCTGATTGTATTTTTTCATAAGGCTCCAAATTAGAGAAGGGGACTAGTTGTGCACCGTATAATAATAGTGCTACAGGTTTTGCAGCAAATAGTTTGATAGCAGCTGAGATGAAATTTCTTCCCTTTGCTCAATGGAATCTTAAGATTGCTGCAGTACTTTTTGGACCGTAGAAGAGGTGTAATTAATATGGACAGTGTTCTTTCTTGAAGCTTGAAAGACGACACCCAGATATTTGAAACAGGTGATTTATTCAATGTCTTGGTTGTCTATGTGCCTTCTGTAGGTTTTCCTTCTATGGGAGAAAACTATTTTTTTGTAGTTTATTACTTATTGATCCTCCTTACAATGTTGGGTTAATTCCATAAGAGCTCTTTTAAGGCCAATCTGTGTCTGAGACAGATGATGGCATCATCTTCATGAATCAGAATAGACAGCCTTTTAACTGTTAATTTTGGGGCATGTATTTCTGCCCCTTGAATATGTTTAATAAGAGAATTATATAAATGTTAAACACAAAGGGGGGGCAATATGCAACCTTGTTTAACTCCTTTAGCTGTTATACTGTATTTGGATTAGAAAGTTGACCTGCCTGGCTGCATCTCACACAAAGCCTTGTGTTGCTGTAAAATTTGTATATCAGCAACAGCAGGCGTTGGATTTGACTGTGCCCTAGAACAGCTGGTCATAGAATTGACCAGCAGGGTGGTGATTCTGGACTTAATATTGATGGGTGCCCAGGTGCAAGCAATAGCCTCCAGAAGATCAAAAGAGACTACGAGGCTCTCAGCAGGAAATTGAAGCAACTAAATGCACAAATTGTCATCTCATCTGTCCTCCCAGTTGAATGACGTGGCCCAGGGAGAGATGGGAAAATAGTGGAAGTGAACAGCTGGCTTCGCAAATGGTGTAAACAGGAACGGTTTGGATTCTTAGATCACGGACTGCAGTTTCTTGAAGATGGACTTCTAGCAAGCGATGGGCTGCACCTCACAACGGTTGGGAGAAATGTTTTTGCCAAAAATCTCAGAAACCTCATCAGGAGGGCTTTAAACTGACTAATGTGGGAGAGGGAGACAGTGCTCCTGAAGGTAGGAGTCTATCAATTGATGAAGATGATCATCCAAATGTCATAGACCAAATGGAGCAAACAGCACGCAGACCTAGTGGTGGGAGGAAAAAATTCTTAAATAAGAGACACGGGGGAATGATTAATGGACTTCAATGTCTGTACACTAATGCGCAAAGCATGGGAAATAAACAAGATGAGCTTGAGCTCTTGGTACAGCAAACTAAATATGACATAATAGGCATCACTGAAACCTGGTGGGATAAGTCCCACGATTGGAATGTAATAATGGGGGGATACAGTCTATTTCAGAGAAACAGACCAGACAAGAAAGGAGGAGGAGTGGCGTTATATGTCAGGGATGTGTATACCTGTGAAGAGATCCAAGATTTAGAACCTCAAAGCCAAAGTGAGAGCATTTGGGTCACAATTAAGGGAGAGAAGAATAACAGAGACCTCATTGTGGGAGTTTACTATAGATCCCCAAGCCAAACGGAGGACATAGATGATGCCTTCCTGGAACAGATGGCCAAGCATGCAAAAGGAAGGGAGATAGTAGTAATGGGGGACTTCAATTACCCGGATATTTGTTGGATGTCAAACTCAGCCAAGAGCATAAGGTCAAACAGATTCCTCACTGGCCTTGCAGACAACTTCATTGTCCAGAAAGTGGGAGAAGCAACAAGAGGAACAGCCATTTTAGATCTGGTCCTAACCAATGTTGATGACCTGGTTAGTGGGGTAGAAGTGGAAGGATCATTAGGCGCGAGTGATCATGCTCTTCTGAAGTTTACTATACAGCGGAAAGGAGCAGCCAAGCATACTAGGACTCAATTTCTTGACTTTAAGAAAGCCGACTTAGGGAAGTGCTGGGTGAGATCCTATGGACAGTAATACTAAAAGGAAAGGGAGTTCATGATGGCTGGGAGTTTGTTAAGAGAGAGATAGTAAAAGCACAACGTCAGGCAATACCAATGAGACGGAAACATGGAAGGTGCCTAAAGAAGCCAGGGTGGCTATCTAAAGAACTTTTAACTGAGTTAAGATTAAAAAAGGATGTGTACAAAAAATGGAAAAGGGGGGAAACCACCAAAGAGGAATTCAAACAAATAGTCAGCACGTGTAGACACAAAGTCAGAAAAGCTAAAGCACAGAATGAACTCAGGCTTGCTAGAGAGGTTAAAAGCAACAAAAAAGGCTTTTATGGGTATGTTCGTAGCAAAAGGAAGAACAAAGAAACAGTGGGGTCACTCAGAGGAGAAGATGGTGAAATGCAAACAGGGGACACAGAAAGGGCTGAACTCCTCA
Organism: Podarcis vaucheri; assembly: GCF_965113315.1. Classification (NCBI taxonomy): domain Eukaryota; kingdom Metazoa; phylum Chordata; class Lepidosauria; order Squamata; family Lacertidae; genus Podarcis; species Podarcis vaucheri. Next base: position 104,581,382 of record NC_138763.1, on the reverse strand, counting down.
ATGCCTTCTTTGCTTCAGTCTTCACCGATAAAGAAAACAATGCCTGACCTGAAGAATTTGAAGCAAATGATTCAGCAAAGGAAACACAGCCCAGAATAACTAAGGAGATAGTACGAGAATACTTGGCTAGTTTAGATGTATTCAAGTCTCCAGGGCCAGATGAACTGCATCCAAGAGTATTAAAAGAACTGGCAGATGTGATCTCAGAACCACTGGCAGTCAGCTTTGAGAATTCCTGGAGAACAGGCGAAGTCCGGCAGACTGGAGGAGGGCAAATGTTGTCCCTATTTTCAAAAAGGGGAAAAGAGAGGACCCAAATAATTACCGCCCAGTCAGTCTGACATCAATAGCAGGGAAGATTCTGGAGCAGATCATTAAGCAAACAGTCTGTGAGCACCTAGAAAGGAATGCTGTGATCACCAATAGTCAGCATGGATTTCTGAAAAATAAGTCATGTCAGACTAACCTGATCTCGTTTTTTGACAGAATTACAAGCCTGGTAGATGAAGGGAACGCAGTGGATATAGCCTACCTTGATTTCAGCAAGGCATTTGACAAGGTGCCCCATGATATTCTTGTAAAGAAGCTGGTAAAATGTGGTCTTGACTCTGCTACCACTCAGTGGATTTGTAACTGGCTGACTGACCGAACCCAAAGGGTGCTCATCAATGGTTCCTCTTCATCCTGGAGAAGAGTGACTAGTGGGGTGCCACAGGGTTCTGTCTTGGGCCCGGTCTTATTCAACATCTTTATCAACGACTTGGATGATGGACTCAAGGGCATCCTGATCAAATTTGCAGATGACACCAAACTGGGAGGGGTGGCTAACACCCCAGAGGACAGGATCACACTTCAAAACGACCTTGACAGATTAGAGAACTGGGCCAAAACAAACAAGATGAATTTTAACAGGGAGAAATGTAAAGTATTGCACTTGGGCAAAAAAAATGAGAGGCACAAATACAAGATGGGGGACACCTGGCTTGAGAGCAGTACATGTGAAAAGGATCTAGGAGTCTTGGTTGACCACAAACTTGACATGAGCCAACAGTGTGACGCGGCAGCTAAAAAAGCCAATGCAATTCTGGGCTGCATCAATAGGAGTATAGCATCTAGATCAAGGGAAGTAATAGTGCCACTGTATTCTGCTCTGGTCAGACCTCACCTGGAGTACTGTGTCCAGTTCTGGGCACCACAGTTCAAGAAGGACACTGACAAACTGGAACGTGTCCAGAAGAGGGCAACCAAAATGGTCAAAGGCCTGGAAACGATGCCTTATGAGGAACGGCTAAGGGAGCTGGGCATGTTTAGCCTGGAGAAGAGGAGGTTAAGGGGTGATATGATAGCCATGTTCAAATATATCAAAGGATGTCACATAGAGGAGGGAGAAAGGTTGTTTTCTGCTGCTCCAGAGAAGCGGACACGGAGCAATGGATCCAAACTACAAGAAAGAAGATTCCACCTAAACATTAGGAAGAACTTCCTGACAGTAAGAGCTGTTCAACAGTGGAATTTGCTGCCAAGGTGTGTGGTGGAGTCTCCTACTTTGGAGGTCTTTAAGCAGAGGCTTGACAACCATATGTCAGGAGTGCTCTGATGGTGTTTCCTGCTTGGCAGAGGGTTGGACTCGATGGCCCTTGTGGTCTCTTCCAACTCTATGATTCTATGATTCTATGACCTTGTGTGCAATGTACATGCTGTTGAACTGATAGAGAAAATTGCCCCAGTGCTATCAAATTCAACATTTATGTAAGTGGTAAGGCTGTGCACTGGATTCCCAGCCAAATCGAGCTGATTTGTGCCCTGTCCAGAATGTGTTGAAGCAATCACATAGTGCTATGAAGTGGATCAGGTTGTGCCTTGTCACAACTAAAGAGGGAGAAAGGAAGAAGGGGGAGATTCAAAGCCATGCCTGCCACTGTTGCCACCTCTGGAAGCAGTAGTGGGGGGAAAGAGTGGGTGTAGGTCTATAGCAGTATACCCACTAGTCCTACAGAGCTGACAGCAATGGCAGGCGGGGCTTTGAACTTCCACTTTCCCCTCTCTCCCTGTCTCCCCAGCTGCAGCTCTTGTGGGGGACTCAGATTCTCCAGAAGGATCCTAGCTCAGCGTCACAGAAGAGGGAGAGGGAAACGAGTCCTCTCTTCTGGACTCTTCCAAGAGAAGAACGGTCACACAGGAGTGTGGCTGAAACTTGGCCCTCCCTTCTCTCTTTCCATTCTCAGGTCCTCTCATTATTTTTGGCTTCACAATTTTTGGATGTTCCTACAGAGCCAGCTGGTTCAGAAGAGGATATCCCATTCAATGGCCCAGTTCCCAGTGTGGGTTGGTGCTTTGTTTCCCCCTCTCCTCTCATTCTAAACAGTTGTAAAATGTTTGATAGTTTGTCTGACCCACATTTTTAAAGATGGCGTGGCCTGGATTATACCATTGCCCTACATTGTGTATTTGAATTTATTTATTTTTCAAAAGCCCTGGAAACGAAAATCCAGAAGCTATGGACTGGAACAGAAAGGTCTTATCTAACGAGGGGTAAAAGCAAACAGGCAGGCAGTTTTTTGATAGAGAAGCTGGCTACACACACACACACAGAGAGAGAGAGAGAGAGAGAGAGAGAGAGAGAGAGAGAGAGTTGGGAACTTTTGCAAACGATTAGGTTCAAAAGCTTGAGCCTTTTACAAGCAGCCAATCCGAGTGCTCTGAAAAGTCTCAGAGGTGTTTGTATCACTGTATGTAGTTTAGGCCTTAAGCAGAGACACAAAACTCACCTAAATTCTATGCCAAATATTATATCTAAACTGCAGGCAGACATGCTCATGGGATGGTTTACAACTGTACATTCATCATTTGATAACTACATTGGTGATTTGTATATGTGAAGAATTCCTCACTAATCAGATACTGTGGACGGAACTTGTACATTAATTCAAATACAATGCAGTTTACAGAAGCAAAATGAGGTGACAGTTTCAAGTGGTAAAACAGACTTTGGTGTGTGGAGGTTTGCATTTTTAAATCAACCCCTGTGTAAAGGGGAATGTAAAGAAGAAAACTAGGACTGCAAGACATAAGCTATAATAGAGCTTTGCACCCCAAACTGCTCATTTTTTACTTGCAGTGTCTTTTAAAAAACCCAACGGCAAGCCCTACCCTTGTGATCTAATGCATGTTATAGAGAAGGGAATATATATATATATATATAGGGAGAGAAAACAGTATAGCAAACAGTCAACAAGTGATAGGGTGACAAATATGCTCCACCATGGAGGTGTGCCATTAGTTAACATAAAGAATCCTTAGTCCTCAGTTGTCACGTGTAAGGTGTCTTCTGCATCCAGGTTCCAGTTTGATTTATGACTTTACTAAGCTATCAGCCTTCTCTCATGAAACTCACCATCTCTAAATGATTAAGGGAGTACATGTGTTTCTACCCAGATACTGAACTTTAATTTTATTTGCATGGTGTCTTTACTGATAGCTCTTTCTAGTTCTTCTCCCACAAGTGACTTGCTAAGATTTCTCATAATCTGGGGGGCGCCAGTATTGTCTAGAGAAGCATTTCCCAACCCTTTCCCGACTGTGACCCCCTTCTGACCTTGTTTCCGTCCTGTGGCAACTTAAAGTGAAGTTTATTTCGACTGTGACTTAGCATTATGTGTGAAACAAGCCAGTGCACAGTTAGTGAAACTGAGACCACAGGAAGGAGTGACTGCCACCAACGCGAACGGCTTTAAAAGGCGGTTAGACAAATGAATGGAGAATAAGACTCTCAAGAGGGGCTCATCATAATGGATGTGGCTTCAGTCTTGGAGAAGGTATGCCTCTGATGACCATGAGTGGGGAGAATCTGCGGTGCTCATGTCACAGAAACACAGGATTGTGGAGATGGAAGAGACCCCGAGGGTCATCTAGTCCAACCCCCTGCAATGTCCGGCATGCAGCTTCCGATAGGCATCTGGAGCGAGAGAGTTGAGAGAGTTTCTACTCTGATCCAGCAAGGCTCTCCTTATGTTCATGATCACACATTATCCAAATTCTGTAATGTAGGCAAATGCAAACTTTCAGGTCACACAGACAGGTAGCTAACTCTCAATCCTGCAGAGAACTCAGTTATAGCAAATGCAAACCAGTGGTTCTCCTCTCCCGTTTTGTGAACATTCTCCCCTCCTCAAGCATATCGCCATTTCGGACTACTGTATTTACATGTCTTAAAAGGAAGAGTTTTCGTATTTCTACCTGGTATTGGCTTGTGCAATTAAATCAGTTGATCTGCACTTAATTGCACCAATCCAAGTCCCATTTCAGCAGCAAGTCTTAAAACAGTGCAGAATCGTATTTTCGCCTTGTCCCTCTGCAAGGGGCGCCGGGCTTCTCTCTCTGCTTTTATTGGGCAAAACTTTCCCAGTTGCGCGGCGGGGGGGGGGGGCAGAGTCACGTTGCAAATCCACGTGCCAGCGGGGGCCCGGAAGGGGAAAGTGAACCGGGCGAGGAGAAGCGAAGCCTCGGAGCTGCGGGCGGAGAAGGCGGAGCCAAGAGGCGGGCGGGGGGGAGGCCGGGCCACCCTTTCTCTCCCGGCTGACGGGCAAGCGCAGCAGCTGCAGCAGCGCTGTCTTCCTGCCGCCTCCGGCCCCGCGAAATTTGAAAGTGGCCCGAAGGCGCGCGGGATCCCAGCCCTTGCCCCGCGGGGAAGGAAGAGTTGCAAGCGGCTGATGCTCCGGCTTCCGAAGGACGAGGCCCCCGGGCTGCCGGCGGGGGAGCAGGATTGAGGGAGGGAGCCAGGATTTCTGGCGCGGAGCCCACTGTGGCGTGCTGGGGTCCGTGTCCCGCGTGGGTGTGTAGTGCTTGGGTGGTTTTGTTATATTGCACTTCGAAAAATCCTTTGTTGAAAAGTGCATGAGAACTTAAAAAAACAAAAAATTGTCCAGTGGCACCTTAGAGACCCACTAAGTTTGTTCTTGGTATGAGCTTTCGTGCGCATGCACACTTCTTCAGAGACTGGCATGCACACGAAAGCTTATACCAAGAACAAACTTAGTGGGTCTCTAAGGTGCCACTGGACAATTTTTTTAATTTTTTATATATATTTCGACCCTGTCAGACCAACATGGCTACTACCTGAATTAAAAATATATATATAATTGAATTTGAAACATATTTTAGGAAAGTAAGAGATTTTTAGCAACTGCGGCAACATTAAGTCATGTTGAATTTTGCTAATGTGCGTGATCGGCTTGCTTCTCAATAGTAAATAACGAGAGCGCTTCCAGGTCTTCTGTGTGTTTTCTATGCAGTACAGTATGCGCACCTTTGAAATAGTGCTCTTCGAGGATACAATTTGATACAGTGGTACCTCTGGATGCGAACGGGATTCCTTCTGGAGCCCTGTTCACATCCTGAGCAGAACACAACCCACATCTGCGCATGCATGAGTCGTGATTCGCTGCTTCTGCACATGCACATGACGTCATTTTGAGCGCATGCGCAAGCAGCAAAACCTGGAAGTAACCCATTCCCTTACTTTTGGGTTGATGCGGAATGCAACCCAAAAAACGCTCAATCTGAAGCTACTTTAACCCGAGGTAATGACTGTACTTGGTCAATGCAGGCAGAGAAGGAAAGGGTAAGCTGGAGGAGCTCGAGGCAAGGTGGTTGCACTGCGGCCCCACAAATATACAGAATTTAAGCACAGTTTATTTGGGAGTAACTCCCACTTAGCGCAACGGGGATTGATCATAAGTGAATAGGTGGTAGGACCCGGCTGCACAAACCTTAGGGAATCTCCAGATCTGTTCCTTTAGCCTTGTGCAACTTTCAGCGCAATCCTGTGCTTATTTGAAACCGTCTTGAGTAAATTCAGCAGCACAGCACACCTCCATGAAGCCCTATTGAGTTCATAGAAGCATAGAATTGTTGAGATGGAAGGGATCCCGAGGGTCATCTAGTCCAGGTGCCTGCAGTACAGGAATCTTTTGCCCAGCATGCAGTGGGACTTGTTTCTGCATAAGCATAATAGGGTCAGGCTGCTTGACTCCAACCGTAAGCCTGCTTTTTTTAGGTCTAAGCCTGTAAACTTGGGAAAATTTACCTTGAGGTAAGTACCATCGGACCTTTGAGTGAATATGCGTAGGATTGCATGGTCAATCTCATTTAGCTCAGGCTTACCTCAGGGCAATCATGCATAAGATCAGAGTGTACAACAGCCCACTTTCAAACAGAAGGAAATAAGCGTCTCCTTGTTCCCAGCCAAAAGGCTTCATAGAATCGTAGAATTGCTGAGTTGGAAGGGACCCTGGGGATCATCTAGTTCACCCCCTGCAATCCATACAGGGATCGAAACTGCAACCTTGGCCTTAATTCACAAGGCTTGGTTTGCACAGTTTTGCAAGATGAAAAAATGGTACATTCTAAATTGAATACACTTACATATATAGAGATAGATAGATAGATATTTACATGACAACAGCTTGTATCCAGTGCATTACCTTCCCATTTATTGTGCAAGTTGGATTGGTTATCTGAAAAGCAAGATTTTGCGGGTCAGAGTCCGCCTCTGGAGAGGTGTTCACCCTGCTTGCAGAGAAAGGAATCAGCCGTTCGAGACTCCCCTAATGCCAGGCTGACGTCTGTCAAAGACATGCCTCCTGGCAAAGCCCAATTCCCGGGAGAAGTGGCGCGTTGGCTTCCTCGGAGAACCAAGGGGCAGACCTGTCAAAATGTAACCGCCTGAAGTCGACAGAGTTTGCTCTGTGTGAATGATCAGTTTTTTCAGATGCCCAAGTAAAACCTGACTTGAGTCGGTCAGCTTAGTACACCGACTAGACCCCCTAGCAGAGTGATGAAGAGGGAGTAGAAATGGGTGTGTTTGTTTCATTTATGTCCTTACCCCACAATTCTTCCAACAAGCTCAGGGCCTTTCCCTGTTTTATCCTGGCAGCAACGCTGCTAGACTGAGAGGGGGCAACTAGCTCAGAGTGAGCTTTGTGTGCCTGTGGGTATCTGAACCAAAGTCAACTCTGCTGAGTATGTAAATAGCATGTTAAGCATTTGATGCAGTGCCCAATTAAACCCTGTGGAGGCCCCTGGGCAATCTGAATCTCAGGGGCTCCCTTGTTCATTTGCTATAAGTGGGGTAACATGGAACTAAGAAAGCTTGATTGTAATTTTGTTTCAAGATCAAATTGATACTATTTTGAGCCACCTATTTGGTAATCCGCCATATTGGTAATCCTACTCTGCCTCTTTGGTAATCCGGCAGTGGTTTGATGTGCTTCACACACATTATCCTGTTGGAATCCTTGCAAGAAGGCTTTAAGGCAAGTATTACTATTCCATAAGCCAGATGAGAGAGAGCAGGGCTTCCCCAGGGCACTTACTGAGCTGATTTGAATGTGAGGCTAATGCATAGCTCATGCTGCAATCCTTTACTTACAGTATCTAGGAGTAAGTCTCACTAAGCTCCAGGGACTTACTTCTGAGAAGAAATGTACAGGGTTGCACACTGTCTGTCTTTCAGTCACTTTCTATCACATGCTGCACCATTAGATTAACCTCTCTACCTCTAGGTTAGATCACTGTAATGTTGGCCTGCTTTTGAAGACTGCTCAAAAACTGTATCCAGTGCAGAATTCAGTGGACTATCAATTAAGAACTGGTGATCTGAACATACAACTCCATTTGTTGCCCAACTGCACTGGCTGCCAATTTGTTTCTGAGCCCAATTCCTCAATTCAAAGTGTGATTTTTTTTAACCTACAAAGCCCCACATTGCTCAGCCCCTCATAGCTCAAGGCTTTTAAATAAAACAAATCTACTCCAAGAGGTAAATCGTACTGGGTTCAGGGGGCTTGCTTGCCAGGGTTGCATGTGTAAGAGTGCAATTCCATGCACTTCTACTCTGAAGTAGAACAGGCCAGTGGAAACTACTCCCAGATAAGTGTGTATGGGTCCTCAGCCTTTGATTTGTCAAATTCAGCAGGATTGTGGCATACACACTATGCCTGCTAACCACATTGGAAACACATCCTTCTGTACCTCAAAGAATCCTGGCCACTGTACTTTGTTAAGGGTTGTTAGGAATTGCAACTTTGGGAGGGGTAAGCTACAGTGCCCAGAATTCTTTGAGGGAAGGAATGTGTTTTGCATGTGCTTTAAAGGTCTAGTGTGCATGCAAGTCTCCAAGCATGTTGTGAGCTGTGCTCCAGGAACATGCCATCTTTCTTAATAAGAGTTTTCAAAGCCAGCATTAACCTGCAGCCCTCTGCAAACCTGTTTGGGAGTAAAATGCAGTGAGTAAATACGCTAAGGTAGAGGTTTTCAACCTTTTTTGGGTCCACGGCTCCCTTGACCAACTGCGCGTGCCACCCCTGTGGGACTCACCCCTGTGGGACTCTTTCTGTGGCACCACTGTGGGACTAAGGAGCCCAGTTATGTCACCCCTTGCCTGCAGAGCCGGCAGCCTCTCTCTTCTCCCCTCTCCTTGGGAGTCCTCTGGGCAGCTGCACCTGCCACCCCTGGTCTCTGAGTTGCCTCCCTCCCCCCCAAAAGGGGTGCCTCTTCACACTGCCCCACAGGGGCCTGGGAAGCACCCCTGGCCAGCCCCAGGCACCATTCCCCTGGGGAGCTTGTAGCCAGGGCTGCTGCAACAAAGAGCTGTGCAAGCCTTTGGGAGGCAGAGATGCGAGAGCGCCTCCGAGGAGGGAGGGAAGGAAAGAGGGACAGCATTCAAGTCACCCCAAGGTGCCACGGCACACTGCTTAGCACACTTAGAAACATTGGTTTTCAGTGGAAATTACATAGGCACTTCTCCCTGCCATAGAGGTCAGGGGAACTCAAAACATGCAGCTTAAAGGTGGTTAAGTCGGTGCCCTTTGCTTGCAAGTAACTGGGAAAGCTGCAAAGGCAAAAGCAGAGTGAGAAGGAAAGGGAGAAACCTTAGACCGGTTTAAAATGGGAGGAGGCTGCTCAGGGCAGCTCAGGAGGGAAATGTGCAATTAAGTGGAAACGTCTCTTGGGAAAGAAATTGTGTTGGGGGCAGCAGAGATTGGGGAAAACTCGAATGGCGTGCCAGTTTCAGCCTGAGCAGGGGCAGGTTGGGATAGCAAGCTGCGTGATCCGTGGAGCTGGCTCTGCAGGTAAGCAGAGTGGGAGGCGTGTGGCGGGAAAGAAAGAGAAAGGCAGAGATGAAGCGGCTTCATGTTTTATTGCATGGCTTCGTGTTTGGGGGAAAATAGAAGAGAAAGTGAAATACAGTGGTGCCTCGCAAGACGAAAATAATCCGTTCTGCGAGTCTCTTCGTCTAGCGGTTTTTTCGTCTTGCGAAGCAACCCTATTAGCGGATTAGCGCTATTAGCGGTTTAGCGGCTATTAAAGGCTTAGCGGCTAAAAGGCTATTAGCGGCTTAGTGGCTTAGAAAAAGGGGGGAGCGAAAAAAATCGCAAGACTCGCAAGCCTTTTTCGTCTTGCAAAGCAAGCCCATAGGGAAATTCGTCTTGCGAAGTGCATCGAAAAACGGAAAACCCTTTCGTCTAGCGGGTTTTTCATCTTGCGAGGCATTCGTCTTGCGGGGCACCACTGTAATATTTGCTACTGGGCTCTTTTTTTAGGGTCCTCCCCAGTACCCAAGTAGAACTTTGCAGAGCTTGCAAAAGTTCAGAGTTCTACTTTCCTTAATTAACTGCTTCAGCCCAAGTTAATTTTTCCTGCAAGGAAATCCCAGATCCTTCACAACGTACAGGTGTGGCCCTCTCCCCTGGCAGTTTGAGTGCAGAAGTAGGTGGTGTGGAAATCCTTCAGGGCACTTAGGTCCTGAACCCATTCACAGCTACATGGGAGTTATTCACACTGAACTTGGACTTATTTCAGAGTAAACACCTTTTGCAAAGTAAAACCCTAAGCAGAACCTCAAAATAGCAGTCCTGGCACCATTTAACTCAATGGGGCTTACTTATGAGTAGACACATATAAGGTTACTTCAAAGTAAACCTCCTTAAATAAAGTAGGAGTTACTTCTAAATAAACATGCATAGGATCTGCCTGCACACATATTGTGGGGAGGAATTTGAAGGCTGAATTAAGAACAAAGGACCTCTTGCAACAGAGTGGAGCAATAGCAGAACAAGACTGGGTCCCTCCAGATGAACTTTCTATGGAGCATTCATCCTGATTTGCTTGCATAAAACGTGCGTGGAAGTGAGATTGTAGCTGGTCTTTATTGAACATTGTGACTGTTTCCTTGTGGGATATCATTCCTTCATCCCACTCTTTTCAATGCATTTCCCCATCACTTCCCAAAAAACAAAAGGTCAGATTCTTCTTTAAACTGGGTTTGTTGCACTAAGGTGACAGAAACCTTTCATCCGCTTTAATTGTGCAAACCTAAAATTCCAGTATGCAGGCACATGAAGATGGCAGTCTGTGGCACCCTATAATGAATGAAAAATATTGTTGTCCCTCCAAGCCAAGATCATCTGCAGCAGTCGTTGTCTGCAAATCCAAGTCTGCCTGCAGGTTCAATTACTACTCAGCTATTTGGGGAGAATACTGCCAGCTTGCTTTTCCTGATATATAAGGGAAGCAGGTAGCTTTCAAAAATATGAGAACAGAAAACTTAAGGGAGGGCTTTGGTGTTTTCCGGGGGGCAGTGACTAGGCCTTCACAGAACCTGCCTCCTTCTTCTACCCCACTAACCAGGTCATCCACATTGGTTAGGACCAGATCTAAAATGGCTGTTCCTCTTGTTGCTTCTCCCACTTTCTGGACAATGAAGTCTGCAAGGCCAGTGAGGAATCTGTTTGACCTTATGCTCTTGGCTGAGTTTGACATCCAACAAATATCCGGGTAATTGAAGTCCCCCATTACTACTATCTCCCTTCCTTTTGCATGCTTGGCCATCTGTTCCAGGAAGGCATCATCTATGTCCTCCGTTTGGAGCACATTAGGAGCAGTTGAGTTTCATAGTCTTATTTAGTTACCTGTCTTACAGCCCAGAATTTCTTCTCATTTCAAAATGATTCGGGCACTGTTTGTTTTAATTAATTGTCCTCTTATATTTTCTTACTTCTTAATTCGCAGCTTCCATTGCATCCGCTAGCTCTCGCCCAGCACAACTTTTTAGAATAATTAGGTCGATAAGGTCCTTAGGAGGACAGCCAAATTTAAGCACAAATTTGACCCACAGCTGTGAGGCATTTGGGAGCTTTTTTGCGGAGAAAGTCCTGTGACCTCCCTGCCAATTTAGATACAGTGACTGAACTGGAGGTCGCTCGACTGACTTTGGGTCCAGTGTTGGACCATTTTGATCGGATACTCCCTGCTGATGTGGATAGATTCCTCCAAGCTTGTAGGCCCATCATCTGCCTCCTTGATCCGTGTCCGTCTTGGCTGATTAGGGCGTGTCCATATTTCACATGGACCCCCCTGGTTGAAATTATCATTTGTCCCTTGGCAGGGGGACATTCCCAGGGGAACTGAAGGAAGCAGTGGTGTGTCCGCTCTTAAAGAAAACTTCACTAGATCCTTTGTTGTTGTTTAGTCGTTTAGTTGTGTCCGACTCTTCGTGACCCCCTGGACCAGAGCATGAGATGCTCCTGAACTGTGTGTGTTTATGTAACTTTGTGTGGTGGTATGTGCATTGTTTGTCCTAACACGCTTTGGATTATTATTCAAAAATAAATAAAAGTTGTAACTATTTGTGCTGAATCAACTAGCATTCATGAAAAAGATGTTCTGGGAATGGGTGAGACGTCCATAAAGTATTGTGCCACTCTCCTGTTCTGCCTTTCTCTGGAAAGAAAGATGGCAATTCAAACCTAGCAGGTGTGACGTACAATTTTGAACAGCTGTAGTAACTGCGCTGTATAGTTGCAGAACTCTCCAAAGTTCGATTTGAAATCTACCCTTGAAGAGTTTGTAGTCTAATGCAGAAGAGACTGCCATTCATTAAATTATACTGAATTAATTCTGTATCATTAATAAAAACCCTGATCCTAACTACATTTACCTGGCAGTAAGTCCCCTTGTGAGACTTACTGCCAAGTAAGCATGTGCCCAAGTATGCACACTTACTGAGGAGTAAACCCATTGAACTCAATGGGACTTGCAAACCAATATCCTAATAAATAATAATAATAATAATAATAATGTATTTATACCCCGCCCATCTGGCTGATTCATCCAGTATTAAAAGCTTCTCTAAACAGGGCTGCCTTCAGATGCCTTCTAAAAGTCCGATAGTTGTTTTTTTCCTTGACATCTGGTGGGAGGGCATTCCACAGGGCAGGTGCCACTACCGAGAAGGCCCTCTGCCTGATTCCCTGTAACTTGGCTTCTCGCAGTGAGGGAACCGCCAGGAGGCCCTCGGAGCTGGACTTCAGTATCTGGGCAGAACGATGTGGGTGGAGACGCTCCTTCAGGTATACTGCCAAACTAAATATTATTAAGGGAAAATAATTTTGAAATACTTGCTTTTTTCTGTCCAATAGTAAGGGTTTGGGGAAGAGACTCCACAAGGTACATTAGAAAAATATCTGCTCACCGGTGGGTGAGGTTTGCTGCCCGGCACGCAGCCCCGTCGTCCTCCTGCAGCCACGCCACTCCACTGGCTGTTGCTCCGCCCCTTGGTTTCCATGAAGCTTTCCAGGTTACCGCCAAACCCTTTTCAAATTGACCTATCCACGGCTGCCTGGCGGGCTGGGCAAGAAGAGTGGACCATGACTGAGCAGGCTTCACTCCAGTCCGCTCCAAAAGCCAGCAGCGCAGTCAACCCCGGAGCGTCACCCCAGCTAGCCCTCCCTCTAATTGTATCTTTTCTTTCAGGCTGACCTTTTTCCTTTCCAGGTCCATGGGCATTGCTACAGTTGGACGGTGGTTGCTGTTTTTCAGAGCAAGGAAGGAATTTCCCGTTCTGCAGGTTTTGCTTTCCCCATAGCAATTGTCACAACTTTGGTGTTTTTTTAGGCCTTGGGCGGAATCCTTTAGTCCAGCAATCAAGGAAGGGGTAGTGTGGTGACTGACACCTTTTGTGGCGGTGATATCAGGGTTCTCTGTTAGAGGGGTCTTGAGGGGAATGTCTGACCACAAGTGCACAGCAATGCAGGAGGGGGCCAGCTGTTTAAACACATGTTTTGCAGTGTCCCCATATTCCCTATTGACCCTGTCTTGCCTCTGACCCCCAGCTGGGGGCTGAGAGAGATATACGCCCAATGCCTAAGCAAAGGTTTCCTACATCTGAAATTTAATAAAGTTGTGGCCATTTCAATCCCAAATATGCTGTCATGTGTTTTCCTCGACCTGAGGTCTGGCTTGCGGAGGGGGTGGTGTGCGACTGGGTGTGCAAAGAAAGTTGCATCAAGGCATTTTGATGTCACTTGATTCTTGTTTGCAGGTTTCTCTGAAAAGGTCAAGAATGGTGTCATCAGTATTAGCTTATGTGCTCTATGTAGAGAACATGTCTTATGGCAGCAATTAATGGGGAAACCATACCCAGCCAGATGGGCGGGGTATAAATAATAAATTATTATAATATTATTATTATCTCTGTTCTCCAAAACAAGGTCCTTGTTTCTGCTGCTGCTGCTGCTGCTGCTGCTGCTGCTTTTAACCACATTAGCCTCTAAAATGTGGACCATTAACTGTATTTAACAACTGATGTGGAAAATCAAAAGTGAATCTTTTAAAACAGACATTCTAGAATATTACAAATGCACGAGTAGAGTATAGGAATAAATTCATTTAGAAGGATTGCCCTATTTGCAATATATTCCTGGCAAATGTATTTCCTCAGCGATAAACCCTATTGAGTTCATTGGAGTTACTCCCTCTAGTAAGTGTGATTGGAATTGCAGCATCTAAAAGTTTCAGAAACCTGATCCAGATATTAAAAGTTGCTTTCTTCTTTACCCTTAAATTCAAAGATAGTGACTCTTTTCTTTGTGAAGTGTATGTAACATTTGCTTTGAATGATACATTATATAAAGTGTTTGTATATATAGTAAATAGATTTTAGGTGCAACACTGTGCATGTTTTTTCATAATATTTAGAAATGATGAATCTACTGTTAGTCTGTCTTGTTTTAGCAGAGTTTACAGCAAAACCACAATTCAGATTAGAACAGTGTTTCTCAAACTTGAGTTCCAGCAGGAGTTGTTGGACTACAGCTCCCATCATCCCTAGCTAGCAGAACCAGTAATCAGGGATGATGGGAGTTGTAGTCCAACAGTTGGGGACCCAAGTTTGAGAAAAACTGGATTAGAACTAAATTCAGAAATCTTGTCTGAAATTGTCCATAAATTGGGTTACAGTTTGTCATAGTTCCATTAACAGCCAGCATATTGACCCTATCCTCATTTGCAGTCTCTGAGTCTGACGCTGAAGGGCTCTCTTTGGTGTCACAATTTAGTGCTTGTCAAAGACACAGCTTCTGGCTGCCAGTGATGATTACTGTGAAGGAAAGGCACTAGGTCAGTGTGAGAGGCCTGTGGTGGCTCCCTATGGCTGACAGAAGGAATTAGTCCAGTCTGGATAATGAAGGTCAATCAACAGTTGGGGGAGGAATGGGTGGGCCTGCCTTCTGCCTTGGTTACTCTTGCTGTCCTAGTAGCTGATGAGGAGAGGTCCCAGCAGTGGTGTTGAGGGCCTTATAAAACTGTCAAGTTGCCATAGAAAGCTTTCTAAAGTTGCTTTAGAAAATCTTGGCAGAGAGGAAATTGCAGGTTGAGTAATGCATGAAACTAGAGCACTAGATAACTGTTATGTACTGAGTTGAATAGGATCCAAACTGCAGCAGTCTGATTGGTCCTAGAACAATAGGATTCAGAATGCAGCAGTCTGATTGGTCCTAGAACAATGCAGCAGTATGATTGGTTGGCAGGAACCACCCAGTCATGCTCCAGATAGAAGTGAATCCACAACCTGATTGGCTTACAGTAGAATTCCGGAATTAGCCAATCATGTGCAGCCCATTGTGTAAATAATGTATATAAAGCAGATACTGTGAGGGGACTTTCATTCATTCCTCCTCACCACTATGAGCTGAATAAAGAGCATGAAATCACTTTGCGACTCTGAGTATATTTCAATAACCAAGACAGTTGAACCATCTGAGCCTCATGGTTTCATTTATATATCCATGCACAGCGCAGTGTTAGCAGAGAGCGGGACAGAGAAAGACAATAGCTGCCTCTGCCTTGTTTATATAGGTTTTGGCCAATACAAATGGAACTGTTGTCCTAATAAAGCAAAACTGTCCTTGGAACATTCAAAATACGTGTTTGTTAGTCATAATAAGCATAATATTTGCATGTATTGTTTAAGCAAAATTTCATACACATCTGCTAAGATGGCACCAGGCATTTCTATATACAGTGGTATCTCAGGTTACAGATGCTTCAGGTTAAAGACTCCGCTAACCCAGAAATAGTACCTCGGGTTAAGAACTTTGCTTCAGGATGAGAACAGAAATTGTACGGCAGTGGCAGCGGGAGGCCCCATTAGCAAAGTGGTGCTTCAGGTTAAGAACAGTTTCAGGTTAAGAACTGACCTCCGGAACAAATTAAGTACTTAACCTGAGGTACCACTGTACATTTGTTACAGTAGAAATCCTCTAATTTTTTTTATTCAATGAGTGAGATTTGTTGTTATTTTTCAGGTACTTTTTCTGTTATGTTTGGGTTTTTGCAGTATTGTGCAGAATTATGTAAATAAGCTGAATGTTAGTGTATTATATCATCTGGTTATAAACTATTGACATTTGCAATGTTTTCAATAAAATATGGTTTTTCAACATATTGATTTGTCATCTGTAAAGTGTGTGTGTGTCTTCAACTCTGTTCTTCTTCAGGCATACAGGCAGCCAGTGCTGAGGTTGACAACATGCCATTTGGGAAGGGGCGTCCTGCACCAGCGCCTTCTCCCCAAGCTCTCATGGTTTGCTTACTGACGGCTCTTACCAGGATCCTTCTCAAATATGGATCTAGACCTTTACTACCAGGGGAAAAACTCCCTCCAATTTAAGAATGAATGAATGAATGAATGAATGCATGAATGCATGCATGCTCTCCCCAGGGAAACATTCATGGCACCCACACTGTCAGCCTCAGATACTAGGCTTAGAAAGATGTTTAGGTAGGCTCATTAATTGATATGAGATTAATATCTGCTATGATGGTTTATTTTGTTCAATTAACTAGCACAAAATACAGAATCTAGAATCTAATATTAATTTTCTTCTTAGCTATAAGGATTTTGGTGAATATATTGAAAAATTGCACAGCGCTAAAACAGACCAATACATGACCAGTACTAATTAACTGATCAGGAATAGGCCTGCATAGCCTGTGTTCTGATATTTGCAGCCAATCTGGACATTATGTTAAATATATTTTAAAAAATGTCCAGTAGCACCTTAGAGACCAACTAAGTTTGTTCTTGGTATGAGCTTTCATGTGCATGCACACACGAAAGCTCATAATATATAGAATCTAGAACTAAGTATATTCAGAAATGGATAGTGAACAGCACTACCTTGGCTCTTTGCAGATACGGGGTCCTTTGACTTCTAGTTGCCATGCCGCTGTGTTTGCTAGCTGAGCTCTTGCTTTGTTTAGAGACACCAGGGTTTACATGCAAGGGAGTTCTCAGAATAGGACTCAGAATGCCATATTCTCCAGCATTCCCCAACATTCTTATTTCATGCAATTTTGTAATTGAGAAGTAGAACTTGGTGCAAGCAGGAAGAGCTGAGATTTCAACTTAGGGCAGTGTTTGTCAACCTGTGGGTCCCCAGATGTTGTTGGACTACAACTCCCATCATTCCTAGCCAGCATGACCAGTGGTCAGGGATGATGGGGGTTGTAGTCCAACAACATTTGGGGACCCACAGGTTGAGAACTGCTGGATTAAGGGCACTATTGGGCATTGCTGGGCACTTGCCCAAGGACCCTCCCACCGCATGGTCATCATACTGCGAGTTCTTGCTGCTTGGCATCACCACCTGTTTGCTCATCCAGCTGTTTCCTTCAGTGATAGAGGGAGCAAGCAAGTGTGGACAAGGGAGAAAGAACATTTCTTGTCATCTGCTCATTCACTTCTTGCCTGTTGCCTGGACAGGTGAGTAGGACAGGTGAGCAACAGAACGAGGGGATGGACATATAATCAATCTATACCCAACCTGAAATACCGTAATTTATTGAAAGTTTTTTGGGGGGCATATGTCAAAGAGTTCTCTCCTCCCCACTTATAACAATGTATAAGGATCTGCAGGGGAAAGGTCGAGATCCCTTGTCTGAGGAGATGAAGTTAAAATCAGGGTTTGGCGAGCGGAGAGCGCTGCCTTTTTCCTGGGACAATTTGGCATCTAAAATAATCACCCGTGAGTACTTAAACATTGAACAATTGGACTTCAAATAAGAACTGGTGATTAGAAAGGAACTGGACTTAAAAATTCACCTTAATTTGGTACTGAAACGGGAAGGTCTAAACAGGAAGTCAGCCTTCCGTTTCCTTGTAGTCAGAAGAAAGCAAAGATAACATACACTAGAGCTTAGAAAATCACTTTTAAAGGATCGGTTTTCACCATTTAAAATCGTTGAACCCCCCCTTCGGTAGCAGGAGAAGAAGGGGGATCTTTTTTGGACTGTTTAAACCTGCAGAAGTGAGTTTAAAGTAAAGTAACTTCCACCGTCCTGACCCTGGAGTGGGGTGTCAGAATTGACGTTTTGAAGCTCATTGACCAGAGACAAATGTTTTTGACAGATAGTTAAAAGAAGAGTAACATTGTGATTCCACTGTTTCCTTTCGCATTTTAAAGGAACAAATATTGACAAAATATCTAAAAAGAAACTGTGTTGCTATTGTCCTTAAAAGAAAGAACAACCAGAAGTTTTCCCCCTAGAGGGGGACTGTGAAACTGTAACAAGTTCTAGGAAGCTTGCAGCTGCCACAGATTACAACCGTGGGATTACAACTTGTGACCTTGCAGGACAATGTTTTCAGAAGCACTGTTGGGTGCTTTCTGTAAAATAAATGCCCTATTGGATCAGTTAAGTCAGAAGACGGATTTGATGACTAATGCAGCCAGAACATTTGAACAGGTAGTGGGAAACTATATGGAGCCCACCCAGGAACTTAAACAGGAGTGTGTCCTGACAGAGCAGATGAGAGAAGAGGATGTTGCAGAATCTTGGGTGCCAGAGATGGAGGGACTTTTGGCCCAGCAGGAAAATGAGCCTTTGGATTTGACAAATGAACTTGGAAAAAACCAGATTTGGAAAGACAAAGTTTGGATTGATTTGGAAATGGGGGTTGGACTGACCCCCCTATGCAGGGATGTTTGGACTTTCCGAGTCTGGCAATGGGCCGTCAGAGGTTTGGAGTTGTTGGGGCTTCCAATTTTGGAGGGAATTTGAAAAAATACCACATGGAGTCTAGTCTGGACTATGGGAAAGGGGCTGATTTGTTGAAAAGGGTCAAAAACACTACCAAGCTGGAGTTCCCATGAGTGAAAGGAAAATATGAAGAAGAGCTGCAGAAGGGACATGGAAGAGATTTGAAGGCCTCGGATATAAGATCACCAGGTTAATGTGCCAGACTAATGGGATAAAAAGGACTGACAATCCCGGGACCGGGGGGAGGGGACGCTGGAAGAAGATTGGATTGTTCTTATTTCTTTTTTCTATCATTAGGAATGTTTTATAAAATTGATGAACGTTGGAAAAATGTTGAAATGAAATTACTTGGCTCTTGTAAAAATGTTTAAAGAATTAGGTAAAAAGGTAATGGTTATGAGAAGTTGGTAAAAATAAGATTTAAGTCTTAAGTTTTAAGGTTTTTTATAAGATAAGATGAAAATAGAGTAAGGTAATGTAATGACAGAATATTATGAATTATGGAAAGGATTTGCTGTGATAATTATTAATTAAGATACAAGAGATGGGAGGAGGAGGAGGTCATGGAAAGAAGGTAATGAAAGTGGAGAATTTGAAAATGATGGTTTTATTTTTTCTTTTTCTGTTTTTGTCTTTTTTCTTTGTAATTTTTTTAAAAAATTCTTTTTTCAATAAATATCATTTAAAAAAAATATCAGGGTTTGGCGAGGAGGGGTTGGAGTCAGGATAGGCAAGTGGAAGAGTATCATGGTCGGGGCAGAGCTTGACAGGATTTGACAGGGTGTGTGCAGATTATTAGGAGCTCCAGGGTCAGTACAAACAATAGATACTGCTTCGTGAAATGGACCACCTCTCCCAATAAGAACCGACCTGGACCCTGCAATTATCATCTAAGGCCCTTCTTGGTGTGCCTCCTACATGACAGGTTCAGAGGGTGGCAACAAGAGAACTGGCCTTTTCCTTTCCTTTCCTTTCCTTTCCTTTCCTTTCCTTTCCTTTCCTTTTCTTTTCTTTTTTAAATTAAATTTTTATTGATTTTCAACCAGAATACATTTATGTACATTTGTTATACAAATAGATCTCATATACAACCTTTAGCTCTGCCGAGCTTCAGACTTCCTTCCCCCCCTTCGGTAAGTATCTTATAGTTTCATTACATCTTGTACTTTATTCGTTTATCTAATTAACCATATGCTGTTGAAGTTAATCAAACCCTGCCAGTGTCTTTAAAGATTTGCAATTATCTCTTATGTACACCAAATATTTACTCCAGTTTTCAGAAAACTTCTGATCTTCCTGATCTCGAATTCTCCCTGATAATCTAGCCAGTTCCGCATAATTTATCAATTTAACCTGCCAGTCCAAAATAGTTGTATTACATTTGTCTTCCAATTCCGGGCCATCAAAATCCTTGCTGCCGTCGTGGTATACAAAAATAAATTCTTATCCTTCTTTTTAACCTCCTTTCCCACTAATCCCAAAAGAAAGGCTTCAGGTTTTTTTTGAAAGGTATACTTAAATATTTTTTTAAGCTCGTTATAAATTAAATCCCAAAAGGGGGGAGTCTGTGAAATTGTAACTGTGAAATTGTAACTAACTCCAGGGAGTCGACAGCTGTTACAGATTACATCGTGGGAATAAGTATCTGACCTTGTGGGACAATGTATTCAGAATCCTTGTTGTATGCTTTTTATAAAACAAACGATCTACTGGAACAATTACATGAGAAGGTGAATTGGATGGCGACTTCGACTAGAAATTTTGAACAGGCAGTGGGAATATATGTGGAGCCCACTCAGGAATTAAATCAGGAGTGCATCTTGACAGAACAGGAGTTCTTGACATTAAATCAGGAGTGTGTTTTGACAGAACAGGCCCAACAGGAATATGATTTTTTGGATTTGACAAAGGAACTTGGAAAAAACCATATCTGGAGAGGAAAAGTTTGGTTCGGTTTGGAAATGGGGGGCTGGATTGACCCCCCTATGCTGGGATGTTTGGACTTTTCAAATATGGCAATGGGCCGTGAGATGTTTGGGACTGTGGGGGCTCTCAATTTTGGAGGGCCTTTGAAACATGCTCTTAAATACTACATGGAATTCATTGTTGAACATGGAAAAGAGGCTGATCTGGTGAGAAGGATTAAAAACATTGTCAAGCTGGAGTTATCACGAGCAAGAGATAAGGGAAAATACAGTTACAAATATGAAGAAGAGCTGCGGAAGGGTCATGGAAGAGACTTGAGGGCCTCGGACATAAGGTTGCCAGGTTAATGGGCTAGACTGACGGGAATAAGGACTGACGAAACCCGGAACCAGGAGGAAGAGACGCTGGATGAAGATTGGATTTGTTTATGCCTCTTTTTCTTACTATTAGAACTGTTTTATAAAAGTGATGAATGATAGGGAAATGTTGGAATGAAAATATTTGGCTTTAGTAAAGATGTTTATGAATTATGAAAGAATATTATGATTATGAGAAGTTGGTAAGGATAAGATTTAAGTTTTAAGTGTTAAAGTTTATTTTATTATAGAAAGATAAGGTCAAGGATTTGCTGGGATAATTAATAACTAGGATACAAAGAAAGGGAGGAGGAGGAGGTCTAAGAAATAAGGTAATGACAGTTAAGGATTTGAAAATAATGAATTTGTTTTTAAATGTTTTTAAAATTTTGTGATTTTTGCATTTTTTTTCCTTTTTTTTCTTTCATTTGGAATTTTTCTCTTGTCTCTATTTTATGTTTTTCCTTTTTGTAATATTTTGAAAATCCCAATAAATGTCTTTTAAAAAAAATTTAAATCCCAAAAGCCCTTCACCTTTCCACATTTCCACCACATGTGGTAGAGATCTCCATCTACCTTTCCACATTTCCAACATTTCTTATTTTTCATTCTGTACATCTTTGCCAGTTTTCTGTATCTTTGCCACCTAAAAATCATTTTCCATAAATTCTCTTGTAGTGCCGTACACGCCGTAAACTTTAAATTCTCACTCCATAATTCCTGCCACGCTTCCAATTCAATATTGTAACCAAAATCTGTGGCCCTTTTGATCATGGCTTCCTTTACCTCCTCATCTTTGGTGTACCAATTCAGTAATAGGTCATATGTTTTTGACAGCAATTTGTCTTTCCCATCTATAATATCTATATGGAATTTTGATTTCTTGTCCTCAAATCCCAACCTCTTTTTGTCTTCCTTCAGTATCTCATTAACTTGATGATATTGTAGCCATCCAGTCAATAAATTCTCAAAGTATTGGAGTCTCAGCTTCAGGATCTGTCCTTCCAGTGAGCACTCAGGGCTGATTTCCTTCAGAATGGAGAGGTTTGATCTTCTTGCAGTCCATGGGACTCTCAAGAGTCTCCTCCAGCACCATAATTCAAAAGCATCAATTCTTCGGCGATCAGCCTTCTTGATGGTCCAGCTCTCACTTCCATACCATGACTACTGGGAAAACCATAACTTTAACTATACGAACTTTTGTTGGCAAGGTGATGTTTCTGCTTTTTAAGATGCTGTCTAGGTTTGCCATTGCTTTTCTCCCAAGAAGCAGGTGTCTTTTAATTTCGTGACTGTTGTCACCATCTGCAGTGTTCATGGAGCCCAAGAAAGTAAAATCTCTCACTGTCTCCATTTCTTCCCCTTCTATTTGACAGGAGGTGATGGGACCAGTGGCCATGATCTTCGTTGTTGTTTTTTGATGCTGAGCTTCAGACCATATTTTGCGCTCTCCTCTTTCACCCTCATTAAAAGGTTCTTTAATTCTTCCTCACTTTCTGCCATCAAGGTTATGTCGTCTGCGTATCTGAGGTTGTTGATATTTCTTCCGGCAATCTTAATTCCGGCTAGGGATTCATCCAGCCCAGCCTTTCACATGATGAATTCTGCATACAAGTTAAATAAGCAGGGAGACAATATACAGCCTTGCCGTACTCCTTTCCCAATTTTGAACCAATCAGTTGTTCCATATCCAGTTCTAACTGTAGCTTCTTGTCCCACATAGAGACTTCTCAGGAGACAGATGAGGTGATCAGGCACTCCCATTTCCACACACATCTAGATGTGATCGTATCCTTGGGTTTCATTATACAGAGACAAGGGAAAGATGAGTATAGTTGGACATGCACTCTGGAACTTCATCTGATTTCAAAAAATCTTAAGAACTACTGGGTGAAACCGCATGGTCAGAAATAGCCGTTAAACAATGGAATGGACTCCCTTGGAAGGTGGTGGACTCTCCATTGAGATTGCTGCATTGCAAGGGGTTGGAGTAGATGCAATTCTATAACTATTATTCTAATCAGCTGTGCATTGCAGACTTCTTTTGCTGGCTTGGAACATCATACAATGGATTTCAGAATTTTAGTAGTCACTCTTTATCAATTCATGCATTTTACCATTCTTTTAAAATCAAAATTGTCTTCTGACAATAATGGGAATGGGCTGGGAGTAATGTGCGGATGTATAAGCTACCAACAGAAAATGCGTAGTCTTTGGAAACATGCCATTCTGCTTTCCTTTCATTTCCTCAAAAAAACACAATCCATGAGTTTAATTTTAAGTATAAATGTGCAAAGTGCATAGATTTAAATATTTTTATTCACAGTTTTTAGCTTGCTGGGGTGCTTTCAGAAGGAGGGGGCTATTAACTGCTATGTTTTTGCTTTTAAAGTGAACAGATAAACTTAAGACTGTCACCTTGGCTGTCATAAATAGCAGTAACCCCAGATCACCTACTAACTTCTGACACCACCCAATTTCTTGGCACCTTTTCAGTATGTCCTGGCAAATATTTCAGACATCCGCCATGCCATGCCAAATAACTGTTTTGTCTATAGATGTGGAACAAAGATTAGGAAACTGGGTAACCGGCTGCATGTTCATATGTTTTTTGCAAAGGTGCAAAACATGAAGCTGCACATTTGTTCCAATAACCTGTCAGAAGTAGGGATTAACTGAATACCTCAGCCCAAGAAAATTTTGGCTAAATAGAAATGAGTCAAGCATGTGCTAAAACCTCTGTTTAAACCATTGGGGTTTTAAATGTGCTATTTTCAGACTAGATTATGTCTTCATTTATGTCTTAACTCATACTATTTGAAGGCCATTTCAAATTCCAATGTTATCCCAATATATGATGTCAAAAATTCACATATGGTGCTTCAGGATGGGGTTGTGCAGGGTTGTTAAGGCAGCAGAGAGCATTGTTGGCTGCCCACTCTCCACCTTAGAGCAGATTTATGCCACAAGGTGCCATAGGAAGGCACTGGACATAGTAAAAGATCTGTCGCATCCTGGTCACTGTCTCTCCAAGCTCTTGCCGTCGGGACGGAGATACAGGACGATGAAGACAAGAATGAGCCGTCTTAAGAACAGCTTCTTCTCCAGAGCGATCTCAGCCCTGAATGGGAAGCCCGGACTTTGAAAGTCATCTAATCTCCCTTGTTGTATTATACTGTATTGTTTAATTAGTGTTTTTATGGAGCAGTCAAGTAATTTCGTTGTCCCCGAAGGGGGCAATGACAATAAAGATATTATTATTATTATTATTATTATTATTATTATTATTATTATTATTTATAAAACTTTTCTAGCTTTGATTCTGATATATAAAACTAAAAAACATACGCAGAGGTGCCTTCAAGCACCAGTCCAACACCTCAGTTGTCTCTTCTGGTTCAGATGGAGTAGAGAGATAGAGCTGGGTATCACTCACATATTGCTGACACCTCACTACAGATCTGATGACAGCTCTCATATGCTCCATACAGATGTTAAATAGCATGGTGGCCAAAATGGAAGCATGCATGACATCACAGGACAACTCCATGCAATTTTTGAAATTAACCAGGCACATTTTGCACCTGGCTTTTGACCACTTGCGACCAAGTGGAGATGCCTGGGTGCCAGGATGGGGCCTGACCTCTCCACCATCTGGAGCTGCCTGCCTGGGGATCCTTGGATCTGGACTGTTTTCACACACTAGTACCACATCCTGTAGAATTCTATCAGATATATTTTATCTGCAGAATTGAAATGAATTTCTTGAGTCAAATTGTTTTTTCTGTACAGCCTGAGCAAGAACAGTCACTATTCAGGTCACTATATTCAGGTAAAGCTTATATATCTGAGTTTCTAACACTGCTCCCAAGGTGCAAAACAGTATCTTCCCACAACTGCTCTCTGGAAATGGCCCTGGAGGTAAGAGCAGAACCACAAGCACAGTGCCCTCAATCCACACTTCCCTGAGACATTCCAGTATCAAAAGCCGCTGAAAAGTTGAGAAGAACAGAGACTTCCGGGTTAGCGCCACCGGCAATGGCGGGCTTTCTCTGATCTGGAGGAACCCGCTCCGTGAAAATCAGGATCTGGACCGCCACGGCGAGGCGGAGACCCATCAAAAACCACAGGCGGGAGAAGCCTGTGGACCTGGGATTCGGCTGGCACCTTTAGCGCCTCCCCTACTCGCGGGGAAACCCGACTACGGGGATCCGGAGCGACGTGGGGTGAGCGGCACGGTGCTTCAAATCGATTGCTCTTTTCATGGAGTGAAGCCGCATTGCTGTTGTCGGAGAGCGCTGACTTTTTTCCTGTGGACTATTGGACTCTAAACAAGTACCCGTGAGTAGAACGGAAAATTGGATTATTAAACTTCGTAATTTGGCACCGGAGCAGGAAGGTCTAAACAGGAAGTCCGCATTCCGCTTTTGTAAACAGCTTGAAGCAAAGACATCGCAAGCTAAAGTCTGGAAAGTCATCTGTAAAGGACTAAATTTCCATAGGTTAAAACTACAAACCCCCCTTGGAAGCAGGAGAAGAGGGGGGAAATCTTAAATTGTTCAAGCCTGCAGGAGAGGGAGTAAAGAAAGATAAATTTCTATCCTCTTGAACCTGGGAACCGGCTGTCAAAGATAGACGTTTGGGGAAAGTTCATTGACTGAATAATAACGTATGTTGACAGATAGTTAAATAAGAGAAACATATTGATTCCAATGTTTCCTTTTGCACTAAAAAGGAACAAAGATTTGAAAAACGAAAGCAATTTTGTTGCTGGATCTGCTTGTAAAAGGATGGATACAAATAGAAATTATTTCCTCTAGAGGGAGCTTTTGAACTGTTGTTGGAGTGGACCTGGGGAACTCTACAGCTGTAGAGATTAGAGAGCATGAGAAACAGGCTCTGACCTTGGATAAGAATGTTGACACAGGAAACTTTAGTGTCTGCTTTGTGCAGGACAAGTGCTTTGTTGGAGCAGCTTCATGCAAAGATGGATTTGAGGACTACTGCAATTGATAATTTCGGTCAAACAGTGACCACTGATATAGAACCTGCTCAACAACTGACCCAGGAATCTGCCCTGACAGGGCAAGTTGCGGAGAAGACAAAGGAGGAGGTTGTTGTTGAACCTCAAGTAATACAAGTTGAGAGAGATGCGGCCCTGCAGGAGCATAAGCTGTCGTTTCTGAGGACTGAATTTGGAGTGAGGCAGACTTGGAGAGACGGAGTCCTGTCGGGACTGGAGATGGCAAGTTGGTCAGATCCTCCTATGCAGGGATGCTCTGACCTTTGGGATTTGGTTTTGGGCCAGGAGAAGATTGGAGTGGTCGAGGCACTCAACTTTGGAGGGGCATTGAAGTATGTTTTGGAATATTTTTTGGATTTTAGTGCTAACCATGGAGAACGGGCTGACCGGCCAAGAAGGGATAAAGACACTCTTAGGTTGTTCCCCCGAGATCTACTCCTTAGAGACAAAGGAAGGAAATTAAGAACAAGACCAGCAGAAGACAAAGTAAAGTGCAGGTACAATTATGAAGAAGATCTGCAGAAGGGACATGGAAAAGAGTTAAGAGCCTCGGACATAAGATCACCAGGTTGATGGACTAGATGGAACAGAAAGAAAGGATTGACAGAACCCTAGACCAGGAAGAAGAGACGGTGGATGAAGATTGGCAGAAAGTTTAAAAATTCATTTAGAGAAATATTGCAAAATTAACGACTGTTAGGAAAATCTTGGAATGAAACTATTAGGCTTTAGTAGAAATGTTATAAGGAGTTATGTATAAATAAGTTTTTAAGTTTTAGGGTTTTTTATGGTAAGATAAGGCTAAAATAAATTAAGACAACTAAAGGACAGAATACAGTGAAAGATGGAAGTGATTTGCTGAGATAATTAATAATTAGAATACAAAAAAGGGAGGTGTGAGGAGGTCGAGGAAATAAGTTAATGAAGATAAGGGTATGGGAATATTGGATTTGTTTTTAAATTCATTTTTTTGTTCTTGTTTTTGATTTTGGTGTATAGTATGTGTAGTGGGTTGGAGTTACTCGTGCGTAAACTGTCCCCTTTGGGAGCTTGGCTGCCTGGGTTAAACCGTCCTGACTGCACAGCCCATCTCAGCGTGGCTGCCTCAGTCGCTCGCAGAGTCTGTCTGTGGGCGTTTCTTAAACCGTTGCCAGCATAAGAGTTGTTTGACTCCCAATCGTCTCCGCCTTTCATTGCGCGGGAGTCTCCTGTGCAAGGAGGGCGTGGGTAGTGGAGGACTTCCAAGGAAGAATCCCGGAGCCCTTCCACCTCTTCTCCCATTTGCTCTCCTGGATCCTTGGTGTTACGCTGATTTCCTTCCCCCTCCATCAAGCTGCATCTCCCCCTAGTGCTTGTTCCTTCCCCTGCAGAATCAGAGAGCCTCTCCTTCGCCTGTTGCTCTAATGTCAGTTTCCTGACAGTATGTTTGGTACTTTTTTTATTGATTTGTATTGTTTAATCTCTTTTCTCTTTGCTTTTCTTTTTTTTCTCTTTTCTGTAACTTTAAATTCCCAATAAATATCATTTAAAAAAAAAAAAGTTGAGAAGAACAAGCAAGATTGCATTTTCCGCAC
Organism: Podarcis vaucheri; assembly: GCF_965113315.1. Classification (NCBI taxonomy): domain Eukaryota; kingdom Metazoa; phylum Chordata; class Lepidosauria; order Squamata; family Lacertidae; genus Podarcis; species Podarcis vaucheri. The sequence continues at coordinate 104,554,122 of NC_138763.1, read as the reverse complement.
TTCTCTCGCATCAAATAACATCAACCAGGGTGTACAAGGCTGTTTCAGTTTCATAACCAGACCTGAAGCCAGACTGCAATGGTTATGTTTCTTCTAAGCATATCTGAAGCTAGACCCCTGCCACCTTGCACACAAAAATGGAATTCACCACTGGGTGATAGTGGTTTAACACTTCTGGGTGCAGGGAGATCTTCTTAAGGAGGGTTATGCACCAACACTACCTCCTTTGAGGCAGATGATCCTTCTCCCTTCTCCAGTGAACCATTAATCACTTCCCAGACCCAGCCAACCCCCTACAGGGCAGACCTAGCATTTAGGAACAAAAAAGCCAAATATTGGAAGGGCGACCATATACCAAATAAAGAAGAATGGCTACAAAAATTGAGTGAGTACTTGGAACTCGCTAAGTTGACTGAAGCCGTAAGGAACAAGTAAAATAAAATAGTCCAGAAGGAATGGGATTGTCTAAATACCACCTATCGAGTCAAGATTCAACAACCAATGTTTGGTTGTGTTTAGAATAAACCCATAAGTGGGAAAATGTCTCATACCAAGATAAGGAATATATTGAAACACAGAGAAACGGTACTAGTTACCGTATAGGAAATGAACCACTGTGAGGTTGATGGAAGTCAAAATCAAAAACCAAAAGTATAATAGAAAGAGATTCACCCCAGAAGGGTCACTATTCAGGTAGAGAAATGACATCCTGGAATGGCTATTACAGTTACCTTGTATTATACTTATGTTTTTTTCTGTTTGCATTTGTTTTGTTTTCCTTTTCTTTCTTTGTGTATTCAGTTGAAATGTTTGTATTTGTATAATAATTCAATAATAATAATAATAAATAAATAAATAAATAAATAAATAAATAAAGATTTAGCAACAAAAATACCAGGCCAGGGGGCTGGCTGAGCAGAATCCCCTGATTCTGAAGTGCAGCAGGCCAAGCAAAGGGGCAAGGGTTTTGCTCTCCTACTCCATACTATATACCTTCATCCACCCCGTATGTCCCCCAACCTATCATCCAGGGATGGCAGTCCCACCCTCCTTTACCCTGGCCTCAGGTGTGCCAACTCTATGGGGCTAAGTTGCCTTCAGCCCTCCCCTCCCAATATCTGTTGGGCATGGGCTGGGACCCCTCAATGTTGAGGGTGTGGAGGAAACTGAGCATGGGGCCTAGCACAACACGGCTTCACTGGCCAGCTTCTCCTGAGCAATAGAGAGGAGGAGCTGCCAGCCACTGAAGCCACACTACACTGGGCCTCCTTCCAATAATGCAACATCACACACATGATGTCATGCATGCGCAAGTCAGTGCCTCTGCCTGGCCTAGGTACATGGCACCCTTGACCAGCCTTGTTGATCACAAACACACAGCAGAGGAAAACACCAAGGAGAAAATCCACTAGGAAGCACTTACAAAAATAAAACTTGGATGTGACTCGTTCCCCAGCTCTCACCTGAGATAAAAAACTCCAGACTTCCTCTTCTCCCAGAAAAGGCACAGCTCCATTCTAAACTTCATTTATTTCAATGGAGTTACAGGCAACTGCCTCTTAGACTGCTTTCATGTAAGCAATTGCTACTGTGCGTAGGTGGGGTAATAAGTAAGTGGAGAGCAGAGGAAACCCACCATTCACCGCTGTCCATTTATTAATTTCCACAAATACCCGCGCTCTGGAAAGGTCACAGGAGGGTCTGGGATAACTCAGTCCATACAGCATGAGCAGTAAGAGGGCAGGAGCAAGAAATAACAGATAATAGCACAGAAGAAGAAGAGGAAGGGAATAAAAAGGAAAAGGGAAAAGGTAAAAAAAGGAAAAGACAAGACTTGAATAACTAAATTAAACATGGCTGATTTGAGGATATTAAGCTAGAATGTAAATGGACTAAGTAATAAAACAAAAAGGCATAGAATTGAACATGTAATATTAAAACAGAATCTAGATACAATTTGCTTGAAAGAAACTCGTGGCTAAAAGACACAGGAGAATATTGATGAATAAAAGGATTGGAATGGAATTTATAACCTCAGATAAAACTAAAAAACGAGGAGTGATTTGTATATTAGGTCAAAATTAGAGCTGAACTCTTAATTAAAGATGAACTAGGAAAAGTTAATAATAGTTGGAATTTATGACTCTAATGAAAAGAAATCAGAATTCTTTTAAAAATTAGAAAATAATATTTTAGAATACACAGACCAGAATATGATAGTAATGATAGATATGAACGAAGTAGTTTAACTTGAAATGCACAGAACAAAAAGAAAAACTGAATCTAAGGAAGGGAAACTACCATTAACCTTCTTTAATCTGATAGGAAATTTAAATTTAATGATGTTTGGATATTTAAACACCTGTTGGATAGAGAATATACTTTCTTCTCTGAAGTCCACTGGTCCAGTGGCTGGATCGTCTCAGTATGGGCCTCCAAAGAAATATCCTTAATGATAAAAAGGGCAGAAATATTACGAAGAACTCTATTGGACCATAATTCAAAACCTATAGAAATAAAAGGAGAAAGGAATACACCATTTAGATAGAGACTGAATGAAGAATTGCTAGACAATCAGGAAATAATAGAAAAAGCTGAGAAAGTTTTAAAGGATTGTTTTGAGTTAAATTGTAACAAAGGTACAGACATGCAAATAGTATGGGATGCTAGTAAAGCGGTAATTAGAGTTTTTTTCATAAATCAGAATGCATACCACAAGAAGATTAGAGAACAGAAGAAAAAAGAAATATTGAAGAACTATTTAAAAAGGAGAAAGAGTTAGTAAGCAAACCTAAGAAGGAAACAATAAAACAAGCAATTAAAATACTACAAGCACAATATTCAATAATAATAAACCAAGAAGTAGAGTGGAAAATAAAAAGAATGAAACAGAAAATCTTTGAACATGCTAACAAGCCAGGGAAGCTGTTTGCATGGCAATTAAATAAAAGAAAAGCAAATAGTTTGATAAATAAAATAAAAACAGAAGGGAAAATAACTGATAATCCAATAGAAATCAGAAAACAATTTATTAAATATTTTGCAGACCTATATCAAGCTGGATCAGAAAATAAAATAGAAATTGAAAGATATATTTGACAAAAAATGCCAAAAATTCTAAATGAAAAATTAATTACTTTAAATGCACCAGTTAACACTTCAGAGGTTTCAGATGCTATTAAAGTTTTTTAATTCAACGGTTACAAAATGTAATGAATGAAATATTAATTGCAGGGAAAATACCAAAGACATGGAAAGAGGCTTTTATTACTCTGATTCCAAAGCAAGAGACAGATACTTTGGAGGTAAAAAAATTATAGACCAATTTCACTATTAAATAGTGAATAGAATGCAATTAAATAGTACACAAATATATTAGCTAACAGAATGAAGAACATATTGTTAGAAATAATTCATCAAGATCAAACAGGATTTCTTCCAGGGCAACACATGAAGGATAATATAAGGAATGTAATAGACATAATTTATCTGGAGGTAAGAAATGAAAAAAAAGGAAGCTATAATATTTATTGATGCTGAAAAAGCCTTTGATAATGTTTCATGGACTTTTATGCTTAAGGTCCTAGAAGAGATGAATTTCGGAGATATGTTTAAAAGAGGAATAGAAGCCATTTACTCAGAGTAACAAGCAAGTTTAATAATTAATAACATAATCACAGAAGAATGTAAAATAACGAAAGGGACAAGACAGGGATGTCCGCTGTCACCATTACTGTTTATTTTACTGTCCTGGTGAGGAATAAAAGAGCAGATGAAACCATTAGAATAACAGTAGGAAATAAAGCATATAAATTGAAAGCATTTGCAGATTATCTGGTGGTCATGGTGGAAGACCCTATAAATTCATTAGTATAAGTACTAAAAAAACAACAAGAAGAATTTGGACAATTTGGCTTTATTGAATAAAAACAAAACCAAGCTCCTAATAAAAAATATCTCAGAACAAGAAAAAATCTATCATTATTAGGAAAAATATCGGTAATCAAGATTAACTTATTGCCGAAAATGTTATTTATGTTTCAATCAATCCCAGTGATATGCAATGTGAGTTGCTTCAAAGAGTGGCAGAAGGATATTGCAAGATTTATCTGGCAAGGTAAGAAGCCAAGAATAAAATATAAATTATTAACAGATCTTAAAGACAGAGGTGGCTTTTCCTTACCAGATTTAACATTATATTATGAAGCTTCTTGCATTTGCTGGATCTGGGGTTGGGTAATATTAAAAAAACACAGATTTATTAGATTTAGAAGGGCATGATAATAGATTTGGTTGGTATGTGTATTTGTGGTACCAGAAGGCAAAAGTACATAAAAGCTTCCAGAATCATATAATAAGAAATGTGATCTTTAAAGTTTGGGGAAAATGCAAAGATTTGTTAGAACAAAAACCACCATGGTGGCTTTGCCCACTGGAAGCAATATCCATGAAAAAAGTAAATATGAAACCTAATTGGGCAACATATAGAGAGCTGTTAACGGAAAGGGATAACCAATTAAAATTGAAGGAATTTCAAGAAGTAAAGGAAAGGTAACAGATTGGCTACAATATTTCCAATTAAATGAAGTATTAAAAAATGATGAAAAAAATCACCTATGTAATTTCAAATTTACAGAGATAAATAATAGAAAGATATTAAATTATTATCAAAAATGTACAATATATTGTTAGAATGGAAACTAAGGATGAAGAGGTCAAGTGTATTATGACAAAGGGGGCAAAAGATGTGGGACATAATATTCAGATGACAGATTGGGAAAGACTATGGAAGAATGATTAGGCATGCACCTTACTTAAAGAGAACTATATTGTTGGGGGGGCATCTTTAAAGTTAAATGTTACAAATATTATGCCTGAATGTATCCTTTCAACTTGGCAGCTCAGGGAAGTTACCTAGCTTTTAAAATAATATAAAATCAACTCCTTTGCCAGTTTCCTCCATTCCAAAGCTATTTTCCCCTTGAAAAGGGACTCCAGGAAGTTTCCAGAGGTGACAATTGCTGAGCTGATTGTTGGCCAAGGAAAGCCTAACCCATCACCTGACTTGCCTCCAGACATGCAAAGGAAGTTTTCTTGTACTTTGGGTGGTGGGACTTCAGAGGTGTTTGCCTAGGCTCATCTTATACCTGGGTCTTGCCCTGACATGTCTGCTTATGCTAATCTTGTACCAAGGACTTGTCTGGACATGTTTGCCAAGGTTAAGCTAGTGTAATCCCTGTCTACCCCTCCCCTTTTGTGACATGTCAGTGATGTAAAGATGATGTATTGATGATGCTGTGCGAACTGTATTCTGGGATGTGGTGGGAAAGTTTTAAACGTCTTTGTCACCCCATCCTCGGGATTCAAAATTCCTCTTTGAACCTGTTGCACAATAAACTTTAATCTACAGCTATTTGCTCCGGTTGGTGGCTGGACTCCTTCCTTTATTCCTCAGGGACCCGCAGGCTCTGCCTGAAGAGCTGGGTGACCGAGCAGCCTCACACCTAGATTTTTCCGTAACAATATGAAAATGATGTTTAGGTGGTATTTAATTGGCAAAAATGTATAAAGCAAGGGGAAATAAGTGTTGGAAATATACAGTGGTGCCTCGCAAGACGAAAATAATTCGTTCCGTGAGTCTTTTCGTCTTGCGATGTTTTTCGTCTTGCGAAGCACGGTCCGTCGCAACTGCGCCTCTTCAAGCGGCTTTAAGAAAAAAGTGCAATACATTTTCGTCTTGCGAAGCAAGCCCATAGGGAAATTCGTCTAGCGAAGCAACGCAAAACCGAAAAACCCTTTCGTCTAGCGAGTTTTTCGTCTTGCGAGGCATTCGTCTTGTGGGGCACCACTGTAAAGTAAAAGGTACGTTTTATCATATGTGGAGGCAATGTAAGGCTATTTTAAAAAAGGGGGGAGATATGTAAAGAATTGGTAAAAAAAAGTTAAAAATAACCTTTGTTAAACAACCAGAAGCTTTCTTGCTAGGTATCACAGGAATGGATCTACGTAAAGAATACAAGAATTTGTTCATATTTGCAACAACGGCCGCTCAGATATTGCTAGCCCAACACTGGAAAGAAGAAAAAGTCCTCACTGAGGAAGATTGGCAAATTAAGTTAGTGGAATGTGCAGAAATGGCTAAAAAATTAGAAATTAAGATGATAACAAATATAAAAAAGAATTGGAAATGATTATTGCATATTTACAAAGGCAATGTATGCAAGTTAATACATTAGCAGAATTTTTTTAAAAAAACACACTTGAAATGTGATAGACAATGTTTAAATTTGGAGGTAATTAGAGATAGCCTTTATTGACATACATAAATGAAGATGATATAAAGGAACCAAGAGAGGGAGTGGAGGGAAGTTGGTGGATTCAAATAATCCCACAGTGTGGATTTAATATTGATTGTGTATACAGTTGTTATAAATGTTTTATTTTATGTTTGTTTTTCTTAAATGTAATGCTTTTGTTTGTTTGTTTCTGTAGAATTTAATAAAAATATTTTTTAAAAAAATTGAGACCCAAAGTCTGCCACTGTTCCAGGCACTAACCCAGGGTTCGTGTTTCCTTTTGGAAATGAGACACAGTGGAGACTGTGGCGTCTTTATGAGATATGGCTTATTTAGACATATATAGAAGCTGAGCCTATGATGGAGGGATTCACAGCATTAACAACCCAAAAAGATATTGTTTCTCCCATAGCCACAGCCTTGGATTCAAACAGAAATCAAACATTGCTCTGAAATGTTGCTCTGACTCTCTCTTCAGCATGCTGCCTTTCTTCTAGGTCACATCACTGCAAACCTCAACTCTAAACTGGTTTTATCCTTCTAACTAACTGCAAGCTGAGAGAGGAGCTGCACCCATTTGCCATCTCACACAGAGCCCCTTTCCTGGCTCCCACCTCAACACAGGAAGGGAGCCAGGCTTATATTTTAACACTTGCTGGATCCAGGCGTTAGAAGGGTCTCACATACAGCCTACTTCTCGCCCCCCACACACAACGCCCCCCCCCAAAAAAACACACACCTCATCACACTAATATTGAATAAATTTGTGACTTGTTTAAGAAAAGCATACAAATGGTAATAGGAAAAGGTCAAACCACTATTTAAGGGTAAAAAAATCCCACAACTTATTTATATAAGCAGGATGCTCCTTCATAACTGTTGTGATTTGTGCTAATTTGTAAGGTTCCAAAACTGATGTACAAAATATTTATTAAGAAATAGCCTTCAGTATTGAAAGATAACAATTAAGCAACAATGGTGAGAGAAAGAGAATGGTGCGTAAATACCATCAGCTGTACTGAAAATGTATTCTACCATGTAAAACTGAATATTTGTCTCTTCTCTCCTATTTAATCAAAAAAGGCCCACAGCCTCACCTGGTGGAAATCAGTATATCTGTGTGAAACTGGCTTTTATATTACAATTACCATTTTTCTGTCATATACTTCTTTTATTTTATTATTAATTCATTAAAATTTGAGGGGATCATCACACCTAGACCTTATATGCTTAGTCTTCTTAAAGTTGCTACCCTGTTTTAACTTGCTAACTCACAGGTTGTTTTCAACATCTGCTTTGAGGTCATGAACTTAACAAATGACACAAGAAGAAAATGAAGCTAGTATGGGTGACAAGCTGCTTTCAGTTTCTGCTGGCAAAGAGACAATCTATTCCCTGTTCTTCAAGCATTGAAGAGATCTAGCAAGCTTGTTGGGTGGAAATAGATCTTCCATTTTACAGTCTCAGGATGGAATTATATGTTCTGCTCAAAATGGAACTAGCACCAAAAATGTAGCCCCACATTGTGTTCTCCCCATTTCACCCTATAACATTTAGGTTTACATTGTCTTTTTTTTCCACTTCCGCTTGAGGTGCCACGGAAGATGGCTGACAATACCATCGCTCCAGCTCCCACAGGGTAATTAGAGGCTAAGATCATAGAATCATAGAATCATAGAGTTGGAAGAGACCACAAGGGCCATCGAGTCCAACCCCCTGCCAAGCAGGAAAATGGGAGTAATCAGCCTCCCAAATTCTTCCTGTGGTAGAATCTGCGGATGCCCAATAAACCACCCCCAAGTTCGTAAAGAAGGAGGGGGTGGGGCACTGGATGGAAAGCCCCCGAGGGAGTTCGGATCTCCTGGACTCTGTTGCCATCAGCGCACCAAGTTCCATTACTTAAGATGAAAAATTGGATTAAAGTTTTGGACATGCTTCAAGTGAGGAGGGGGAAATTAATCTGCCAATTAAGCCAGCCACGGAGGTGCGAAAAGAGACGGAGTGGAAGAAGGATAACATCTAAGTTGGTATGTTGGAACAGAAAAGGAGGGGGGGAGCCTTTTTTACTATTGTACTCTGATTTGTTATAATACTTGGCAACACCCCCCCCCCAAGAACCGTTTACATTATTTATAGCAAGCAAGATTGGAAAATACAAACTGTGTGGAAATAATAATATTATATAATTAAAGCTTCTGTTTTTTGAATTGCCTGGAAGAAGATAAAAGACTTTCCAAATGCTGATTTTAGAAAGAAGCAGGATCTCGTTAGCCGCTGGAGAGACTTCAAAAAACTTTGGACGGGTTCTTATAATGGGGAATCCGCCATTATGTAATAAAACCAAGCTGCAGAGTTATAAATAGTCATATGGGAAGGTGAGCTCTTAATATGTCATTATATCTGTATTTCAAGTCCAATTTGGTAAATCTCCTCTGTTTGATGCAATCGGTCTGGGGAAATAAATGAGCAAACGCCTAGATTTGATTTCATCGGAATTGAGAGAAGATGGCATCTGCCAGCAGCGAAATGACTTTTGGATTGATTTGGCATGAACACCAGCGTGCGAGGAGATACTGCAACAATCGAGGCGAGTCATACACGAAACCCACACAGAAACACATCATTGCTTATTTCAACTCGCTTGTGGAAACAACTCAGAGGCCATGAAAGAAGGAAGGTTAACAACAGGAAAATTTAAAGGAACTATTGGAAAGACTATTCAAGGCAGCAGATGATCAGAGCCCCCCTGAACTTGAAGCATGGGGAGTCCCAACAAAAAAATTATAATTTAGGCAGAATATTTGGACTATTTGATATGTATTTGTATAATTTGGAACATTCATTGTGATTTGATTGGATTGTTAAAATGGGAAACGTAATCAAAATGATTTAAAAAACCTAAAACATTTAGGTTTACTTTTCTGCGTGGTTTCCCTGCCTTGCTCCTACAGTGGTATATAAAATGGTGTTGGGGAAACATGATATTATGCTACAGGTAAGTCTGCCTAAACAGTAAGAGCTGTTTGACAGTGGAATTTGCTGCCAAGGAGTGTGGTGGAGTCTCCTTCTTTGGAGGTCTTTAAGCAGAGGCTTGACAACCATATGTCAGGAGTGCTCTGATGGTGTTTCCTGCTTGGCAGGGGGTTGGACTCGATGGCCCTTGTGGTCTCTTCCAACTCTATGATTCTATGATTCTATGATTAGAGAGGATAACTTTTCTTTGTGGTAGATCAGAAGACACCTCATGTCATGCTTACAGACTTCCCAAGGGCATCTGTGAAAACCAGAAGTTGAACTAGATGGGCCTTTGGTCTGATCCAGCAGGAATCTTCTTATGTTTATACTTTAATACAAAGTACACAGGCTTCTTGATGTTGGCTCCATTAGGATACTAATCTCTATGGGATATACCATAGTAAAGGCCATGTGTGGGTACTTCCTGCTCACCCATCATACATTTAATGAATGCATTTTGCAAGTAATGCCATGAGAAGAGCATTCCTGGGGCCTCTTGTAAGCAGCTCTGATCTTTGGGAGGAAGAACAGGGTATCAGTGCAATCAATACATAAACAAAGGGGAATCAAACAAGCTGCAATTCCAGCAGGCTTTTATCTTTTAAACATCTATTTAGAAAGGATTAAGCAAAATTAGAATGCACAACAGACTGAATAAAGGTGATTAAAATTTCTATGCTATGATCTATACTCCTGTCTCTTTTAACCTGCTTCCCAAATCATGCTTTGCTGAAGCAGCAGAAGGCGTTCTCCTACCTCTTTACACATCTGCACAGATTTTCTCCCTCCGTTTTCTCCCTTTTTTATTTCTTCTAATTGGCAGGAGGGGGGCATGGTGACTGTTGCGGAAGAAAATAATCCCCTTCAACAATCACACAGCTCCATAGCAACCAGGACGTCAGCATGAGACAGCTGCAGGTTTCCATCCTAATTTCTGCCCTTCCTCGGGATCTGAAACATTTGAGGTGAGCAAGCAATGTGTGTGTCATGGGAAATGAGAATGATGGACAAAAGCAGTGGTTATAAAGGGAGATAATTCTCAACACAGTGACTGCAAAGGTAGGGTGTGGTTGTGAGCAGCTTTGTTTTTTAGATGGAATGCTTTTCCTTTAATTTTGATGCTGGCTATGCTGTGGAAGAGGGTGGCTGGAGAGCTGGAACAGAAGCTGGTGAAATTATTTATTTGCCAGCATGCCAATTACTTTTGAGGGCGTGCAGAGCAGGTTCACTCACCAGCCGTCCTCTAGAGACCCCTTTGCTGTCCAGGGTGCTGCAGGTTTATTTATTTATTTATTTTTAATGGCAAAAATGACTTCTAAAAATGGAAATGGTGGAAGTGGGGAATCACAGAATAATATACTCTTTTCTTTGACAGCAGGCAAGTACTGGTAAAAGCAGAGGATTGGAAATAAAACATTTTCTTGAGGTGGACTGTTTCTGTTGCATAATAAACCGGCAGTTTTGGCCACAGATTTACCTGCTTAAATAAAAGGCAGTTGAGGGGGAGCCATGTGACCCATTTCTCATGTGATCAGTTCCATTAGCAACAGGGAGGGAGGATTGTACAAAATATTGTCTCCCTTTTAAACCTCTGTTGGATTAATGTGCAGGTGTAGACGTCTTCAGAGCAACTGTGAACATGTGTTTGATCTATGATACAATGAGTGACAGAAATCCTAATGGAAAACCCATCTGAACTCTGGATTATACTTAGAAGCAGGTATGGCTTATTCAACCTTGAAAATTGTTTGGTTAAAGAAGGAAAGGACAGCTCTCTCAATCTTTGAAACAGCAATCAGATTTGCTGCTGAATTCATTTGTTGCTTTCTTTGAGCATTGCTAGTCTGCTTTTAAAAATCCATCCTGGCAGAGCTGAATAAGAAAAAAACATCTTTGAAATACACCCTACCCCCTGTTTAAATAGAAATTTGCCCCTTAAATACATAAGAAAGGTGACTTCACCAGTGATAATTTTACTTGGTGCAAAAATAGTGATTAAACAGAAATTTGACAAGCTAAAAGAACCACAAGCCCTTTTATCTTTCACTAATGGGCTTCCATATAGCCACAGGTGTATGTGTTCTCTCCCTTCATTGTCTTATAAATATGCCTTTGTGTTCCATAGTTGCTATTTTGCCCTCCTGTGACACAAAATTTGAATGCATAAAGTCCTAGGTTCAATCTCCAGTTCAATCTCTAATTCAATGAAAGAATGGGCAGGAAAATAAACCCCAGCTGGAGAGCTGCTGCCCCTAAGAGGAGGAGCAGGCCACCCTGGGCCAGCAGGACCAATGGCAGTCCTGTAGCTGGTCTCCTGTTGCAAGCAGGTAAATGCAAATGTGGACTTATTGCATTTGAGCATGACAGGTAAATGCAGGACAGGAAGTTTATACCAAGCAGCCAATTTATTTCTTCTAATTAAAAGGGTGGGAAAAAGTAAAAAACAAACAAAAAGTGAAAATCCTCTTTTGAAAGCTCAAGCTGTATGTCCTCATGACAACTTCCTCCAGTGACTGGAGGAAGTGGAGGCGAATTCCCTGTATCTTGGGAAATGTAGCAAATGTTTGTGGGTTTGAAGCTACAGGCACTGATGCAGTATGCTGGATGGAAGCTGATCTGTTCCTGAAAGGAAGCTGTTAAGAAATAACAAGACGTCATTAAAAATTTGTCACTGAAATGCCAAGAAGTCTTACAAACAGGGTAGTTTTACCAAACTCGGACCCTTGTAGGTTTTGCGGGGGGGGGGGGAATTGCCTCAACAGCATTAGAACAAGAACAACAAGGTTATAAGATATAATAATAATAATAATAATAATAATAATAATAATAATAATAATAAATTTTATTTATATCCCGCCCTCCCCAGCCGAAGCCGGGCTCAGGGCGGCTAACAACAATCAAATAATCAGTCAAATAATCACACAATCTAAAATATTTCATTATAAAATTAATTAAATCAAATTGATGGCAACCAATTATGCAGAATTATGTGCAGGTTGCCAGAGGAGGGAGTCAGGCTGCGCCCTGACCAAAGGCCTGGCGGAACAACTCTGTCTTGCAGGCCCTGCGGAAAGATGTCAGGTCCCGCAGGGCCCTGGTCTCTTGTGACAGAGTGTTCCACCAGATCGGAGCCACAGCCGAAAAAGCCCTGGCTCTAGTTGAGGCCAGCCTAGCCTCTCTGAGGCCTGGGACCTTGACGGTGTTATTATTTGTAGACCGTAGGTTTCTCTGTGGGGCATACCGGGAGAGGCGGTCCCGTAGGTACGAGGGTCCTAGGCCGTGAAGGGCTTTAAAGGTTAAAACCAGCACCTTAAACCTGATCCTGTACTCCACCGGGAGCCAGTGCAGCTGGTATAGCACCGGATGAATGTGATATAAATTTAATGAATTGATAGTAACAACAGCAACAAGAAACTCCACAGAAGACTGTTAACAAACTCACTACTGGATGATTCCCTACTGAAGGGTAGCTATCCTTCAACTAAATTTTGGATTGGAACAGTGTGCTAAAATCAGTAAAGCATCTTGGTTAATTCAAATCCCGGTCCCGAAATTACAATTTGAACACCATCACTGGAGATGAATGAGGGCCACTTGCCCTGCCACCACCCAGCTCACTGTGGCCCTGAAGCCTTCCCTACTCCCCCTCTCGTTTTTTGTCTTCCATTCTCTCTCTCTTCCTCCCTTTCTCCTCCTCTGTACTTTCCTCCACCTCTCCTTGAAACGCAGCTGCTGTAGCTTCCCAGGCCCCTGGATGGAGTGGGAAGGACAGGCCTCCCCCATCTCCAGCACAGCAGTGTCCCTGCTGTTGCCATTGTTGCCACTGCAGCAAAATATCACAGGTACTGAGTGACTCTTAAACATCACAGAAATTAAATATTATTGGCATGAAGTGATTACAGGCATTTACTGACTCTCGTCTTATTGAGAGAAGTTGCTCCTGAAAGCTCAAATCTCTGCACTCTCTTGCCAATAAAACTAATCTGATTGGTTGTAGATTCAGGACAGACAAAAGAAAAGTACTGTATTTTTCGCTTTATAAGATGCACCAAACCACAAGACGCACCTAGTTTTTGGAGGAGGAAAACAAGAAAAAAAAATATTCTCAATCTCAGCAGCCAGAACAGCAAGAGGGATCGCTGCGCAGTGAAAGCAGCAATCCCTCTTGCTGTTCTGGCTTCTGGGATAGCTGCACAGCCTGCATTCGCTCCATAAGACGCACACACATTTCCCCTTACTTTTTAGGAGGGAAAAAGTGAGTCTTATAGAGCAAAAAATACGGTATTTCTTCCCACAATGGATATTAAGCATATGGAACTTGCTGCCGCAAGATACGGTAACGGCCACTGCCAGTGCTTTTTTCAGGAGGTACTCAAGGGTATGCAGTACCGGCACCTTTTTGTTGTTAAAAAGTGTGGCACTTACTGTAACAACTTCATGGCGAGTACCGTCACCTATTTTTATTGGGGGGGGGGACACAGGCCACTGGCACTGATGGCTTCCAAAGTAGAGTTAGCAAACTGCCTGGAGGACTGATCAATGGCAGTTCCCTCCATGTTCAGCAGCAGTCTACCCTAAGAGAGAACAAAAAATGTGGGGAGGCTTCATGCCTTCAGGAAGCTTGTAGGCTTTTTGGAAGTATATGACTGGTAATTGTTAGCAAGAGGATCATGATCTCAGTCTGTTTTGTGGGGGCAATTTACATTAAGGCTTTGGATGAATGCTCAAATATATTTTAAATTCATGAAAGCAAGTGATTAATCAAATGAAAATTATTTTATTTGACTGAGAATATTTTCTTTCTACAAACTACATCAATCATGCAGGCAAGAAAAATGTGGTGCTAAAACAAAAGGATTTATGCTGAATCAGAGCTGGCTATTCTGTGACCCTGCAGCCCGTCAAGGATGACCTGACCAGCATAAATACAGTGAACATGTGACCAATGGCAAGAAGTTGAAGCAACGGAGCTTCCTATATATTCCTCTGAAGAAAGAAGCAGGTTTGACATCTCCAAATAAGTCTTTGAAAGAAGATGATTTTTGCCCAAAGTAAATTATGTGTCTTTGGTGAGTCAGCACATAATGTTTTCAGCTCAGACTACAGAAGAACTCATAAAGTCATGTCTTTTATTCTGATGTATAATTTATACATGAACTGTGCTGCTGTTAAATATAGTGATGCAGGTAGCTTTGCATCATGATCCTCTGCATAATGACTCAAAATTAAGTCCCACTGAGGTCAATGGAGTTTGCTCCAGAGTAGGTGGATATAGGATTGCACCCTTAGGATACCTGTATGCAGAATATCTATATATAGGGATGTGTTTAGAGAGGAACTTAACAGTTTTATTCTGAAGATTTTTGCCAGAGTGGGATGCAGTATCCAGAAGGGAGGCCACAGTCTGTAAGAAGCAGAGCCGGCCTGGCCCTTGGGCACGCTGAGAGCACTGCTTCAGGCAGCAAAAGCCTCCCAGGCAGCAGACCCACCAGGAGAGAAATGCAACCATTAAATGCAGCACCGTTTTGGACAAGGGCATGCCAATGTCACCCAAAACCAGCGTGATCTTGCCCCCAATCAGTGCTCCCTGAGTGGTGGGTGCCACAGGGCACATGGTGGCAGCAGAGCAAGGGGCCTCAGCAGCAGCAGCAGCAGCAGCTCCACTTTCTCTTTTGCCTCAAGCAGCAAATGGGACGGGCTACACACCACTTGCGTTGCTTAAAAGTGTAAATAAAACAGAAAGACTCATAGAATCGTAGATTTGGAAGGGACCCTGAGGGTCACCCAGTCCAACCCCCTGCAATGCAGGGATCTCAGCTCAAGCATCCATGAGAGATGGCCACCCAACCTCTTAGAAACCTCCAAGGAAGCAGAACATCCACTGGCAAACAGCTCTTACCATCAGAAAATTCTTCCTGGTGTTTAATCTCCTTTGTTGTAGCTTGAAGTCAGTGGCTCTCAAACTTTTTTCACAGGGCCAAACTTTCAGAACAAAAGTTTTCTCATACCACACCAAATTTTTAATTGATAAACAGTGCTTGATTTATAATATAGAACACAACTACTTTATAAGGTGATCATGGGACACCCAAAAAACAATGTAGCTCTATAAGAACAAGAATTATTCTCTAAATATAATTATAAATGTGTCCTCTCCAGCAAACGGCGCTTCTGGTTACAACTAAGATTGTCCTCAGTATCACTTGATGCTCTTGCTCTCTTTTTGAAAATATATCTATCCATATTCTGCAAATAAATAAAAATATTTTAATACTATACTAGAGTACCCTGAAATGTTTAAATGTTTCTTTGATTGTCCTTGAATCTTCACCTTTGCCATCCAGGGTGGTGCTCCACACCTTTTGAGAACTAGTGCTTAATAGGATTAGGGCAGTGGTCTCAGCTAGGATTAATTATTGGCTAGGATTAATCCAGTATATATTTAAAGACAAAATATATTGTTCTTTACTAAGAGAGCTTTCCCCCACCCCATTCAGACTAACACTTGGACTTCTCTCTCCATGCAGCCCTTGGAAGCAAAGGCTGAATATGTTGCTTGCCCATGAGATGGATACCAACGCTGCTCTACTTCTTACCCCAACTTCAGGGCTGTTGCTGCAGCAGAACCGCCACCATGAAGAAACCTCTAGCCCTCTGGCAAGCAGTGAAATAATTGCTTTACCCAAGGAACACGGGCTTGAGAAAAATGGTACAGCCTCACCATATGAGTTGATGCAAGGAGAGATCATAGCAGCCAGCCTGCTTTTTGGAGCTTTATGGCTATTCTCCATCTTTGGAAACTCCCTGGTTTGCCTGGTGATCCACAGGAGCAGGCGGACTCAGTCTACCACCAATTACTTTGTGGTCTCCATGGCCTGTGCAGACTTACTGATCAGCATAGGGAGTGCTCCATTTGTCTTTCTTCAGCTAGCCTCTGGGAGCTGGGCACTTGGGAGCATGATGTGTAAGCTAGTAAGATATTTTCAGTATCTCATACCCGGTGTCCAGAACTACGTGTTGCTTTCCATCTGTGTTGACAGATACTATACTATTGTCTACCCGCTAAGTTTCAAGGTGTCCCGGGGAAAAGCCAAGAAAATGATTGCAGCATCTTGGATCTTCGATGCCGCACTAGTGTCTCCAGCTTTCTTCTTTTTTGGGTCAGGTTGGGACAACCATTGCAACTTTTTCCTGCCATATTCTTGGGACGGGGCTCTTTATGGTACCATCCATTTGTTGGTGGCTTTTCTGATTCCATCTGTTCTGATCATCCTTTTTTACCAAAAAGTAATAAAATATATTTGGCGGATAGGTACAGATGGTAGGACGGTTCGGAGGACTATGAATATAGTTCCGAGGACAAAGGTGAAAACTATCAAGATGTTCCTAATGTTAAATTTGCTTTTTCTGCTCTCGTGGCTCCCATTTTATGTGGTTCAGCTTTGGCATCCACTTGAGACAGACTACAGAAAGAGCTCCTTGGTCTTTATGTCAGTCACTTGGATATCCTTTAGTTCCTCTGCTTCAAAGCCTACATTGTACTCTGTGTATAATGCAAACTTCAGGAGAGGGATGAAAGAGACCTTCTGCATGTCCTCTATGAAATGCTACCGGAGCAATGCGTATACCATCACCACCAGTTCAAAGATAGCCAAAAAAAATTATGTTGGGATCTCCGAAATCCCTGCACCAGCCAAAACTGTTTCCAAAGACTCCATATATGATTCATTTGATAGAGAAGCAAAAGAGAAGAAGCTTGCCTGGCCTATTAATTCAAACCCAACAAATACATTTCTCTGATTAATTCCAGTCCTTTCAACAATTATTTGCACAATTGGAGCAAAGAACTATGAAAAGATTTGATCTATTTTGAGCTGGGGGGCAGGTTTGCATACAATTTGGCAGGGAGAATAAATGTTTTCTTAAATCCACTGATTTATTGTATACTGGATGTTTTCTGTTTTTGTTTTAAATAACTATTTCATGCTCCCTGAATTTAAATTTATTTTTCAACTGATGGGAGTACTGCAGATTGAACTGTTAATGTAAAAAGCAGTAAACTCATCAATTACTTCACAACACAAGTGTCCTGCTAAAGACAGACCATCTTGTTTTGGGTTTTTTTAATAATATTTATTACTTTTATAGATTGCAAAAAAAGAGAAAAAAGCAAGCAAGGAAAAAAACAAAAGAAAAAACAAAGGAGAAAATTCTCCTCCAATTCCAAAGGCCCCCAAAACTTCAATCTCCTCCAAGCCTGAGTCCATGTCCCAAAAGTCAGTTAATCCCTGCATAAAAGGCTCTTTCCAACTTTCCTTCTTTAATCCAAGCCGGGATCCATTCCTCGGAGTCTGACTTTTCCTAGATTCAATCATAGAAGGCCTCAATTTATAATCCTCAATTTGCTTCTGAAAAACCACAGATCTCACTTGTATTATTTTATGTTCAACAACAGCAGCATTCTCCTTCTCCTCCTTCTCCTCCACCATTTGTCCTGCCAAAATGGGTTCCTGTACCAAGTCCTGAATTATTTCTATATTAGTGTTCACTTTTTGACTCAAGTTAGTCACTTTCTGTTCCAAATTATCAACTTTGAAAGTCATGTCATTCATCTTCTTATGAAGCTGTCCCAGCGAACAGCTTATCTTGCATAAAACAGTCACAATGGCCTCTCCTGTCAACATTTTTAAATAGTCCAAGGTCGCTCTCTGGTTCTCAGACTCCTTATCTGCCACTGGAAATCCCCCAGTTATATCCTGTAACAGTTTCAAAAGCTCCCTCTAGAGGGAAACAGTCTCCACTTGTATCAATTCTTTCAAGCGCAACTCAGGCATTAAAGATAAATTTTCAGTTACTTTTCCTCTTCTTTAAACGCAGAAAGGGACAATGGAAACAGTATCTTACTCTTATTTAGCTAGCTGTCAAATCCGTTCTGTCAAAAGCACTCTCTCCAAACGTCATCTGGCAGCCCGTTCCCAGGTTCAGAGCTGTGGTAATTTAATTTCTTCACTCTCTCCTGCAGGCTCACTAGATCCAAAATTTCCCCCTCTTCTCCTGCTTCCAAGGGGTTTTTTGTATTTTAAAACTGGTGGAAATTTGGTCCTTTACCAAAAGCTTTCAAAGGCTTTAACTTGTAACATCTTTGCTTCAGTCTATTTACAAAAACGGGAGGCGGACTTCCTGTTTATAACCTTCCCGTTTCAGTGCCGAATTAAAGTATTTAAGAATCCAATTTTCCGTTTTACTCACGAGTAGTTGTTTAAGGTCCAATTGTCCACAGGAAAAAGTCAGCACTCTCCTGCAACAGCAATGCGGCTTCACTCCGTGAAAGAAGCAGTCGATTCAAAGCACCGCGCCACTCACCCCACGTTGCTCCGGATCCCCAAAACAGGGTTTCCCCGCGAGTAGGGGATGCGCAAAGGTGCCAGCCGAAATCCACGTCCACAGGCTTCTCCCGCCTGTGGTTTTTAATGGGTCTCCACCTCGCCGTGGCGGTTCAGACCCTGTTTTCCACGGAGCGGATTCCTCCTGATCAGAGGAAATCCACCATTGCCAGAGGCGCCAACCCGGAAATAAGACAGACCATCTTGTTATGTCTCTTCTATTATGCCTTTGGGGGATATGTTGGGGAGCCTTTTAAGAGATCTAGAGCCAAGTGGTTTTCACCCTTTCCCAATCTAGAAGTTAAGCAAGAGGATGGATCTTGACTGTAGTGTGTAAGCATGTAAATGATGGGGAATAGCATCCATGATCCATGAACCTTGGCATGAAACACTAGTGCACTGCTTCCTTTCCCCCATCCCAATAATAATCTACACTGACAATAAAACTTGCTAAATGCATTTGACTTGCAGCTACTCCTTAAGTAAAGCCAGATCCGTTCTGAGTTTAAACATGGGAGGATCTCTGAGAATTGTGGTCCTATGACAAAGGCTAGGGAAACACCTGCACAGATGGCTATGCAGCTGTGGTCATATAGTGGAGTGGGCATCTGTGGCCCTGTCTAACTCCCACTCTTGGGAGGTCCCATCTGTACACAAGGCCTATGCACTTGGAGGAAAATGGACAAAAGGATTGTCAGAGCCTCATGACATGGGACCTTGATGTCACCGTACAGACATCCTTTGAAGTAAGGCTGCCACAACTAATCAAAGGCATCTCCAAAAAAGATACCTTTGGCACGATCTGGTCTCCCTTTTTCTCTTTTATTGAAGAACAGGATATTTTAATGCCACCATCATCACAGAGGTGTTTGTGGAGGGGATACATTGATTGAAAATGTCTAGCCCACCTGATCTGTAGTTGGGTTCCTATTTGGCAAGCTAACATGCCAGTGATGTGGGATTGAGAATCGGAGTGATCATTTTGTGATATTATGGCAGTGGACAAAGCTGTATACTTTTGAATAAATGTTTATTTAATTTTAAAAAGAAGAAAAATAAAGCCACCACTGACCTTTTTTTCATTGCAGCACCTCCTTAAAGCACATTAGTTTTTTCTTATGCTTTGGGGGGAGGGTATTTTATTGTTTGTACCCTGCCCTTGGATTTACTTTGACAAAAGGCAAGCTTGAAATATGTTAAACCAAATAGTAGGTTATGAAAATAGGGGAAGGAATAAATTAATTCCTCTTCTGCTTCTGATCCAATTTCTTCTAAGAATCCTAATAAAATTGTAATAGGATCTAAAGAAATTATAATAGGATCTAAAGAAATAGTTCCGCTCTACACATTCTAGGCTTTGCAGGCACAACGTAAACCCTGAATTAATGACTATCTTATGCTGATTGAATCAGTCAAGTATAGATGTTGTAGTCTGGGGAGGCTGGGTGCTACCTTGGTAAGATGCCTCCAAGGTTTTTTTTTTTAATTATTTCAGCTAGGGAGTGGCCCAGCCCAGGGAAAAGAAACGCCCTTTCACATTTTACACATGTGAAGGAAAGGGGGGGGGGATGCCTCTTAGTTCTGCCACAGCAGGACACAGCTTCCCACTGTCCAACGCATTGATTCACGACAGACATGGATGCTGTTCCCCATCATTTCTTCATCAATGTGAGTAATGTGGTCTGTTCCTGTGACCTTCTACTTGTCAGAATCCATTCATTCGTTGATTTATAGCACCTATATAGCTTTCATTTATTTTAATGGAGCCCAGTCATGTTAACTGGTATTCACAACTTTCTATGGGCTCTCAGATATCTCAGATACCATAACATCCTTCTGGACCGTCTAGAGGGGCTGGGAGCTGGGGGCACTGTTATACTGTGGTTCCGCTCCTTCCTCCTGGGCCGTGTTCTGAAAGTGGTGGTGGGGGATGAGTGTTCAGACCCCTGGGCTCTCACTTGTGGGGTGCCTCAGGGTTCTGTCCTCTCCCCCATGCTTTTCAACATCTACATGCAGCCGCTGGGAGAGATCATCAGGAGGTTTGGACTGGGTGTTCATCAGTATGCAGATGACACCCAGCTCTACCTCTCTTTCAAATCAGAACCAGTGAAGGCGGTGAAGGTCCTGTGTGAGTGCCTGGAGGCGGTTGGAGGATGGATGGCGGCTAACAGATTGAGGTTGAATCCTGACAAGACAGAAGTACTGTTTTGGGAGGACAGGGAGCGGGTTGGTGTGGGGGATTCCCTGGTCTTGAATGGGGTAACTGTGCCCCTGAAGGACCAGGTGCGCAACCTGGGAGTCATTTTGGACTCACAGCTGTCCATGGAGGCGCAGGTTAACTCTGTGTCCAGGGCAGCTGTTTACCAGCTCCACCTGGTACGCAGGCTAAGACCCTACCTGCCCGCGAACTGTCTCGCCAGAGTGGTGCATGCTCTAGTTATCTCATGCTTGGACTACTGCAACGCGCTCTACGTGGGGCTACCTTTGAAGGTGACCCGGAAACTGCAATTAATCCAGAATGCGGCAGCTAGACTGGTGACTGGGAGTGGCCACTGGGACCACATAACACCAGTTCTGAGAGATCTGCATTGGCTCCCAGTACGTTTCCGAGCACGATTCAAAGTGTTGGTGCTGACCTTTAAAGCCCTAAACGGCCTCGGTCCTGTATACCTAAAGGAGCGTCTCCACCCCCATCGTTCCACTGAGATCCAGCGCCGAGGGCCTTCTGGCGGTTCCCTCATTGCGAGAAGTGAGGCTACAGGGAAGGACAGAGGGCCTTCTCGGTAGTGGCGCCCGCCCTGTGGAACACCCTCCCATCAGATGTCAAAGAGATAAATAATTACCTGACATTCAGAAGACATCTTAAGGCAGCCCTGTTCAGGGAGGTTTTTAATATGTAACGCTGTACTTTTTTAACACTGATTGGGAGCCGCCCAGAGTGGCTGGGGAAACTCAGCCAGATGGGCGGGGTATAAATAATAAATAATAATAATAATAATAATAATAATAATAATAATTATTATTATTATTATTATTATTATTATTATTATTATTATCTCCCACTGGGCATTCTTGTCATTCACATAGTACATCTAGTGAAGAAGCCTTTGTGCATCACATATAACTTCCCTGGATCCTGGAACCCTGAGATCCAGCCTTCACTGAGAGTTAACGAGGAAACCTTCTTACAGCCCTCAATTTTTCCCTGCACAAGAAAGAAGCATGGCAACTAAGATGTGCAAAGTGCTATACTAGAGGACACCCTTAGATGGGTAAGAAAACCTGCCTTCAATCTCTTACACAAGATGGGGCAATGTATGAAAGCCCCAAAATATGTAACTTTAAGCATGTGAATGCATTTAATGGGCTGATTTTCCCTTAAATAATAACAGTCACCATGACGAAGGCAAACAAAGTTCAGACCAGAGAGTGTATTGGGGAAGTGGGGTTAACGCTTTTACACCTCTGCCAGTTCCACCAAAACCTCCCCTCCCACGTTTGACCCAAGATGGGAGCTTTCACTGACACCCTTGTTAAGGGGTGGGACAGGGCAGAGTACAATGTGCAACACAGTCCTTCTTTCTGCCCCCACCCTATGAAGAGCTTTTTGCTACCCCTGCTAATAAAAAGTGAACAAATGTTTGAAGTTACATCCACTTTAATATAAAACAAAAAAGGACAGACTTGGGAGTCTTACAAGAATTTAAGTGTTTTCTTCACAGCAAATATATGTGAGTGATCAAGACATCAAGCTGAAAGAGATTAAATTTTCCCTTTCTGATGCACAATGCTACAGTTAGACTCTAAATCAGAGCTTTCCAAACTGTGTGTCACAACACATTAGTGTGTAGGTGTGTCACGTGAACGATCTTATAAGGGGTTAGTTTGACCTCGAGTTTGCTAGTAAAACTGAATTATTGTGTCACAAAATGATGCATGTCTAAAAAGTGTGTCACCAACATGAAAAGTTTGGAAAGCTCTGCTCTAAATGGAGTCTGCAGGGCATCCTGCATCAAAAGCCCTGCATGGAGTCAGCCTGTTATATCACATCTACTCAACATGCTGCCTAAAATACCCACCCCACCCCAGTTCACCCTCTTGTTAATTTGTACGCGGTCCCGCTAATGAAGTCACTTCAGCATGAGCAAAGTCAAGGTGATGAGAGATAGGCAGACCATTTCTCTTCCTCTCTTTCTCCAGCTGTCAGCCAGCCAGGTGAGAAATGCCATCCCACCCCATTCCCACTCAGCTGCTCCCTGGGTGCGTTGAGGAAGCAAGGAATAATGCATTAGGTTTTGACTCAATGATAGCATCAATGAGCAGGTTCCAAACAGGCACACAGTTACACAAGCTAAAGAAGTCTAAAGCATAAGGGTGCCTGCTCAGATACACTCCAGCAGGATTTTACTTTCAAGGAGATAGTTTCACTTGGGTGTAAGAAGGGCCATCTCATGTCACAAAACAATGAACCCTTGAAAGACTTAATTTAATAGGTCAAATTAATCCATGGCTGGGTAAGCCTGCAGTAGGGGAGCCTTAAGGAGTGCCGGCATGTGGCATGCCTGAATGGGAGGAGGATGGCCCAGAGTCCTGACTGTGGCATAGAACAACAATTCACCAACTGTGGGAATAGGGCTCACAAGCATGGCTCCGTTTTTACAAAGGTACATTTAAGCCACTATGTTGGACGTCTTCACCACCACTCTCATGCTGCTCAGCGCAGAGCGATCCTGTGTGGGGCTGCCTTCCCCTGCTCTCTACCAGTAAGTGGACAGTGACATCATCCCAAAGGAGAAATGGGACACAGGGGGCTGCTAATGGAGCTTGCCCCAGAGCTGGTGGGTGCGGGAGAATCCCAGGAGTGTTGGCATGGCCCAGCCAACACAGTGCCATCCCCGATCCCTGGCTGACTGGGCAAAAGGGAGGGTGGGAAGCCATGTTAACTGAGCTGCCCTGGAACTGCAAGGAGAATGCCTATCCATTAATTCTGCAAACAGAGGTATCTTTTTGAAAAAGAATGGAAAGTCTCCCTTCAAGCTTGATTTAACAATACACTTACTTACAGTTCTTTGCCTGTCAAATGTTTGGGAAACATTGACTGAGGCCTGGTCTACAGGTGGCAGACTGAGGTGACAGAAGGACTTTAGCACTATAGACAGTAGGTGGGACATACTGTTTTTGATTGGTTCCTTACTACCAAAAAAGCAAGCACACACCTAGCATAACAGCCCATTCCCACCTGCACCTGTGCTAGTTTTTTGTCTGCAGGGAGTTTTGCATAGGAATGTACGCAAAAAGCATCTCACAGACATGGCAACACTTGTATGCTTAAAACAACCCTGTAGAAAGAAAGTCAGTATTATCCCTCTGAGTTGCCTTGCCTAAGGGAATTCATGGCAGAGGCGAGATTTGAACCAGGGACCTCCTCTTCTCAGCCACAATGCTGCACTAGGTCAGAAATAACAGAAGTGTAAACCTATTACATATTTCCAGCCCACCATGGGAATCAGGAACTATTATTACAACATGGACCACAGATAAATGCCATACACATAACAGCCTACTTTGATGCCAGATGGCCAAGATCTCAGCCTTTGCTGCACATGGTTTCTTAAATAGCCACTCCTATGAATACTAAACAGAAAAATCCAACACATAAACCATGAGCAATTATAACAGCAAGGTCGGAAATTTCCTTCACTGTCACAGCAGAAATATCTACATACACGTAAGTTGTAGTTTCTATATCTATATAACAAACTGGAGTTTTTTAAGTTGTAGGTTTAATTCTGTTGGCTTGCCATTGGATTATTTTGGTAATTCACCTCAACGATCAAGTTCTTTGCTGCTGCTGCATTGCCACACATCATAGTGGAAGGGAAGCTTAGCATAAAGACTACAAATCAGTGTTGGTAGTATAAAATAGGGACTTTGATCTTGGCTGTTCCACCTTCACCCTGCAAGAGAAATAAAATACAACAATATTTTATAGCTATTCACAATTTCAACCAGTCAGCCAAGAAATCTTATCTACATTTGTTATAGCCAGCATTAAAATATCTGACAGAAGGTTAAAGAGCCATTTGCCAGTGACTCAGTTTCTGTAGGAGTGAGATAATCCTGATGACCCTCTGCCTTTGCTCAGTTCAAAATACAACCCACCAAGCATGTAGTGGTCTGGCTTGCCCAACATGCTAAGCTAAAACTGTATCTTAGTATGAATATGCACGTGCTCTGAGAGAGGAAATAATGGCTGATTTGCTCCTCCTTTGGGTCATTCTGCTGTACTAAATCATCGCTTGGCATGTCATTCAAACACAGGCTCCTGGTTTAGCTTTCCACACACTAACCACACCCTGTAAGCCAAACCCAAGTTTTTCCAATGGTGGTGGTTTGCCTTGGAGAACTAAACCGGGTTCAAACACCATGCTAAGCCAAGTCATGGCTTAGGACTGCAGAAGAGCAAAGAGGCTTTTATATTCTGTCTAGTAACCCACGGTGAGGCACAGGATTGGCCTTGCGCAATCAACCTTTCCTTTAAGGCCATAAGTCCTCACAGGAGCACTCCTAACCTTGTGGGTGCCCCAGCTGGGGCTCAATTGCCCAGACTATGGGACCAGAAGGATCCAGCCCTGCCTGGTTGGGGTTGGCAGGTATAAATGATGCAGAGAGCCGGGATGTAGAGCTTGGGTACAGGGCAACATAGTTGATGTTGCTGCATCACGGACCTGACACAGCTGTTCCAGGGGCTTCCCATGGCTGGAACAAGAAATTTGGTGATCTGATGCTGCATCTGGTTTGTCTGGGTGAAGGTCTTGTGGGGACAGTTTATTTGGGATTGTTTCTATGTGTAAGAGAGTGGTTCATTGATTGGGGAAGTTTTACATTAGAAGTTTATTTTGTTCAAATAAAAGTTTTCCCCTCAATAAGTGCTTTATTGTCTATCAAAGATCCATTAAAGAACCTGTAATTGGCTAGGCAAAACAAGAACTTACATGTAAGTGTTGCTTAGGTACTGACTAGAAAATTTGCTGGACAAAAGACAGAATAACATTCCCAATCCTACAGATTGCTGCCACCAGCAAATAAGTGACAAAGACAAGATGCAACCACAAGATGTTAAGACAATGGCCTTACATGAAGCATAGAAGGCAGGTTTACTTAAGGGTCAAGACTTGGGGACTTTCAGCTGAATGTATGGACGGAATTCAATGAACTGAATAAGTATTGAGCTGCTTCATAAGCCATCCTGCCTGGCTTCACACTGTGGCCTCACTTCCCCTCCACCATATAATTAGCCTTCTATTTTTAATTTGAGGGGTCTGCACTCTACTCTTCAGGCAAAAGCTTCCCATATAGTGGCTACCAAAGGGAAAAGTGTGCACATGTGCACATACACAGAAATAACAAATCCATGGTTAGAAAACCAGGGGCAGTCAGACAAAAACAATACATAAAAACTGGACCTAGAAGGTCAGGGCAAATAAAAAGGTCTTCACCTCAGAAGACATCAGGCAGCGGCACTGGGAGTCCAGGTGTCAGAAACTGAAAAAGCCGTATCTCAGGTCACTGCCC
>NC_138763.1:101393862-101527653 GCF_965113315.1 Podarcis vaucheri | reverse complement strand
GGCTGGGTCAGAAGAGTCCTCCTTCCTTTAGGAGGCAGGGAAGCTGCCAAACTGACAAAAAGAGAGTCCCCAAACCCCACAAATCATGTTCCAAATGAAGTTGCCGCTCTCTCCTCATTGACTGATTCCTGGGAAGGTGTGCCCAAAGATTCTTGAAGCAAAAAAAGACCTAATTTTCTTTTGAACGATTACAGCCTGATTGCAGGTTGCAGGGCCAATTTGGTAACCTTCCCGAAGAATCCAGCTGCCTGGAAGTCCATGCATCTCTGGCAGTGAGACTTCTGAGTCAGATCTTTAGAGGCTACTCTTCGGCTCTCCATCCCTGTCGGCCCCCTCTAATCCCCTTGGTTGGACTCCCCTGTCTACCTGTCCTGGGGCTTACCATCCTCTGCCTGGCGTCTCCTCAATATTGTTCTGCAAAGACGGTTGGATGTGCTTGTAGGCTTTGGGTTCATAGTATGTGGACTTGCTCTGGGTTTAATTCCTCAGACAAACTCTGGCTCTAGGGCTGGGATTCTGTCAGCAGACTCCTTATGCTTTCTCGCTCTGTGCTTTCTAAAGCACAAGGGTTCATTTCCTCTCTTTCCCAGTGAATAAGTCTCCTTCCTTCAGCCCCAGTAATAACTGGACTAAATAAACTCAGATGGCAAGCTGGTTTTACTGATCCTTAATTACTGATCCTTACCAGAACCTTGTTATTGTTCTCATTAGTTATTCTTGATGCAGCCCTTGGCTAAACAATGTTAGCAGTCAGTAGGAAATGAATAATTAGCAGAATAAATAGCAGTCATGATCATTATTTTGCTAAAGCAGAAAATTAAGCAATTCTGGTCACATCATTGAAGAGCATTCTAGTTGATGCTGGACCTACACTCTGATTATAAAAAAATGTGTTTTTGTAATTTCAGATAGTTTTGTCAGTCTGTTGTTTTGGCCATATAGACAAGCCAGTATAGTGCACTGGGCAGAGTGTTAGACTAAGACCACAATCGTGACCTCTGGAAGGCCTCTGTGGGGTTTGGTGCAGCAGCAGGGGCCACCAAATCTGGGCCCTGCAACTTGTGCCAACCAAGGGAGAAGAGAGGCAGGAAACGTCTGGATGTTTTCTGTGTGAAACTGAGAACCAGCTGCCAAATCAAGCAGCTGAAAGGAAAATGGTGGGCTGGCCCTACAGGTGTTGTAGGCTTGTAATTGGAGTCTTTGTAAATGATGTTCAAGAGTGTCAAATGGTTCTACACCATTTCCTTTCTTTAAATGGGGTCTAGATGAGTATGCTCTTGGTTTAACCTAATTGGTAATCATATTCAGAGGCTTCTGTAAGCAACAGCAAAATGACACTAAATCAAAGTGTTCTGGTATGCAACTTGCTTATTGAATTTGGTTTTGGCCGCTGCAGCTGCCAAGCTTCACACTAGTTCAGCCCTCCTAGAAATCAAGGCTATGGAGATGTATGACAAAGAAATCAGTATGTAGCAATTCATTTGTCTTACACCAATACACAAAGTCTTAAAGGTTTTCTGTTCTTGAAAATGAATAGGATGAGAAGGGTGTTGAGGCCACATTTTAACTTGGCAAAGTATGGATTGTCCAGTCCTATCCTATTCAGAATAGGGCAAGGCAAGGAGTTCTTCAAGGGCTTGCAATGCTTCCTTCTTTGGCAGCGCAGAGCACCAAGTGTTTCCCTGCATTATGCACATACACCAAAAATTCCCCCTTTTCCCCCTTCACATGTTTAGGGAAAGCATTTTTGGCCAGAGGGCCACTTTCTCTTCCAGGCAGTATTCAGGGGGCCACATTCCAATGCAGAGTGGGGCTGAGGAAAAGGCAAAAGTGGGCAAAGCAATGAATGTGAATTTTACATTCCCACTGTTGGCTGTGTTATACACACACTTGCATATCCTTCTTGGATAAAGGCTCTTGCCTGCTTGGATGGGCGACAGCGGTCGAGGGCATATGGTAGCCAAGCAGAACCACAAAAGGGGTGTGGAGCAAGCTAGTGAGAGTTGTGACCTGGTGAGAGTTTGTGGCCCTAGGGGAGTCCCAAGGACTAAATAGAGAAGTCTGCAGGGCCAGATTTGGCCCACAGATCTGAGGCTTCCCACCTCTGCATTAATAGCTCTTTTGCTGTAGATTGAACTGAATTAAAAGACACATCCTGTCAAAGGGATGAATGCCTCATCTCTTTACGGCTGTCCATTAGAATTTCATTTATTGTGAGAAAATAATATATTTTATGTTTTTTGAAATAAAAAAAGCTTGATTATGTAAGGAACTTTTATTTTAAAAAGTTTTTTTAAACAAAGGAAGTACAATTAATAGATACAAAAATTAACTTCCCTGCCAATAAAAAGGTACATGTGTTATTTCTCTTTTTTATAATCCACCAGACCCAGCAATTTGTTGGTTTTTATTTTGTCTATTAGGCCTAGAACTTCCATTGATTATGGGGGCGAGTGCCTAACTCCTTGTGCTACTATGGCAGCTTATACACTGAGGAAACTGCCAGTGCATTTTCTGTTACACTGCACTGCACTGCAAATGGGTAGAGGGTGTTATTGCAGCAATTGATCCAGCAGGGATTAGAGATACAAGAAAGCAGCTACAGTGGTACCTCAGATTAAGAACTTAATTCGTTCTGGAGGTCCGTTCTTAACCTGAAACTGTTCTTAACATTAGCTAATGGGGCCTCCCGCTGCCACTGCACGATTTCTGTTCTCATCCTGAAGCAAAGTTCTTAACCCGAGGTACTATTTCTGGGTTAGCGGAGTGTGTAACTTGAAGCGTCTGTAACCTGAAGCATTTGTAATCCAAGGTACCACTGTAGTTAGTTAGCTTCTGGCTGTGTAAATCTGGCACTGGGCCAAAATAGTGCATAGCAGGTGACTTTAGGCACCGACCTGCCTCAATTGTATGTAAAGTGAGTATTTTTGTATTATGTACTTTTTTGTTTTTGTATCATAAACCTCCCTGTGATCCTCAGGTGAAGGGAAGTATAGAAGTTTAACAATTGCTGGGCAAGCCTTAGATCTGTTTGCTTGATGGTAATCTCCATTGAGCGGGACGCAGGTGGGGCTGTGGGTTAAACCACAGAGCCTAGGACTTGCTGATCAGAAGGTCGACGGTTCGAATCCCCGCGACGGGATGAGCTCCCATTGCTCAGTCCCTGCTCCTGCCAACCTAGCAGTTAGAAAGCATGTCAAAGTGCAAGTAGATAAATAGGTACCACTCTGGCGGGAAGGTAAAAGGCGTTTCCATGCGCTGCTCTGGTTCGCCAGAAGCGGCTTAGTCATGCTGGTCACATGACCCGGAAACTGTATGCCAGCTCCCTTGGCCAATAAAGCGAGATGAGCGCCGGCAACCCCAGAGTCATTTGCGACTGGACCTAATGGTCAGGGGTCCCTTTACCTTTAATCTCCATTGAACTTTTTTTTTTAATGCTGTGTTAAATGAAGAAAAGCAGGAGGGATGTGAAAAGATGGCATCAAGTCTGGGAATAAGGAGAAGTTTCCAACTTTTTGTTGTTTTGTGGGTTTAATTAAGGTACAGCGGCAGCTGTAGTTGTCCAGGGCTGTGGGGGGTATCACAGGCTAAAGAGAGCCCACCTAGTAAGTACGCAGACCAGCCAAGGACAGAGGGATGTATGTGTTCACCACAAGTAGCCATAGTTGTTTCCATGTTACTGATTTCCAAAGGTGTCTGAGATTAGCAGGTTGCCAAAAAGGAGGGGGCGGAGGGTATAGCACTGGTACAGAAATGTCTACTTTAGCCCTGCTGGGGACTTATTGATGTATCTGCAGCCACGACAGTTTGTGATAACTGATAAGGCAACCCAAAAGTCTAGATTTACATTTGCTCACACTGTGTCTGTCTCAATCCACACAGTGGTATTTGCTTAACAGAGTAAGCTGTGAATCACAAATGGTGTGCAAGGTGCTAAACGGAGAGGCTAATAGCAGGAACAGAGGGCCTTTCACTTTTGAGACAGTGGTGGGACTCCAGACAAGTTTTGGGACTGGCCAAAAATCATTACTGTCTCATGGCTGCTTTGTGGCCTGAGCTCTCAGTCCACAGGCAGGAAAGTGTCCACATCACCAAAACCACCAGCATAATTAGTGTTGCTGCAACTGGAAATTTTGAAAGCTTCAGTAAAAGAGGTTCAAGGTCATGTACTTGGATGGGCATGAAAAATGAATTCTGCCCTCTAGTTCATGGCTACGGCCCAGCCACATAGAGAAATGTGCAAGAACTGCCTCTGTCCTTGCAATATACTTTCCTTTCTGTTGTGTAGAGAACCTCTGCCAACCACCCATCTGACTTAATATCCTCCTCTTTGACAAAAGGTTCAGAATTGCATCTCAGAATTTGGTATGGTCATAACCCATCACTAGTTTTCAGTAGTCTTAAGTGTAATAGGAATTGAGGACATGATCCAACCCGATAGGTATAGGCTGGGAGGCTCGTCACTTGTGTCATCACCATTAGAGACTGGAATAGGGGAGGCATCACCCAGTCTCAAATCTTCAATTCTTGGGCAAGGTGATTGAGCAGGTAGTTGCTGAACAACTCCAAGCACGCCTGGAAGATGCGGACCATTTGGATCCCTTCCAGTCTGGATTCAGGCCTCATCATGGGACTGAAACTGCCTTGGTCGTGCTGGTCAATGATCTCCGGCGGGCTAGGGACAAAGGTGAGAGCTGCTTCCTAGTTCTGCTGGGTCTCTCAGCAGCCTTTGACACCATCAACCATAACATCCTTCTGGACCGTCTTGAGGGGCTGGGAGCTGGGGGCACTGTCATACAGTGGTTTTGCTCCTTCCTCCTGGGCCGTGTTCAGAAAGTGGGGGGGGGGTGAGTGTTCAGACCCCTGGGCTCTCACTTGTGGGGTGCCTCAGGGTTCTGTCTTCTCCCCCATGCTTTTCAACATCTACATGCAGCCGCTGGGAGAGATCATCAGGGGGTTTGGGCTGGGTGTTCATCCATATGCAGATGATACCCTGCTCTATCTCTTTCAAATCAGAACCAGTGAAGGCAGTGAAGTTCCTGTGTGAGTGTCTGGAGGTGGTTGGAGGATGGATGATGGCTAACAGAGTGAGGTTGAATCCTGATAAGACAGAAGTACTGTTTTGGGGGGACAGGAGGTGGGCAAGTGTGGAGGACTCCCTGGTCCTGAATGGGGTAACTGTGCAGCTGTTTAGCAGCTCCACCTGGTACGCAGGCTGAGACCCTATCTGCCTGTGGACTGTCTCACCAGAGTGGTGCATGCTCTAGTTATCTCTTGCTTGGACTACTGCAATGCGCTCTATGTGGGGCTACCTTTGAAGGTGACCCGGAAACGACAACTAATCCAGAATGCGACAGCTAGGCTGGTGACTGGGGGTGGCCGCCAAGACCACATAACACCGGTCCTGAGAGATCAGCGTTGGCTCACAGTACGTTTCCGAGCACAATTTAAAGTGTTGGTGTTGACCTTTAAATCCCTAAACGGCCGAGGCCTCGGCCCAGTATATCTGAAGGAGCGTCTCCACCCCCATCATTCTACCCGGACACTGAGGTCCAGCGCCGAGGGCCTTCTGGCGGTTCCCTCACTGCGAGAAGTGAAGTTACAGGGAACCAGTCAGAGAGCCTTCTCAGTAGTGGCACCCACCCTGTGGAACGCCCTTCCATCAGATGTCAAAGGAAAAAAACAACTACCAGACTTTTAGGGGACATGTGAAGGCAGCCCTGTTTAGGGAAGCTTTTAATAGCTGAAGGACTATTGTATTGTGCTGTTTTGTTGGAAGCCGCCCGGAGTGGCAGGTGAGGCCCAGCCAGATGGGCGGGGTATAAATAAGAAATTATTGTTATTGTTATTATCATTATCATTATCTTATCCTTATCATTATCATCATCATCATCATCTCATGGCAGAGGAGGGGCGTGTTGGGAAACACAGCGCTTAGAGCATTTGCTTGCAGCCACAGATGCTCCAGAGTGCTTTGTGAAAGCTAGCATGGGATATGATGGGCAGCACTTTCCCCCCAACCCTAATAGGCTCATTCTATGCTCTGAACTGACTCCTTTCAGAACCTGCACACACCCTGTCAGAAGTAATACCTCTCCTAGATGTGCTTTTGTCATAGACTGGATAATACCATTTAGTAACAGTTAGGGTCTCCAGCAGGGACGTGTGTGGCACTGTGGTCTAAACTACAGAGCCTAGGGCTTCCCCATTGGAAGGCCAACGGTTCAAATCCCCGCGACGGGGTGAGCTCCCATTGCTCGGTCCCTGCTCCTCCCAACCTAGCAGTTTGAAAGCACGTCAAAGTGCAAGTAGATAAACAGGTACCGCTCCAGTGGGAAGGTTTCCGTGCGCTGCTCTGGTTCACCAGAAGTGGCTTAGTCATGCTGGCTACATGACGCGGAAGCTGTCTGCGGACAAATGCCGGCTCCCTTGGCCTATAGAGTGAAATGAGCGCGCAACCCCAGAGTCAGGGGTACCTTTACCTTTAGGGTCTCCAGCCATGCCCCTGGTGGTGCGTGGTTGCTGCTTGCCAAACTGGAGGCAGAGGCTCCAGTAAGATCTAACAGGATCACTTAGTCAAAGATCCTGGACATAGGCCACAAATGTTGTCTTAAAGCCACACTTGTCGTTTACCACCATAGACTGTCCACCTCTTATGCCATACAACATGCTTGTTCAAATTCTTTTTGCCCAGGATTAGCAGATTGCACAAATAAATGTTCAGCAACTGCCGAACATCTATTCTAGTAACTTTGGTGAAGTCAAATACACCAGCAGTCCTCGCATACCAGGAGCATGATAACTTGAGTCCTGTTGTTTGCAGAACTTAAGCAGGGTAAACGAGGAGAGAGGGGAGCCTAGCAGCGTTATAAAGTGACAATCAAATTCCCGACTAAATCAAAGAGCTGCTTGAAATCAGCAGTTGACTGAGAGCGTGTATCTGAAGAGGGCTGGAAGAGAGAGTCCAGTGTCCTGCCATTCCCACACAAGAAGCTTCCTTTTCTGCAGAACAAGTGGCTGAAATAGTTTTCTCTTTTCTACGGCCAGTGCTGAATTTCACAACGGACTGGTGATTCTGTAGAGGGGAGATTACCTGGTGTTCTGCATTTTCTGCATAGCCGTACCTGGGGCCCTCTCCAGGCTGCTGTTCTGTCGCGAGAGTATTCTTCAAGATGCTTTTGACGCAGTATTTGTGCACTAGTGGTAGAGTTCATCAGCTTTATTGGTTGCCCTGCGATTCTTCCATCATGCTGCTACATGTTGTGCTCCCTGGAGGAGCTATTGCACAATAAAAGCAGGACAGAAAACCCCCAGAACTTCTTGTGCATTTAAAAT
This sequence comes from Podarcis vaucheri, assembly GCF_965113315.1. NCBI lineage: Eukaryota > Metazoa > Chordata > Lepidosauria > Squamata > Lacertidae > Podarcis > Podarcis vaucheri. The sequence goes on along the minus strand of NC_138763.1, from coordinate 101,520,318 downwards.
TATGGGATTTTAGCAGGACATTACAGGATATTCACTGACTGGAAATGCAGCTGTGTGAGTATGCATCATAAAAAGGAGAGGCCCCAGGAGACATAATAAGATCCAAAGCATTTTCGTGTAAAGCTGATAGAATGCCTCTTTGTTGTTTTCGTGCTTCTTTTAATGCCCCCGTTGTCTTAATAATTGTCAGTGCATATCATCGGATGTAAACTAGTATTAGACAAATGTATTAGACATGTATATACATGGATGTAATCTAGGTACTAAAAACACACTGGCTTACAAAGAGACACATCGCTGGAGCACAGAAGTACATTTGATGGGTCCTTTTCCTTGTCTCTCTCATTTCCTTCACACTCATATGCCAGGACCAAAGAGTTCAGAGCTACTGACTAGACCAGTTACTTTAGAAAGGATTTCCATTCTCTAAAACTCAGTGATCTTTAGATACGTATATTAAGGATGTATAGATCTAGCTAGACAATTGTATTATTCAGGAACTGCTGAATTTGTGCTGTTCTCAGAGAAGTCCCATCATCCTAACTTGCTCTGGGCAGTCTAAACGACAAGAGTTTGGACAGAACTAGAATATATTTTTTTTAAATGATATTTATTAAGGTTTCAAAGAAAAGAATTACATGAATTAAAAAAAGAAGAAAAAGAAAGGCAAAAGAAAAAATAAAATACAAAATACAAAAAAAATTAAAAAACACTTAAAAAATACATCAGTCTTTCCATACCTTACATTCATTTCCTTGTTTCCCTGACCTCCTCACGCCTCCCTTTTTTGTATTCCAATTCAGTTAGTTAATTCAGCAATTTCTTTCCCTCTTTGTTTTTATCTTAGTCCTTTAACATAATATATTATAACTTTGGATCCTCACCTGTTAACAATCCATTTTTACATACACCTTTATAACATTGCTGCTTAAACCACTTAACTTCATTCTGACATCATTCTAACATTCATTAATTTTGCAGTATTTCTGTAAATAGTCTTTAAATTTCTTCCAATCTTCTTCCACCGACTCTTCTCCCTGGTCTCGGATTCTGCCAGTCATTTTCGCCAGTTCCATGTAGTCCATCACCTTCATCTGCCATTCTTCCAGAGTGGGTAGATCTTGTGTCTTCCAATACTTTGCATGGACAGAACTAGAATAATCCTAATACTTCAAGACTTGTTGTGGCAGCAGCCCAGGAACCCAGCTGCAGCTGCCCTCCTGTGCAACAACCATTCTGCTAGCAGGACCCTCCTTCTTGGCATAGCATAATAGCTGAATCCAACAGGTGCTTTGTGCTTGCAAAAGATGTTCTCCGTGATGGTTAAACCTTGTGCACCAATGCCTGCGTGACACTTTGCACAATGTCAACTCTAAAATCTCCTGTGCAGACATTATATACATCAGTATCAATGGAAGCTATAAATCTAATTTTTGAGATTCATGAGACTTCTGTGCATCAGAGTCATCATTATGTAGCATGAGTCCACAGTAATTTATGTAAATTCTTACAGCTCCTTTTTTTGTAAGTCACATTGAGACTTTTTTGTAAAAAAGAAGAAGAGTGACTAATAAGTGGAATAAATACTAATGACTAATCAATATTAATGCTGAAAAGACCAATTTTATTTAAAGCTATATACACTAATTAAAATTTTCATTTTAGTGTGTGTGACATGCAGTTAATGTTATTATTTTGCTCACGTCATAAATATAGCAGTGATGCTATTGATATTTTTGTAGGTGTGGAATGTCTGTCACAAGATCCTAGCTTATAAAGGGCATATTAATACTCAAAAGTGTTTGGGACTTATTTATTTAGTTATTAGCATAAATCTCTAAGCAGTGTACAATTTGAAAAACCACATATCATTCAAACGAAATCTAAAACCAATAAAATACACAAAATCATATGCACACAAAAGCATATAAAACTGAGTAAACCAGAAATTCAGAATGTGGGTGAATTTCTGAACAGCACATTGAACAGCACAATTTATAATATCAGTGCCCTGAATGCATCTGTGGGCCATGGGATTGCCTTAGGGAGGACTATTGCAAAGGAGAGAGAAATTCAGTTCTTCTGAAACCCACAAATGCAAACTGCTGCCTGATACACTGAAATTCAGTGGTGACACCCTGTGGGCAAAATGGGGATTGCAGCAGGAAGACATTGTTTCAGCTTTGTAATTACCGTATTTTTCACTCTATAAGACGCACCAGACCACAAGACACACCTAGTTTTTGGAGGAGGAAAACATGAAAAAAAAAAATTCTGAATCTCAGAAGCCAGAACAGCAAGAGGGATCGCTGTGCAGCCTGCATTCGCTCCATAAGATGCACACACATGTCCCCTTACTTTTTAGGAGGGAAAAAGTGAGTCTTATAGAGCAAAAAATACGGTAACTAAGGACTGTTTCATGTGAGCTTTTTCATACCTGGGAATGCAAAGGCAAAACATGCACTATGGTTGGCCTGTGGGAGAAATGTGCAAGCTTTCCCTGTAGGCAGCAAAAAACGGTGTTGCATGTCTTGTCCTCGACTTGTATTGATCCTTATGGATAGGCTATTGAGGTACGTTGATTATTTTGAACTTAGATGTCAAATGCACAGTTTCTCTCATCATCTCCCCCTTCTGTTCCAAATCAAGATATAGATGAATGCTCCTTCGAAAGGACCTGCGACCATACCTGTATCAACTACCCTGGGAGTTTTGAATGCCTATGTCATAAAGGCTACACGTTATATGGAATGACACACTGCGGAGGTTTGGAGAGTTTGATTCATTTTTCATTCTTTGCTTAGTGACATCTCTCCATAAGGCTTTAGAATTGCAGAGTTAAGAGGGATTACAGAATCATAAATTTGCAGAGTTGGAAGGGACCCTGAGGTTCATCTAGCCCAAGCATGGCCAAACTTGGCCCTCCAGATGTTTGAGGACTACTATTCCCATCATCCCTGACCACTGGTCCTGTTAGCTAGGGATGATGGGAGTTGTAGTCCCAAAACATCTGGAGGGCCAAGTTTGGCTGTGCCTGATCTAGTGCAACTCCCTGCAATGCAATACAGTCCTACCTTGGATTCCGAACGCCCTGGAACTCATACGTTTTGGCTCCTGAACGCTGCAAACCCGCAAGTGATTGTTCTGGTTCTTTTGGAACCCGAACATCCGATGGGGCTTCCACAGCTTCTGATTGGCTGCAGGAGCTTTCTCCTACAAGTTGGATGGCCATCTGCTATGGATGCTTTAGTTGAGATTCCTGAATTGCAGGGAGTTGGACTAGATGACCCCTTCCAACTCTACAATTCTGGGATTTTGTGACCGGGAAACCATCTGGACCTGGCACCTGCCCATTCTTTATTCGCTTAACAATGCTTCTCATTTCTTCCACCTTCAGTGTCTCAGCAAGGTAATCTGCCTGATCTAAGGAGAGCAGGCCAAACTAGGAAGAAAACCCATCATCTCTGGTGCCCAACAGGGCCTCCAGCGTTGATGTAAAGCAGAATACAGTGGTGCCCCGCAAGACGAATGCCTCGCAAGACAGAAAACTCGCTAGACGAAAGAGTTTTCCGTTTTGGAGGTGCTTCGCAAAGCGAATTTCCTATGGGCTTGCTTCGCAAGAGGACAATGTCTTGCGAGTTCCTGCTGGTTTTTTCCCCTTTCCCCCCCTTTTTCTAAGCCGCTAAGCCGCTTATCAGCTGATCCGATCAACAGATAAGCCGCTAATAGCGCTAATCCGCTAATCCTTCAATGGGCTTGCTTCGCAAGACGAAAAAACCGCTAGACAAAGAGAATCACAGAACGGATTCTTTTCATCTTGCGAGGCACCACTGTATAAGTTCTGGAACTAGAGATTCATTATCTGTGGGCATGGTGTAATTCTTGTCTTGATCACCCTTAATTATAGGGACGCAGCTCCTAGTCTGTTGTTGACTTAGAGGGTAGGCCAACAGCAGGCTGGGCGTCTGTCCTCTTTCCCTTAGCACTGCTTTAAGTAGGCCAGGGGGAAGTCAGCCTTCGAGGCAAAGGGCAAATTCCAATCACACACAACTGAGCTCTGCATGCAGCTGTCATGGGCTGGCTGGACGCAGAGGAGTGGTGGGAGGCATCAGCTGGGGAACCCCCAGAGGAAGAAGGGCCCAGGGACTGGTGGTGGGACAGTGATGAGTGATCAGAGGGAGCAGACTGGGAGGAAGAGGTGTCAGAAGCAGAAGAGGCAACAGGGTTTAGTGGGCAGGAAGAGTCTATGGCAGAGAGTAGTGCAGAATCAGAGGCCGGGGAGGAGTGGGGCCAATAGGCAGAGATGAAGCAGGCTGCTGAAGAATCCAGGGAATCTCCTTGTCCTGCTGTGACCATCTCCCTTCTTTCCTGGTCTGAGGTATGAAGCGGGCAGAGCAGAGATAGACAAGGTGTCAGAGACTCAGGCTGGATCTTGACACATCAAAAAAGCGTTTCAGGAAAACGTGTTGTAGAGAAAGCCACACCTCCAGTGGAGCAGAGGGGGAAGGGAGTAGTCAAGTGAAGGGAGGGCTCAAAGATGCTACTGAGAGCCCAAGCACCTCCCCTAGCTCTGCCGGCCAGGAGGCACACACGCCGTTTCTGTCGCCCGTAAGGAGGGGAGGTGGAGATTTGGGGTGTCTAAGTTCTTGTGCTGGGGGAGAAACCAGAAGGGGGCACTCCCGGAATCTGCAAGTGACTAAGACAGACATGAACTTTGGGGTTCTGCACTGTAAATAGTTTGCACCAATAAAAACCTGCAAACGACAGGCCAGAGTCATGAGCAACCACTTCCCCACCTGACACCCTGCTTCCAACACCTGCCCTGACAGCTCTTTGGACAATATTAAACTACAGTTTAAACCTTTAATGAAAGCTGTCTTCTACTAGCAGTCAGGGTTTAGAATACCTTTCTGACAGTAAAAGCTGTTTGACAGTAGGACGGATGCCCTCAGGAGGTGGTGGCCTCTCCTTCCCTGGAGGTTTTTAAGCAGAGGTTGAGTGGCCATCTGTCAGGGATGCTTTAGCTGAGATTCCTGAATTGCAGAGGGTTGGACTAGATGATCCTGGGGGCTCCTTCCAACTGTACAGTTCTATGATACTGTGATTCCTTGAGGCGTAAACTGTTGCAGGTCAATTTCTTGACTAGTCTTCGTTTTCTTTCTACGCAATGTCACGGCCCCCCATTAAGGCCTTACCAGTCTCTCATTCTGTCAGCAGAAAAGCCACAGAACCCTCATTCAGTTCTACAAGCACCCTTGCCATTTGTGAGGGAAAATGTGGGTCATTCAGCAGAGAAGTGTCCAGGTGTCAGGTCTTAGATTTTGCAAGGATTGGAGGGAGACAGAAAAATAGGCATGGCCCACAATTACTATTGCACCAACTCTGGAGTCCACAAAAAGAATGAACATGGAATCAGGAAAATAATAATCTAACTTAAAGCAGTTCTGGTGGACAGACAACAGGAAGGAATAGTCACACCTGATAGTATTTACTTACAGTGCAACACTAATTCATTTAAATATACCTTCAGATATTGATGAATGCAGTATCAGCAATGGGAGCTGTGACTATGGATGCCTCAATACAATGGGAAGTTACGAATGTGTATGTCCATTGGGGAAGAAGCTACACTGGAATAAAAAGGATTGTATTGGTAGGTAACATTTTGGAACAGGGCACCTTCCTCTTTTTTCACTTCTTTCACTGATGAGCAGCTTATTGATATATTAAATATATAAAATTGCATGTCAGAAAACTCCAAGGGCAACAGATGTAATGTTACCCTGATTAGGAAACCCAGTCCTTGCAATTCTGTAATTTTAGATAACACAATTTGAGAAAGATATTTCTGAGGAGTCTACTAGTTTAAATAGTTAATTAACCCTCAGTGAGTTAGGGACTTCCCCTGCATGTGAAGACAGGCTGTGGCGGATTGAGTCAAGAGTCCAGTGAGACCGGATCGCCTCCCACAGCCCCCGGCAAGAGCTACCTCTGCTTGAACTTCTCTCCTTTTTTTTCCTCGGCTTGGTTGGCTTGACGGCGTGGCCCAGCCTAGTTTGAGGGCGCTCAAAAAAAAGCTCAACAACTTTCTGCTCCCCCCTCCGATTGTCCAGATTTTCACTTCTGTTTTCTTAATTTTGGTTTCAAAAAAACAGGAGTTGTTTTATACGTGGAAATATATGGTAATTTTAGTTCTCTGTCTGTACAATAATCTCCAAGCCTAGACAGTTGTCTTTCTAGACCTAACTGTGTAAAACAAGAACCATATTGTCTGTATATAAAAGAACAGAAGGTCTTAGGAGGTCCAGTTGTAGAGATTCAGCCTTAGAATTATAGCTGTGAGAAAAAGGTTGAAGCGCATGGGAATCAGAATGCATTTTTGTTTAACTCCTTCTTTTGTTGGAATTGTATTTGTCAAAAGAGCCTGAGAGTCCTACTCTGATTTTAGCAGAAGTATTGCTAGAAAGCTCATGGAGCAGATGCAAAAGATGTTTATATCATCCCACAAAAGATGTTTTAAGGTCCTTAATACATTGTTGGGTAAGACTTGGTTACAATGGCGTAGCGTGGGGGGTGCAGGGGGGGCCGGCCGCACCGGGTGCAACATCTGGGGGTTAGGGTTAGGGGGCGCAAATCCACGGGTTAGGGGGCGCAAATCCACGGGTTAGGGGGCGCAAATTACTTGCCTTGCCCCGGGTGCTGACAACCCACGCTACGCCACTGCTTGGTTAAGAGTTTGTGTCAAACTTGAAACCAATTGCCGAGTTGAAAAGGATAATGAAAACATTCACAATTTTAAGTAGCTTTAATACCCTGTATCAGTTTGTGTCTATTAAATTCCATTGCCTGAGGATACAGGTGACAGTTTCTGGTTGGTTCTCAAAAATGCATATCACTTTTTAATGCACACACGTGTTAAGATTTGAAATGGAAATGTGTTATACCGTCTTGTATCCAGGGTTGATTGGCTTCAACATTAATTTTTGTATTTATGAGGTGGCTTTATGAAGGAGGAGATCATCCCAACCCTCAAGCGAAGGCCTCAGGCTTACTTCCACCCTCTGCTTATCCCTTCCTCTGCTTCCCACTCCAGTCTGAAAAATGAATGAGCTTAACTGGAGGATCCCGCAGACGTTATCTGAACCAGTGATTTCCTGTTTCTTCTTCCTCAGAGATGGTGAAATGCCTTCCGAATGCCAAGCCACCTCCAAAGGCCCAGTTGGTCTGCAGCAAATTGGGAGGGATGGAAAGCTGTTTCTTATCATGTCCATCCAATACGCTTTTTGTCCCAGGTTGGTATTAAAGAGCATATTGTTTTTCTTAAATTCCATTCCTGGCTTTATTGAAGTCCAAAGAAGGTAAAAAAATAAAAATATGCTGAAGGAAGGTCTTTTTAGATTAGTCTTTATTTGCATGGGAAAACAACAGATAAGTCCCACCCACATAATTGATCAAGGTGCTGTTTGGATGGTAATGCCCATCAATCAATAAATAAAAGTTCTGAGCAATGGACAAAGGTTGGTCTTAACTCAGATGAGCAAATGAAAGAAAGGCCTTCCACCATCTCAGTATATTTCGTGGTGTGTTCTTCTTTTCTTTTCCTCAGACACAGAGAATAGTTATTCAGTAAGCTGTGGAGTGCCAGGGCAGCAAGGCAAGTCGCTTCAGAAACGCAATAGCACTCTTCCTAGCTGTGCAGGTAAGTATTACTCCATAGAATCTGGTGATAGATGTAACTCCCAAACACCCATTGTCCTGATATGATCTTACAATGGTGCCTCGCAAGACGAAAGGAATCCGTTCTGTGATTCTCTTCGTCTAGCGCAGGGGTCTGCAACCCGCGGCTCCGGAGCCGCATGTGGCTCTTTTACACCTTTGCCGTGGCTCCGGGGCTGATACTAGCAAGGGGAGGAGGCGCATTGTGCGCCCCGACACTCCCCACTGTGGCGGGCGCTGTACTGGCTGTGACGTCGCATGGGGGCGGTACGTGTGTTAGTCACACACCGTCCTGACGTCACCTTCCCACCCGCCCGCTCACTACATTGTAAGGGGGCATGTACGCTGGTCACTGTTTTGAAGGGGAGTGAAGAACAAACACACACTCACACACAAAGGTAACTTGTTAATTTAACGTTTATTTCTATGAGGAGGAGTAATTTGGAGGGGTCAAACAAAGAAATAATAATAAAAAGTGACAAAAAAGTTATTTTTATAATGACGAGTTTTGCGGCTCCCAGTTTTTTTTTCTTCGGAAACGGGTCCAAGTGGCTCTTTTTATCTTAAAGGTTGCAGACCTGGTCTAGCGGTTTTTTTCATCTTGCGAAGCAAGCCCATTGAAGGATTAGCGGATTAGCGCTATTAGCGGCTTTTAGCGGCTTCTAGCGGTTTATCTGCTGATTGGATCAGCTGATAAGCGGCTTAGCACTATTAGCGGCTTTTAGCGGCTTTTAGCTGCTTTTAGCGGCTTATCTGCTGATCGGATCAGCTTATAAGCGGCTTAGCGGCTTAGAAAAAGGGGGGGAGGGGAAAAAACCCAGCAGGAACTGGCAAGACATTGTCGTCTTGCGAAACAAGCCCATAGGAGATTCGTTTTGCGAAGCACCTCCAAAACGGAAAACTCTTTCGTCTAGCGAGTTTTCCGTCTTGCGAGGCATTCGTCTTGCGGGGCACCACTGTATTTATATCTTCTTCCATTATGTGTACAGTGGCACCTTGGGTTACAGATTCTTCAGGTTACATATGCTTCAGGTTACATACGCTTCAGGTTACAGACTTCGCTAACCCAGAAATATTACCTCAGGTTAAGAACTTTGCTTCAGGATGAGAACAGAAATCATGCTCCGGCAGCAGCAGGAGGCCCCATTAGCTAAAGTGGTGCTTAAGAACAGTTTCAGGTTAAGAACGGACCTCCGGAACGAATTAAGTTCTTAACCCGAGGTACCACTGTAGCTACTTTCTTGTATCTCATCATCACGCCACTCATACTAACCATCCCAGGGCTCTCAACCGCTGCCACAGCGGAAAGTGTCCTTTCTTCTATGGGATCAAAATGAGCAGATAACAGCAAAGGGGCGATCAGAACAAGGGCCACTAACTGACAGCTGATTCAGGTCTTTAAATTGTGCTCTTATATCAAATTTCCTTTTCTGCGTATACTGTAATGTTTTACTGTTGCTGTGGCCATTGGCTAATGCGAACAAAGTTTTATCTTATCTTATATATGGTTAACCTGAGGTACCACTGTAATTATACAGAAAGGATGGGAACCACTGGCTTGAAAAGTTGCTTAGCCTCCAGGATTCCCCTTCTGGCTCCCAGCACAACCTTTGACTCCAGCCCTCCTCACCCTTGCTGTCAACTTTGGCTGCATTTCCCCATGTGACCTGAGACAGAGGAAAAGGGCTCTTTATCACCATCTTCACCATCACCATTTTATTAGTTGAAACGATCCTCAAGGCAGCTTACAACGTGGAAAGATTCACATAATTACAATGGTAGTCATAAGCTATAAATAGAACATCAAAAGGTACACAAGCAAATTGGACAATTCCCACATAAATAATAGGATCCAAAAATAAAGATCACAAAAAATTAATAACAGCAACAAACTCCACTAAGCAACGCCCCAGCCCAAGAGTCTGTTCAGCAGCCTGATACAGTGGTGCCTCGCAAGACGAAATTAATTCGTTCCGCAAGTTTTGTCGTCTAGCGAATTTTTCGTCTTGCAAATCACGAAATCCCATAGGAATGCATTGAAAATCAATTAATGCGTTCCTATGGTCAAAAAAAGTCCAAACAAAGCCAAATTTGGTACAACAACAGTTTATTAACTGCTCTTTAAAGTCACACATACTGTAAAGAGCAGTTCAAAAATTGAAGGGAAAATAAATTAACTTTATAAACATGACAGAAAAACATTTAAAAATCAACAAAGTGTACAGTACATTTTCTAAGACTCTGGGGGACCACTCGAAGAAGGCTCCTCTTCCACTCTTTGCTTCTTGGTCAAGAACCTGTCCATAGTCTGCTGCTTCATCCGCCTTTTCAGCAGCTCCCTGAAAGGCGACATGACCCTCGTATCATAAAAGTTCCCAACGTCATGTGCCACATGCTTCTCAGGGTGGTGTAGATCTGCAAAAGTCTGCACCTCCTTCCACTTCAGGCAAATGTCCCTCAGTTTTTCGGAGGACAGCCGTTCCTCAGTTGCTTCCTCCTCTTCCAGTGAGGCCTGCTCCTGCGCAGCCTCTGCCTGCAGTTCGACCAGCTCCACGGTGGTCAGCTCGTCGTCGTGCTCCTCCACCAGCTCGCAGACGTCCTCCTCCGTGACCTCCAGGCCCATGGTCCTCCCCAAGGCAACAATGTCCTGCACCACTGTTGACTCTGGTGCATCAGAGTCACTTGGTGCCAAACAGTCCGGCCACAGGCTGCGCCAAGCGCAATTCAAATTTCTCTGGCTGATCCCTTTCCAGGCCGTGTTGACCATCTTCAAGCAGGTGACGATGTCGAAGTGGTCCTTCCAGAATTCCCGCAGGGTGATGGTGGTGCAGTCAGTCACCTCGAAGCATCGCCTGAAAAGCTCCTTGGTGTAGAGTTTTTTGAAATTGGCGATGATCTGCTGATCCATCGGCTGGAGCAGTGGCGTGGTGTTAGGAGGCAGGAACATGATGTTGATGAAGCTGAACTCCTCCAACAAGTCCAACTCAAGGCCTTTAGGATGAGCAGGAGCATTGTCCATCAGAAGCAAAGCCTTCAGCGGCAGGTCGTTGTCCAGCAGGTACTGCTTGACAGCAGGGCCAAAAGCAAGATTGACCCAGTCCACAAACAGCACACGTGTGACCCAAGCCTTGCTGTTGGATCGCCACATGACACTCAGCCGCTCCTTGTTGATCTTGTGTCTCTTGAAGGCCTGTGGGTTCTCCGAGTGGTACACCAGCAGGAGCTTGATCTTCAGGTCGCCGCTTGCGTTGGCACAGAAGAGCAGGGTCAGACGGTCCTTCATGGGCTTGTGGCCAGGCAACTTGGCCTCCTCCTGTGTGATGAAAGTCCTTTTGGGCATCCTCTTCCAAAACAGCCCGGTCTCGTCGCAGTTGAAGACCTGCTGTGGAACGTAGCCCTCCGTCTTCACAACCTCCAGGAACTCCGCTGCAAAGTCTTCAGCCGCAGGAACATCAGAACTGGCAGCCTCTCCATGCCTGACCACGCTGTGGATGCCAGATCTTGTCTTGAACCGTTCAAACCAACCTCTGCTTGCCTTGAAGTCTTCTGGCTCGGCTGAGGTTCCTGGCTGCTCCCGGATGAGGTCAGCGTGCAAGGCCTTGGCCTTCTCACAAATGACGGCCTCAGACACTGTGTCCCCTGCACGCTGCTTCTCTTCTATCCAGATGAGCAGCAACTTCTCGACCTCCTCCAGAACAGCTGGGCGGTTCTTCACGATCCTGGTGACTCCCTTGGCTGCATCAGTCGCCAGGATCTTCTCCCTCATCTTCAGGATGGTCCCGATGGTTGATGGATTCCTCCCGTACTCCCTGGCGATGTCCGTCACACGCATTCCGCCGTCGTGCTTCCGGATGATCTCCTTCTTCATTTCCAGCATCACCTTCTCCTTCTTCTTCTCGCCGGCCACCGCAGCAGCAGTCTTCTTGGGTCCCATGACAGCACAGCTCTTACCTTCATAAACTCAGAAAAAGAAAAAAAAAAACAGTGATGTGCTTCAAATCCAAAAAATTCAAAAGCACCCAGCCACCCACCACACAGAAATTAAAACCCAGAACCAAGGCCTTGAATCCCAAGCACCCCAATCCAAAATCCAAAAACCCCCCAAAAAAGTTTTAAAAGTTTAACTTACCAAATGGATGCAATAGAAGTTCTGGAAAAGCTTCAACAATCAATCACCGAAGTCTTCAGAAACCTCAAATGGCTGCAAAATAAGTTTTGGAAAAGCTTCAAAAATCACCAATGTCTTCAAAAACCTCAACTGCTCCCACAGACACCCACCCACCCACAACACAGAAATTGCAAACCCCTCCCCAACTGCTCCCCCAGCCCCTCCCCAACTGCTGCAAACCCCTCCCCAACTGTTCCCCCACCCAGACAAAAAAAAATTCAAAAAATAACAACATGGCCCAATGGTCCCAGATTCCTGCAGAAACCTCTCCAACTGTTCCCCCAGCCAGCCAGCACTCAGAAATTCAAACTCAGAAAAAAAAATTTGAAAAAAAACCAACCTTGCCCAATGGTCACAGAAAATCATAAAAATTCCCAAAAAGGCCCACAAGCCCACAGATTCCTGCAGAAACCTCCCCAACTGTTCCCCCAGCCAGCCAGCACTCAGAAATTCAAACTCAGAAAAATTTTCAAAAAAAAACACCCTTGCCCAATGGTCACAGAAAATCATAAAAATTCCCAAAAAAGGCCCACAAGCTCCCAGATTATCGCAACCCCCCCCCACAACACCAAGTCCTTGAATCCCAAACACCCCAACCCAAAATCCAAAACCCCCCAAAAAAGTTTTAAAAGTTTAACTTACCAAATGGATGCAAGAGAGGTTCTGGAAAAGTTTTGAAAAAGCTTCAAAAGTGAGCAAAGTCTGAGAAAAGGCTACCAAACCACGTGCTAGCAGTTGCTCCTCGAAGTCAAGTCGCAACTGCAGCTGTTCAAGCTAAGCACCCTTGGTTTTAACGGTTTTTAGACAAAGGAAACAAAGTCGCAAGACGTTTTCGTCTTGCGAAGCAAGCCCATAGGGAGATTCGTCTTGCGAGGCAAATCGAAAACGGAAAAACCTTTCGTCTAGCGAGTTTTTTGTCTTGCGAGGCATTCGTCTTGCGGGGCATCACTGTATTTTGTAGCTGGAGTCACGGCCCACCCAAGCCAGGTGGGAAAATTATTGTTATTATTTATTGAATTAATATACCGCCCTATACCAGGAGGTCTCAGGGCAGTTCACAGAATAAAATCAAAATATAAAACCACAAAATACATAGTCAAAATACAAACAGCAACCCAATAACCCCCCCCCAAAAAAAACCCCACATTTTAAAAGGACATAAAAGGCCTGCAAGGCAGGAAACTGGTCTTCCAGACTCATAGCCAAGGTTATTATTATTGTATTATTATTTATGTAGGTGTCTATCATCCTTCATTCGCAGATCTCAGGCAGTTCACAACATCAATTTACAATATAAAAAAACCACAAAATACATAGTAAAAATAAGAACAACAACAACCAATAATCCCTCTTCCCCGAGTGTCTTTGCAGTCTTCCATATTGTGATTTATTCTGATATTTCAGAAGAGGTGGAGCATTTTTCAGCTACTTTTAGAACCCTCTTCCATTTTCCATCCCCTGCATCTAATTGTACTCCAGCTAGGAATTATTCTTCATGCAGCAAAGTAGTCTCTCTAACTCCATTATCTGTGGTAGGAAACCTGTGAAGTAATTCAAGACAGCTTATATCTTGTTTAATCTGCAAAAAACTAAATATCCAGGCCTGTCTTCAGGTTATCTTAAAAATACAGCACGACTGAAAAAGTTTTAATTTTATTTCTCTAGACATATTAGTACCACCCATCAAGCAGAAAGCTCGTTTTAAAATCAAGGATGCAAAATGTCACTTAAGACCTCGCAGCAAAGAAAAAATTAAAGATGTTGGAAATCAGCAGGCTGTTATAGGTATGTGGGGTCCGTGAGCAGAAAATTCCGTGCTGGTTTTTCTCTATTTGGCAAATAAATAAGAGGGTGGGCAGTAACTTTTGAGCTACATCTGCAGCTCATCTTTTCACCTTTTGGATGTGATTGGTGATTTACCATGATTTACTATGTCAAGTGCTTGTTTTGTTGGAGGGCCTTTGTAAATATATGTCATTGCTGGGGGAGGGGGCTGAGCAATGCAGTGGTGGAGAAAGGGGGTGCGGGGAGTGTGGGACGCCCCAGGTGTCATCACTGAGGGGGGGGTGACAAAATGACAAAAATATGAGTCTTTAAAAATTAAAAATTGGGCTGACGAAATTTTTTAGTTCAGTCAACAAACGTAACGAACCGCGGCTGGCGCTGGGCACCACACTGCGGGGGCCGGCACTTAACGCAGGGGCTGCAGCATGCCCAAGCCACATGTCTCTCCTGGGGGGGACGTGGTGGCTTCGACGCCTGCAGGCTGGGTGCTGCATGAAACGGCAGCGTGGGGCTTACGTACGGCTGCCCAGCCTCTCCCTCAGCCACCCTACAGCTGAGGGGGAGGCAGCGGAGAGACTCCACGCAGCACACCACACCCCCAGGGGTGGTTCGCCTCGCCCCCATGGGCGGCTCACCCTGCCCCCGGCTGCAGGACGCGCGCACCGCACCAGGCACCCAAGCAGCTGGTTACACCGCTGGGGCAATGTATTGATACACCGTCCAGGACCAGTATTGCAATGGCAGCTTCACCTGGCGGGATATCACAAGGGAAACCAATGCCGCTCCTAAATCCAGCGCCTCTTTCGACATTGGGCCGCTGGAAGCAGAGGAGCTCAGGAACAGTGGCTCTGCAAAGGAAGGAGCAAGCCGTATTGCCAGGCTGAGTTCTATTTTAGTAGTAGGCGTAAAGCTTCTTTTGGGGCATTCGCTGAATAAGCGGACGTTCCAGATACCTGAGGTTTTGATAATGAAGATTCTGCTGCGCAGGTGTTACTGCTGCAACTGCAGCCATGCTACTTTGCCCCTTGATTTCTTTTCCATGTTGCTTCTGTTTTGCAAAGGAGGTCAATTCCCCTGTACAGACAACTGCCAGGTAACCTTTGTGAACCTCAAGTGCGACTCCTCCAAGAAGAAACGCCGAGGCCGGAAATCGCCGTCCAAGGAAGTGTCCCACATCACAGCTGAGTTTGAAATGGAGATGAAGTCAGAAGAAGTCTCAGGTTTGTGAAAGACCATCTCCGTTTAGCATATGTTGCACTTTTAAAAAATTGCCTGCCTGCATTAGCAACAACAAAAAAGAATTACTTCTGTGGCAGATTCACTCTAAACATGCAATGTTATTATGATGATTATGACTATTATTTATAATATACTGTGTGGCATGCTTTTTTTTAACAAACATTTTGCACCCTCTGCGGGAGCTCTTACTAGTAAAGGATGAACTATCCTGGTTCTAGGGTGGAGATTTGCCCCAAGCTGCAACGTTATTCCCCTTTTCATTTTCCCTTAATCTTGGATGGCAACCTTTGACTTCTATGGAGTAAAGGGGTCTGCTGTTGGACATGGGTGAGAGAGCAGGACTAAACCTGGTCCTTGCCCCCTGGTAACACCCCCCCCCCCGGGAATAAAGCCTCCTCCTAAATCTATAATAGTTCCATCCTCGCTCCTTGGTCACACTAGACGGTGCTTTTCTGTGGCAAGATTTACATACTCTAAATCATGGGTACGCAAACTAAGGTCCACGGGCTGGATCAGGCCCAATTGCCTTCTGGATCCGGCCTGTGGACAGTCCGGAAATCGCTGAGTGGATCACCAGCGCACACGTTCTTTCCCTCTCCCTCCCTCTCCCTCACTGCGGCACCACCGCCTCCCTCCCTCCTCCTGGCTTCTTCCCGCCCTGCCTAGAGGAGGAAGGGGGCTGGGCTTTGTTGGTGCCAGCAGCAGCAGCAGCACTCGAGCGGCCGCCATTTTAAGCAGCCCCTCTCCAGAGCCCTTTCACACGCTGCTCATCGTCCTGCCACCAGCCCCTGCCGCTCACAAGACACAAGTAAACGGCCACCAGGGCTCGTGGGGCTATTGCATAATTCCCCCCCCCCAAAAAAAATATAGTCTGAGGGACAGTGGACTGGCCCCCTGCTGAAAAAGCTTGCAGGCCCCTGCTCTAAATAGAAATGCCCCTCTTGTGTTCCTTTATGATTGCTGCTGCGGTTGTAACTTGCTGATGCTGCAGTGACAGATTCTTTCTTTATTTAAACTATTAGCCACTCTTAAATCTTACCTCTCAGAGCAGCATTCAGCATAAGATATTAGAAAAATGAATGCAATAACACAGCAACAAATTGTCCAGGGTGATTAATAGTCCCATAATAAATAAGTATAAACGGGCAAAGCACCAGCTTTAAATCCTAGGCATTTTTTAAATTAAAGAACACCAAAGGGAGGCTAAATGACAGCGCTAGGCTAGCCTCTCTAAGAATGAAGTTCCACAAACCAGGCGTCAGAGTTGAAAAGGCCCCATCTCTTGTCACACACTCCCCTCTTATTTCAGGTCGGCATAGTTAGCAGGGTCTGTGATGTCATTGAAGGAAAAGGTCTAAGAAATCATTTTGTCTCATCATCTGACAGTTGAGCCTGATTCACACATGAAGCCTCCCACAGAACTTAATAATATAACAGGATGGACAAAACTCAGCCTTGTCAGACATTTCTGGGAGTGGTTCCCCTTATGGTGTTTCTGTATTTCCTTATCAGGATAATCCAACCATTGCTGCTGCAGAGACATCTAACATACTTTAATTATTGTGCCTGTTTATTTCTCCCAAGTCATACTGTTCTAAATCTGGATTTGGTTTGGTTTCTTTACTGTTTCTCCACTTAGACACCTGCAATGTCGACTGTTTGAGGAAAAGGATGGAGCAGAAGCTACAGTCGGCAATCAAAACCTTGAGGAAATCTATTAACAAACAGCAATTTTACATTCAGTTTTCGGGGACAGAGTATGAAGTGGCTCAGAGAGCAGCGAAAGTTGTTGCTGAAGGACATGACGCCTGTAGTACAGGACAAGTGCAGCAGGACGGAAAATGCGGTAAGACCCAAGTAAAATGCTACAAGCCCAAGCACAGAAACATACTCTGTTACAACCTTCGAAGGTATGGAGGCTGGAAGCTAGGAGGAAAAAAAGCCTGGTATAGGAGTCCAAACTCTGGGCTAGCAGGCAGAACAGTATAGAGGGCTGGAGAGGCTTTGTGTGTTACCAGGAAGGAGCACATTGCAAACTCAGTATTGAAATGCTTCACCTACCATATTGTAATTTAAGAAAGAAGATTCAGAGCTTACTTGTAATGTTAGTAGTGATGCTTTGTGATAACATCTAAGAGTTTGGCCTAGAGATTGCAGTGTCTTGTTGGCCTCCCTAGTAGTGCTGTGAAGACAAATCAAAATACTAGAATAAAGGTACTTAATATAGATTCCATTTTTATTTTCCCAGTTACCTGCAGCACAGGCACCTATTATAGTGGAGAACATAATCAGTGCATTCCTTGCTCACCAGGAACATACCAAGACACGGAAGGTCAACTTTCCTGTGAACCTTGCCCAAGCAATGATGGACAGGGAGTAGCAGGTGCACGGAATGTGTCAGAATGTGGAGGCAAGTTTACTTTGATTCTACATGTTGCATGCAGGAGTTGGGTATCAAGGCTGAGAACAGGGAGAGAAGGAAATCTGTGGTGCGCCCCATTGCCAGCGTGCCATTTCAGCTTGTCTGCTTCAGGTAGACAGTAGCAGGTCAGAAGATTCTGGGATGTGTTCTTGGGTAGCCTTGCCAACCTAGTTCTCATTTCACTGGTGTGTCAAAGCTGTGTCTGGGCTGCATCACTTTAGGCTACTCCATACATACAAACAAACTCTTTCCATGTAGAAAATAACCTGATGTTCAGAATCGGTGTGGGGAAAGTCTGGGACTTCCCAGAAACTTCTCTCATAATCAAGAATATGATGACATCAAAAGGCCTGTGAAACTGCCACCTCCCTCTAAGCATGGGGAGCAATTACAATGTTGTGTGCACAAAAAAGCTTGGGAATCAGGATATTTCGTCATTAATCTGGAAAAGATTAATTGTAAGTCCACTTTCAGTCTGAACTGATACGAACTGGGCTAAGAAGGTGTGTCTTCCTGTCTCTCTGTTTATGAGGCATTTATTTATTGAGGGAGTTACTACAGACCTATTTTAGTGGCAGCATCTATTGTTATACACATATAAAATGTTGAGAGAACCCACTAAGGTTTGACTTTTTTGTCCTATTCATTCTGCACCTTGGACTTTGTATCCTAAATTCCCATTCATGAGATCAGTTCATCTGCATCTCCAATAGATGTTTGGAGGGTGGCAACGCGAGACAAGGCCTTTTCCGTACTGGCCTCCTGATTGTGCCGTGCTCTCCTCAGGGAAGCCTGCCTGGTGCCAGTTTTGTCATCTTTCCGGCACTAGGTGAATAAGTTTTTATTCTCCTGGAATCTGGGCACCATTGCTGATTGAGCTTTTGGTAGCTTCTGGTTTTAGATTACTATTTCTTTGGATGAACACTTTTACTATTTCATATTTGTAGTGTTTTATTGATTTTGTTAATGTATTTTGTATTTTTTAAATTATAAATTGCTTTAGGACACTTCTGAATGTGTGAAGTGACATATAAATATAATTAAAATAAACCCATATTGGGCATACTTAAATTCTGTTAATGTAAGTGAGAAACAGGAGTGCCAACTTGAATATAATATTGGGGGGGGGGATAAGCCCCGCCCCGCATAATCAATCACAAGACACACACTCCATTTGAATGGCAATGCCCATCAACTTTGGGGAGTCCTGGCCCCCTCAAATATTTTATAGGGGGGCAAAAGGACCTTGGCCCCTAGGAGTTGGCTCCCATGGTGAGAAACAATTAAGCACGAGCAAAACTGTCGTAATGAAATCAATGGCATCCTGCAGCTGCAATGATATGCACATCTACCTAGGAATGAGTCCCACTGGAATCAATGGGACTCACTTTTGAGCATGTCTGGGGAATTTTTGACTTTCCCGGTGCTCTTGGAGCACAGCTTCAATCATCTTTGACCACTGGCTGTGCCGGCCAAGGCTGATGGAACTAGAGTCCCACAACATCTGGAGGGCCAAACGTTCCTCAGCTCTGCTTTAAAGGATATGTGCACAGTCAGGCCGAAAAGAGCTTAACTTTGTTTAGATCATTCCTGTTTCAATAGCTACAGAGTCCACACATTCACAGACTCTGCACTGCTCACTTAATAGATTTAAGTAAGCAGAGAGTGACTGACGTTGCTGATCTCTCACCTGAGAGCTTCGACTACTAGTCCCTTAATCCTAAAGGACCACTTCCAGTTTACACCAAAGAAAGAGCAGGCAAAACTTTCGTTTCTAAATGTTTCTGATAAAAAAATATTTTTGCATTTCCGTGGAGAGGTAATAACACAGTAGAACTTCTCAATTTCTAGGGCAGTGTTCTCCTGGATATTTTTCTTCTGATGGCTTTAAACCTTGTAGACTATGTCCCCTGGGCACATATCAGTCTGAACCAGGAAGGACCCTCTGTTTTCCGTGTGGCGGGGGACTGGTGACAAAATACGAAGGCGCAATGTCGTTTCAGGACTGTGAAACAAAAGGTATGTTTTAAAGTTGACATAGGCAGCTGGGTTTCTGGGAGCTGAGTCTGCCCCTCTTGAGCTTCTCATCCTAAATATAGCCATTCCCACGGACTTTATCTTCCATTCATGCCCAGGATTTGGTCAAAATGCTTTTTAGACCCTCTTTCCCATTGTATACACAAACAGATGTTATTTGAGGGTTTTGCCCTAATGCCACCTGGCATTTTTTTTCCACACTACCATTTTTTATTTATTTTCCTCCAACTAATCCCTCTCAAAATCTAACATATTAAAGTACATGTAAAATATTACTCTTACTCTTGTCACATATATATATATATATATATATATATATATATATATATATATATATAATATTTATTATTTTTTAAAATCCTCTGTGTAACCTTTTGTGGTGAATGAAACTGCTGCCTTTATCACTTACCTTCCTCAGCCACCAATCATTCCTAGTAAAATCTCTGTTTTCTCTGTAACAGCCAGGTTAACCTGTAGGCATAAGACAAGATTTTATTTTCAAGTTGAAGGAAACTTATTTACAACAATAAATTAGCAGACTGGATATTAAAACTCAATGTGCTGGATAGTAAACAGGCATTGTTCAGTGCTTGCTTACAAGTTATTCTATCTTTGAGGCAGTATCTTCCCTCCTGAGCTAGTTTACTTCCCTAAGCAATACTATTATCAGGTTGCCCTTATCTTAACTCCTCCACAGCAACTCTATAAAAGCAGCAGCCCAAAAAATGGGTCAACAGAAGTAAGAAGACTAAAACTTTTTAGTTCAGATGGATTCATAAGAAATGCAAGGAGTTTGTCAAAATGGCACCTGCAGTTCCATTTGCCTTGTGTCCAGGTGTCAGTTTGGTTTGTTCCTCCCTGCGCTCACTGCCAGCAGCTAACCAGGAAACTCTTCTTGCAAATGATGCTGTGACTTAAGGTGATGCAGGGGGAACTCAAATGGTTCTGCTGTTTTTGACAAGACCCCTCTGCTCCTTATATGTAGCATGTAGTCCTACCCTAACATGTCTAGTGCATCATCCATTCTTTGTGTCTTCACCTGCAATATATTGAAAAAATATAACATGCCTTTATACTACACAGTTCATTGTTCTCCTGGCCACTACTACAACTCTACAACCCACAGATGTATCAGATGTCCTGTTGGAACTTATCAGCCTGAATTTGGTCAGAACTATTGCATAACCTGCCCTGGAAATACTAGCACTGATTTCGATGGCTCTACTAATATTACACACTGCAAAAGTAAGTCATATTTCCTTGTGAGCAGCTGCAGTCTATAAACTGCCAGTGCTTAAGCCTGGTCATATAGTCATAGTCTGTCTGGAAGATTTTGATTTGATTTTTTTTTTAAACAGTCTGGTGACAAACTAATCACACATAATTTAGGAAACCTGAAAGTCTGCTTTTTTGGAACTGCCCCTACATGTCAGGGACAAAACACAGAATTTAAACAGATCACTAGTTTCAACCAATCTACATATCTGGTCAGAAATTAGCTTTATTGGAAGGCACTGAGGAATGGCCTCCAACCCCTTCAGAGTAGACTGCTGGCACATCTCAAGGCGGCTTCGCCCCATAAATCCCCCTTGCTGCCCTTTGATGGCAGTCTGAAGGACCCAATTTAGCCTGATGGATGGCACTTGTGGACCCCTAGTCTGGAGCCTGGAGTGTTTAAAACTGAAACATTGCAGTCCTCTTTGTGCATACGTGTGGATTACTTGTCTATATATCTATATCTGGACACAGAAAGATAAAGGCTTTCAGAAGAGAGCATAGGCAGATTTGTACTTTTGAGATCCAGATCACAAAGTCACTCAGATAAGTTGCTGTAGTTGTTGTTATTGTTCATAATCATTTATGAGGCACTTCTTGATATGCAAAGTGAGTTACGATCTTCGTCTTTTTCATTCTCAGAGCAGGCTTATGAGGTAGGTTATAAAAATTCCCATTTTAAAAATAGGACATTGAAAAATTAATTAGGCAGCTCACAGAGTCCATAGCTCAGTTTCTTACCATTCCTTCCCCTGTAGATCGACAGTGTGGTGGAGAACTCGGGGACTACACTGGCTACATTGAGTCTCCCAACTACCCGGGAGATTACCCAGCAAATGTTGAATGTATTTGGAATATAAGCCCACCCCCAAAGAGGCGGATTCTCATAGTGGTCCCTGAGATATTTCTTCCTATTGAAGACGAGTGTGGTGATGTTTTAGTAATGAGGAAAAGTGGTAAGTTGTTCTGCTGTCCTAGAAAAGGCATGAAAACATGTACAGTCATACCTTGGTTTTTGAATAGCTTAGTTCTCAAATGTTTTGGCTCCTGAACACCTCAAACTCAGAAGTGAGTGTTCCAGTTTGTGAACTATTTTTGGAAGCCAAACATCCAGCGGGGGCTTCCGCGGCTTCCAATTGGCTGCAGGAACTTCCTGCAGCCAATCAGAAGCCGCGCTTTGGTTTCCGAACGTTTTGGAAGTCAAACGGACTTCCAGAACGGATTCCGTTCGACTTCCAAGGTACAACTCTAGTGAGAATGTACATTCATAACTAAGCCAGAAGTGAACTGAACCTATTTCAGTGCTACATGGTGGCTACTTGCAACTTGGTTGCACTGACTAGATGGAGAGCTGGCGCTAATATTTGCTATTTAAACTCAGTAAATTCTGCAGACAGGAAATTGGAGTATGCAGTCGAGAATGTTATTTAAACTACATACTCTTACACAGTTATATTTTAAAATGGCAGCTGCTCCTGATTTCTATTCCAACGGAGTGTTCCCTGGAACTGTTTCTTGCCACGTTACCTCCATGAGAACTTTTCAGATTGAACTATCGGTTACAAATTCCCCTGCTAATTCATAGCATTTCAGCCATGCACTAAGCATAGCATTACCATTGCCCAACCCCAGCTCCAAATGGATCCCCAAAGAGGGGCATGTAAAATTGTCTGTCAGTTGAGCAATTGGCATGCGCATTGGGGGCGGGGGGGGGATGTGCTTGGGGCCTGACCATCTACTGCAACAGGATGGGTTGAGCATATTCATTATTGGTGTCATCTGGTCTTATGTGTACCAGTGCCTTTGGCCTACCATCAGTTCTACAACCTTTATCAGCTTCAGGGTGGTAGGCTGTGGGTTAGAGAGCTAATCTCTAATTGGGGAAGGGTCTTAGCTCAGTGTCAGTGAACGTGTCTATATGAAGAAAGTCCAAGGTTCAGTCTCCAACACATCCAGCCAAAATGATCTCAAGGATTTAGCTGGGAGAGACCTCAGAGCTGCTGCCAGTTGGAGCTAATGGTACTGGTGGAAAGACCCAAAGGTCTCAAATGGTACAAGGCAGATTCATGTGTTCCTCTACTGAAAATTGTACCGTTTGGAATGCCTGGTGTTTAACCCTTTCCCAAAAAATCTGCTATATGTTTGTTTTTCTTTTGCAGCTTCACCCACATCTATTACTACATATGAAACTTGCCAGACCTATGAAAGACCGATAGCATTCACCTCCAGGTCACGAAAGTTGTGGATTCAGTTCAAATCAAATGAAGGAAACAGTGGCAAAGGATTCCAAGTCCCCTATGTAACATATGATGGTGAGGATTCTGCCCTTTCTCATCTCTGCAATACATGCAGGAAAGTAGTACAGAGGATAAGAATTAATCTCATATTTTCGGGGGCTTTCCTCTGCTGTTTAAACATATTGTTGGCCAAACATTCTTTTTCCCTTTCTGATTTGTTCCAGTATTTTTCAGCAATTGTATTTATTTTTCTTTATTCATTTGTTTTTATTATAGTTAATTATTTTCCATGCTGCTATATACATACCGTATTTTTCGCCCCATAGGACGCACCACCCCATAGGACGCACCTAGTTTTTTTGGGGGGGAAATAAAGGGGGGGAATTATTTTTTTTCCCCAGGCGCAAGGGCTGGCGTGTGGGAAGCCTGAGCTTCCCCCGACCCCAGCCCCCAGAACAGGCTGCCGCCCCAAGCCTTGCATGCCCGGCGGGACCTCCTGCAGGGCACGCGAGGCTTATGGACATCTGCCCGAAGCAGGGGACGGGCTCCACAGCTCGCCCCCTGCTTCGGGCGGCAGGCTGCCGCCCCAAGCCTTGCGTGCCCGGCGGGAGGTCCCACCGGGCGCGCGAGGTTTGCCGACATCTGTCCGAAGCATGGGGCATGCTACGCAACACGCCCCGTGCTTCGGGCTGCAGGCTGCTGCCCGCAAGCCTTGTGCACCCGGCGGGACCTCCCGCCGGGCACGCGAGGCTTGCGGATGTCTTCCTGAAGCCTGGAGAGCAAGAGGGGTCGGTGCGCACCTACCGCTCTCGCTCTCCAGGCTTCAGCGAAAGCCTGCATTCGCCCCATAGGACGCACCCAGATTTCCCCTTCATTTTTGGAGGGGGAAAAGTGCGTCCTATAGGGCGAAAAATACGGTAATTATTTAATAAAGGTATAAGTATATCTTCTTCTAACAACTGAAAACCTTTCAGCTACTTTTGCTTTGGTTAAGTTGTTATTGTATGAATTGATTGGATTCAATGGTTTTAGGTCTGCATTGGAATGATTTCATACCTTTTAATAGTGAAGTCATAAATTCTAATAGCAAGCAAATGAAATTCAACACATTGGCTCAATTTACATAGAAACATGCCCCCCCCCCCTTTATATATATACAAAACGTTGGGTGGAAACTTGAGAATATCTTTCTGGTGGTTTCTCCCAGGGTTAAGAACTCCTTGCCAAAGAAGACCTACCTAGACTCATCTCTGATTATTTTTTATAGCACACAAATACATTTTCAGTTAGACATGCCTTTGGCCCATAAGCTGATTTGTAAATATGTAATGATTGTTGTTTTTTATTGATGTTTTACCTGTCTTGGTTTTTTAAACTTTGTGTTGTATTGTACTTTAGAATCATAGAATTGTAGTGTTGGAAGGGACCACAAGGGTCATCTAGTCCAACCCCCTGCAGTGCAGGAATCTTTTTCTCAACATAGGGCTCAAACCCACAATCCTGAAATTAAGAGTCTTATGCTGACTGAACTATCCCAGCCACTTAAATTGTAGTTAGCCACCTTGAACAGCATTTGGTGGAAAGGCAGAATATAAAATTAACAAATAATAAATAAATGATCTGGATAAATCTCATTGGTCCTTTTTTTCATATAACACCAAACCACTGTTTATTATTATGGGATTGAGTTTCAGGTTCATGTACTCCTCTTTCTCCTTTGGCACAGCTACAAAGATGAGACGAAAGCTAATCAGAGCATTATGTTTATTATCAAACCATTATGTTTGAAGTAGGAGAATTCTGATTAAACTATGGTTTGTTAGCAAGCCCAATCATAAACAATGGTTTGATCCTGGCTTTGTTGAACTAAGCCCAACTTTACCTGGTTTCCCTGATTTGGACATGATGAGGAAATTGAAAGCATTTGACCTCCTCCTTGTGACTGTGACAGAACTGGTTTGCAAAATATGCTTCAATATAAACTTCATTTAAACATAACACTAACCACATATAATCCCAAAAAAGGAAAACAGAGAAGCTTGCACAAAAGAGGAGATTTTGACCTAGAACTTTGATTTTCTGAGTTGACCCACAACCTTGCATACGCGTTTTCTCTCTTCCCCCAACCTCCTTACGTTCTCATTGAACTGGACAGTTATGTGAGTATATAAAAAGGTGGGCCTGTTATTTCCCTTACCCATCAGCCAATATGCTTTGCCTCGTGTCCACCGTGTTTAGGTTGAGTTGAACCAAATAAGGAGGCTTGATCAGGAGACACAATTTAGTTCAGGATAATAAGATAGTCTGACTGGTATATAAAACCTTCTGTGAACTTGAGCTGAGCGCTGCTCACTAGTCCCTGGACCCTAGAGACTTTCTGTCAGGTTATCTGGAAGTAAAAAATTGCTATCTGGTTCTTCTTGCTGCTTGCTTTTCAGAGGATTATCAACAGTTAATTGAAGACATTGTTAGAGATGGACGTCTATATGCATCAGAAAATCATCAAGAAATTTTAAAAGTTAGTAACCTTTTCTTTAAATTGCAGTGTCCAAGCTGCTATTTTTCTTTCATTGTTTAGCTCTAACGCTGTGCATAAGTGATTGCAGTACTCCTAAAAAGCAGAATCTTGAAGCCAGACGCGATTTCTAAAGGGGAAGTACAAAATGGCAATGTGCTCAGCAGAGGGCCCCATGCAAAATATACATTTGCTTTCTCTTTCTTTTTCTCTGTCCCTGCTTGCTATCTCTGTCTCTTGTCTCCCACAGGACAAGAAACTGATCAAAGCGCTTTTTGATGTATTGGCACATCCACAAAACTATTTCAAGTACACAGCGCAAGAATCAAAGGAGATGTTTCCAAGATCATTTATAAAGCTACTGAGATCAAAAGTTTCCAGATTTCTACGACCATACAAATAGATTCCTAGTGCTTTTCAAAAGAAAAAATTGTTCTGTTGCGTTCCTGTCAAATATTGTATTGTCTTCAACAGTAGGAACATTTTTGCTATTTTGAAGACTCATTGGCAGTCTTTATCTTAAATTGTATATTGAAGAATAACTATAATGTTTTATAATCTCCAATATTTTGAATGGGATTTTTTTTTTACTTCAAAGAAGAAATCATTTTGGATTCCAGAATACACCCAGTTGAAGATCCAAATTTATTCCTGCACTAGTTTATTCTTGAAAAGCATTTGTTTTAGAGAACGTATCTCTACACCTTTTAGGAAGAGAAAAATGATTTCTTCTAAGCAAGGAAGGAACCTGGTCAAAGAAACTACCTGCAAAGAAGAGTTACGATATAAAGGAGTGTGTAGTATAAACTAATACTTGGATTTTGAATTGCACTTGAACTTTATATGTGAGATTTTATGGGGGAAATCTAAATTTCATTGTTTCCCATTGGTGGTTGTGGAGACTTTGTTCTAGGTATAAACCAAAAAATACAAAGAAGGGTAGGGGTAAAATTGGTGAGTTTATTATTCTAATATTTCGTTGGCCCTGTCACAAGATTTCAAAAGTCTACTAGTGTCTAATCCTGCAGATACAATTATGGAATTGTAGATAATTTGGTTTCACCAATGTTTTTTACAATAGGATGGAAGAGACTCGGGGGGGGGGGGGGATAGCCAGTTTTCTTGCCCTTAATCTAAATAGGTACACTATTTCTGTCTGAGGGTACTTTAGGATTGCTATCTGAAGGTCATGTAAATACCGTTCACATCATAGAATTGTATCCAGCTAAGTCATACTCTGAATTAACCCATTGAAAATAATGACTCTGACTAACTCAAAACCATTCCTTTCAGTGTATATAGTCTGAGCTTGACTTAGTTCGATACAACCCAGCCTCTCCCCCCCCACACACACACACCATGGGTCACAATCCAGAGATCTTCTTGTACATGGTGGCAGCCCTGACGGTGAGGAAGGCTGTGGGAAAGGGATCTCTGCCAGTGGCACTTTCACCTTCCACGGTCAGCAGTGATTCAGTTGCAGGATTGGGGCCAGGTTACCAGATTGTGGCTCTGCTGTTGATCCACAGTAAATTTCCCAAATTTGGAGTCAGAGCAGAAAATGCTGGTTTGGGGGTGAACCTATAAAATAGGTAGAAGTTGTTACTTTGTTGTTTCCACTATGCTGAATCCATCAATTGCTGGCTCATAAGCCTTGGTCCGTTTTATCTTAATTCCATGTGGCCGGCCTGCTGTTTTCCTATGTATGCATTACTTGATTATGACCGCTTTAGAGAGCAGGCCCCCAGCAGTACACCTCTCACCAATGCTTGTATTGACAAGTGTTTCAAAAGAAATATTACAGACTGCACTGCATTTTTTTAAAAAAAATGATTTATCCACATACATGTATCATAAACATGGAAAAGCTAAGGAAAAAAACTACTTGCAACCTCATTTTTCATCACCCAAATTGCAGTGTTTAATGGATAGAAACAATCCTCTTGCATCACTTTGTCCCCCGTCCCCAATTCTTGCCGTGTTGTGCCTACCACCTGTCAGATTATTGAAAGAGTTGTGGTCAGTGGGGAAGGACGGTGCCATAGTCTCCCTGCAACACCATCATGACAGTGGAGTGGCAAAGCAGTGAGCCATTGGTGCTGTGCAGGACCATTCCGTTGGCTCCGTTGGCGCACAAGCGCAGCACTGACTCTTAACTCTTCCCACCAGCCCCCTTTGGTTGAGAGCTTTTTGCCTTTCTCCCAGTAGGCAGCCTGTGCTTGCTAGGCGTTACACACAGCTGTTTGCCACAGCTTGTGCAGAAATGGCATTGAGTAGGATCAAAACATAATGGGTGGGGTGGAGGCATGCCTGTCCTCAGCCTGAGCTTGGCAGGGCCTGTTGCCTCTCATCCCAGGTTGTCAGCGGGACCCAGCTCTGATGGTCAGCTCCCATAGCGTTCCCCAAGCAAGCAAGCTGGGATGGTGCGTCGGGCTTAAGATTGGAAGTCTTCGGGGCTAACAGATCCCCACCCAGTGCCACGTCAACCGCACTTGCCTCGGGAGTCAATAGAAAGCTGTGGCCTGGCTTTACCAACACATGAGTCCCGCGAGTTGCATACCCGCTCTGATGGCCTCGGAGGCTTCCACAGTGCGCCTGCCGTGTGACTGGGTCCAACTTACTGTCTTAAGAGGATTGTCTTTGGGGGTTATTTTCTTTTCTTTTGATTCAATATATTGCCTCAGGTTTGAGAGTGTGGTTTTTCATGTGTTTATCTTCCTCTGTCCTGGTTGGTGTGCAGTTTGTGTGTATCTATGTCTGTGTCCTGAGTTTTCCCGATCAGGGATGCGGGTGGCACTGTGGGTTAAACCACAGAGCCTAGGACTTGCTAATCAGAAGGTTGGCGGTTTGAATCCCCATGATGGGGTGAGCTCCCGTTGCTCGGTCCCTGCTCCTGCCAACCTAGCAGTTCGAAAGCACGTCAAAGTGCAAGTAGATATATAGGTGGGAAGGTAAACGGCGTTTCCGTGCGCTGCTCTGGTTCGCCAGAAGCGGCTTAGTCCTGCTGGCCACATGACCCGGAAGCTGTACGCCGGCTCCCTCGGCCAATAAAGCGAGATGAGCACCACAACCCCAGAGTCATCCGCTACTGGACCTAATGGTCGGGGGTCGCTTTACCTTTACCTTTTCTTCTCCTTAGAGCCACAGCTACTTACTTAGTGCTCAAATCTACTTCCCTCTTCTATGGGCTGGATTAGGAAAGGTTGCAGACCTCCAGAGGCTACTTCCCTTGTTTAAATGTTGTTGTCTAATTTTCCATATTTCTGATTCTCCACCTCCCACAGCAAAGGTTTTGAATGGCTTAATGAGCATTTCTGTTCAGGGTGCATGACAAAGATGACCAGAGGCAGGGTTTGTTTTGGTTATGGCATCTCCACATTGGAATGCTTGCATGCTCCCAGTCTGATTTTTCATTTTATTTTTTGGTGTTGGAGAAAGTTTGTGGGGTTTTTTTAATTTGCCAGAGTATTTCATCATGCTGTTTTAACTCCTATTTTCTAGTTCTGCCCACTTTTATTGCTGGTTGCTGCTGTTCATGTGTTTATCTTGTTTTACTATTGAACTTTTTGTTGTATAGATTTATTTTCTTGATTGACACCCCCCCCCCCGAGACTTCTGCTGAAGGCGGCTTATACATTTCCTAAATAAACAGAAACAAACAAGTAATCCTTCTTTCAACACTTATTCTGTATCTGAAGTCTCCATCCGTGCACTCGGCAGTCTGAAACAGACAGCAAGCATGTGCATGCCACCCAGATACGCATAAATATTGGAAAGTTATCTGGGTAAACTACCTCTCCCGTTATATGATATAGCTGCTAGCCTGTTGTGAATAATACGATTTCTTCTCCTTTATGTTCAACATTGTACCGGAGTCTGTAATATATTGCTTTTGAAAGATTGCTTAAAAAGAAAAGAGATGGGCAAACATCATTGTGTCTCAGGCTTGTGCCTGGAAGCAAATACAGTCAAGGAACAATATATAACAACAGAAAGATTATTGCCCAAAGGCTGTATGGCAGCACTTAAAACATTTGTAATCAGGGCATCAAAATTATATAGAATCAACACAAAGAAATAAACCTTTACTTCTACCAGTTTTCAATGTATACTTCTCTCATGTCTTGAATAACGTCAAAGGAATCAGATGAATAGTTGTTTCTTGTCTGAATAAGAACATTAAGTTTCAAATAGTAATGAGAAGACCATAGATTACTTGTCAGTTTGGGGGCTATGAAAATACCTTTGGAGTTTAATTTAATTGTTGCAGTCCTTGTTGCTTACGTGTGTTTCCAGTTGGCTTCCAGTTTTCTTTTATATACATAGCCTTAGTCCTCAGCTCTGTTGACCTGATGTCTCACAATGTTTTTGCGTCTTTCTTTTTTCCTTTTCGGATGCGAATGAAATGGCCAAGTCTTTGGCCCAATCCATCCATTCCCATGGCACACTGGAGGGAGCAGGCTGCTGGGTGCAAATGACTTCTTATGTGAGCTGGATAGGGGCACCTTGTGCACCTAAGCTGGCAGCATGTCTGGAACCACCCTTCCTCTGCCTCTCCTCCAGGACAGCCTCAGCATCCTCATCTGCTAGAGCCTGACTCCCTTTTACATGAGGAACGTAGCTCCCTAGCTTTGCTTCACTTCCACCGACCTGCCACCTGCCATTTTGTGGGGGAAACTTGAGTGCCACAATTCCCTAATCTCTATCCCATCCCTCTGGTTACCAGGACAGCTCAATAGTTTTGGAAAGGAAATGTGCAATAAATATTTTTTTAAAAAATGCTATCAGAAATTTACCAATTTAGACGGCCTGTTGCCATTTGCGTTTTCGAAAACAACAACAAATCCAAACAGTGAGGTGGCATGTCAGCTCAGGGGTCCATCATAACAAAACAGTTTAACAGAGTTTTGATTTGATTTTTTTAAACGTTCCATTGATTCACCACCTGTTCTTTAATAATGAATTCATAAAATTTAATTACATGGGTACATTATAAAGCTTTAATACAGGTGCCTTTTGGAGATACTGATATACATGTGAGAGATTACCATTAAATACACCAGAGAAACCAGCAGTTCCTCGTTACAAGGGAAAGCCATCTGACTCTTTTATAATTCTCAGGCTCACCGATTAAAATTTGCCCTCATGAATGAGAATCCGTGCGAGTAACAGTGTATGAACCAGGACATTGCCTGGGCATATAATTCAGAAATCATGGTATCGGGGGAAAATGGTCCTGTTCACACCGCTGTTAATAATAGTAAAAATAATAATTAATAATTCATTTGTTAGCTATCTGCACAAGCTTCTCAAGGCAGTGTACAATAAAAAATAGTAAAATAATAACAGTGCAAGTGTATTTTAAAAAAACAATACAACATAGACAGCTGTGCCCTCCCCACCCAGCTAGAAGAACCTCTCTGATGTTAGAATGCCGAAAGAAGTTTCTGGTTCACACCTTCACCCTCTTACGTTATTTTCGCAAAAATTCTTGATTGATATAACTTTGTTGTTATCACAAATACTTGCAACCCTGGAAATAGTTATATTGGATAAATGAAATAGCGGGTGGGTACGCGCACACACACACACAATGCATTTTTACAAATTACAACTTGCAGATAAAAATCGTAGTTTATATCTAAATAGAAAATATACCTGGATCTTATTTAAAGAGCAAGCTCTTGCTGTGTTTATGGTTTCACTGATTTGTAGAGAACAACTAGAAATTAATTTGTGGAGACCTCATAAAAAGCCCTAACAAGTTGGTTGCTAAATTTGCAAATATTGGATTACAATGCAGCTATGCTAAGCACTTGAAAGTCCCATTGTTTATTGTGGATTAGGCACATATGTAGCTCTCACATTTAAAACAATAGGACAAAGCATTTATTTTTGCTTGAATCGTGCCCGTTTTTAAAAAAAGAAACCTGTAGCGCTTAATTTTTCAGCTTCGCCTTCCTTCCACTCTGCACTTATTGCTATCTTTTAAAAATATTGTTGTGATTATTTATGAAATTTGTATACCCCCCTTCAGCCAATGATAACAGGGCAGTTCACAACACAAAAATACAAAACAAGAACACAAAATACATAATAAGCCAAAAGCAGAAGCAAACCAATAACCCCCTTCCCACAAACACATTTCAAAGACCATAGATTGTTAATGAGCCCAAGGCCACGTTATAGAGAAATGTTTTCATCTGGCTCCTAAAATTATGTAGCGATGGCGCCAGGCAAGCCTCCCTGGGGAAAGCATCTCACAGACCGGGAGCCACTGCAGAAAAGGCCCATTCTTGTGTCGCCACCCTCTGGAGCTCTCATGGAGGAGGCAAACAAAGAAGGGTGAAGTCAACTACTCCTTGTTTTGTTAATTATCAAGTCCTGCTGTCGGGAAACAGTTAATTGATTAGCAGACTTGGAAGCTGGAAGACAGTTGATATCCATACTCACTGATTTTTCTGCACACTAAAAATTGTGGGTTTGTGCATAGAACGCTATATGAAATAACAATTTAAGTCATTTTTAAATATGCTTTCATCCTACACATTCATCTTGATTATTATTGCTTCTGTTGGTTTTTCAGAACAAATCCAGCTGTTGTTTCAGAAGCTAACACCTGCCAACACTCTTTTAATGCAGCCATGGAAATCATTGCCATAAATACTGGTGGTAGATACAATTCTAAATGAGAACTTTCAGGATAGTTTTTTTTCTTAATCTATATAATGGAGTTTCACCCTAATTTCTGCAACAATTGTGCATCAAATTTTTCCCTCGCCGACATTCCTACACCACTACAGTCAGACGTTTTTGACCCGTTCTCTTCTGAAATATTGTATAGTCAACGCCCAGTTTTAAAAGTTTTTCTGTCGTGGATCTAAAGCCATGTTACCTTGTGATCGGAAGTCACACTGCATGTGAATTCAGTTGACATCTAGATGGATATTTTAAGGAATGGTCTCATGCATCCCATGTTATGTTCAACCGCAAAAAGTAGGGAGGGGAATTGAAGGATGAAGTAAGGATATTGTGCAGTGCAGATTGTCTGTTCTTTGGGGCAGGAATCTGTTTTGTGTGTTCATGTTACGGATGGACGTTGTTTCAGGAAAATATAGTTCCGAATCAGATTGACAAAAGGATTTTCAAACACCCTCATAAGCAGTCTATTCAGCACCTACACCTTAAAGATTAAGTGCCACCTTGGGGGGGAGGGGGAGTGTGGTTGCACACAGATATTCTATACACAGTGACAACATGGGTTTGTGTCCCTCATGTTCCCATTTCAGAACGAACACAGTGCATACACGATATACACACACCATCACGGTTACACATCAATAACCCAAAAGCACACACCCAAACGCTCACTGATTATATATCATTTTAAAAATAAGTGATTAATTCATTTTATGATCTCGCTATAATCTGAATTCAGTTTTTTCCTGAAAAGAATGGTGAAAGCTAGCTTTAAAAACTTTATTTCATGAGGAATTGCTTTCTGAAAACGCATAATGCATTGAGTGTATTTCAGTGCAGCTTTGCTTAACAATTCATCTCCACAAGCCACATTCCCTCAGATGGGTCTTCTTCATTTGTCCCTCACCTGTATGTGGGGCAAAACCAGTCAGTCCCAGGAGGAGACTGCAACAACACAAGGCGCTATTTCTTTTCTCTGCGCCACCTAACTCTTGACGTACCTGTCACCATATCCTTATTCATGCCAATCTGAGATTAGCACAATTTTGTGACTCAGGAAAGCATAGATAGGCAGTTCACCGGTGTTCTCTTCTCCTCCCCCCCCCCCAGACTTGCCATTTCCTAGTTACAGCTGTATTTCTCACGGTTTCTAGGCTTGCACACCCACACACACCCACGTTAAACCCCTTAAAGTGAACTGGGTGCTGTGTACAAAAAACACAGAAATGTGGCTTTTCTCCCAGCAGGGCCTGCTCTGGGGTCCCAGGTATGCGCAGAGGGTTGATCTGTGGCCCCACCATATAAACAAGAGTCTTGTGCAAATCAAACCTCAGAACTTAAAACCTTAAGCATGTGCTAAAAAGTAATCCAGGATAAAAGAAGAACATTCTAAGCACTTGAAAAGAAAAATAAGATTTTCAGCCTACACCAGAAGTG
Organism: Podarcis vaucheri; assembly: GCF_965113315.1. NCBI lineage: Eukaryota > Metazoa > Chordata > Lepidosauria > Squamata > Lacertidae > Podarcis > Podarcis vaucheri. Next base: position 101,486,788 of record NC_138763.1, on the reverse strand, counting down.
GAACCCTAATTCTTATTGCAATAAAACCATCTTCAAAATTAGTCTGAAAAGAATATTGTTTGGGTTATAGTTGTCCTTTAAGTAGATAGATGCACAGGAAGACAAAACTATTCAGCAAAAGCATGTTTATCTGAGTACCTACACTTCACAATTGCTCTTTCCTTTATTTATTCTGCTTGTACCATTCTGCTTTTAAATCCTTGATGCCATGTAATATATAAACAATTATATCGTGTACATACAGAGATACCTTTTAGGTATTCTAATTAGTTTAGATATTTACAGTTGTCAACACAAATGCCAGAATTATTCCAGATACCTTCATAAGATATTTTACCGCATTGTAATTCAAGTGTCAGGGCTACAATCAAGAAACAACATTATTTAAGACTTGTATTTCTCATTCATTTACTAACTTAGTACTCTTTGGAACATATCTGGAGATGTTGGTACCACAAGGAAGGTGTCTTGATTTGCATATTAGGAAACCATTATCCATGAAACGTGCTTTTTTTATATATATAAAAGAAGACTGAAAATATTTTAACTTTTTTCTACTTTAGTGATGTAAATAGTGTTCCATATATTGTACTTTACACTGAGAATAAATTTTAGGACATTGGATATATATGCTTCATTGTGATAGACATTGAATATTACTCCTCTCTATACTGGTGGGAGAAAAGTTCTATACGTGTGGGATGGCTTCCTGGTGGATGAAGAGGCAGGAAAGTATTTTTTAACATTACTTTGAATGTCTGTATCCCTGGAGCAGATTTCCTCCTTGGTTGAGCAACTGTACCAGAATTGAGCTCAGCTAAGATAAAAGCACTTGAGGAAGCCACTGGGGCGCGTTCCGCTTTCCTCCTTGCAAGGCTGCTACCACCATGTGTATTTTTACTCCCAGGTCACAGTGACAGCCACCTTGGGCACATTGAGGAAGTGCGATAGGATTGTGCATATATGTGAAAAGCAGAAATAAAATGGTTCCTTTCCTAACTTTAAAGATGAAATGATTAGGTAGTTTGGGGTGGGGTTTTTTGAGGGGTTGGGAAGGATGTGGTCAGGTAGGTTTAAAACTGAATGGGTCGCTCCTGTTTGAATGTGTGTGCATATGTAACTACCGGTACACAAATTTTGTTGAAATCAACCTAGAGTAAACAAATATAATAAATGATCATAATATTGTTTCCTGATTCAGTACTTAAGATCAAGTAAAATCAGCATAATGAAAATTACACAAATCCGTTTTTGGTCCCTCTTCAAGTACCAGGAGTGAGTGCCCAAAGGGATGAAGCGATCTGGAGTAAATACTATCATCTGTGGCTACATGGGGGAATGCAAAATAGGTCTTGCAGTAACATAAATTTCACCTGCACCATTCCAGAAATTAGTTCCTCTATCTGAAATACCCTGAGAAGACACAATAACTCTGATTTGTGTACAATAGTAACAGTTCTTACCCGACAAAACTTCTGAGAGCATCTCTTTGAAATGTGACTTGTAAAGGCCAAAGGCCAGTTAAGTTACCCATTTCTGTGCTTTGTAAATATTTCATTTAATTATGCAAATTCTGTGAAATGGAATCAACTAGTCTGACATGGAAATCAACACAATCAATTCTTTGGAATTAGAATTTGCTCCCCCACAACACTCTCTTGAGGGAGAAAGATCCCAGGCAACTGTATCTGTTAAGACATCTGCAAAAAATTGCCCATTGCGTTGTACTGAAAGGGAGCAAGAGGGAAAAACACGGGTTGGGTTAGGGTAGCAGGAGAACCAGCTAAGTGGGGACACCATTCAGGAGCTTTAGCCTAGTTCATGTCGCATAAAATGTAGCTAAATGTTAACATTACATTTTCCCATGCTGTTGACTCTAGGTGATCCTCCTTTCATGAGGCAAGGTAAGGTTGCTACCTCAGGATACTATGAAGCATAATAAATTTGCCTTAAAGATAGTGGGTTTAACATGTATTTAAAGCTGCCAATGGAGTGGCAAATGAAATGTCTCTGAAACAGTGTTGGGCACATGGGCTGGAGGGGTTTTCCTCGGGGCAGTGCCCTCTTGGCAGCTGTTCTTTGTTGCCATCACATCAATTGTGAGTAGACGTGTGGGATGTTGTAGAGAAGGCTGATAATGGGAACTCGGCTAAATGCATTGGAAGAACAGAAGGTTAAGGCTAATTTCAGCTATTAAGATCGGGTGAGGAAGTAAGGAAGGAAGAAAAAGAATGAAACATCAGGAAAGATCTGCACAGAACAATTGCAGTGGGAATAGAACTATCTGGCAGGTTCCCAAATCTTCACTCATGACAAAAGTACTGTTGTACCTACTGGAAAGGTAGATTAGTTTGTCTGGTACAGATACCTTGAGTTACAAACGCCTCAGGTTACAAACTCCGCTAACCTGGAAGAGTTACCTTGAGTTGAGAACTTTGCTCCAGAATGAGAACGGAAATCGTGTGCCGCTGGTGGCACAGCAGCAAGAAGCCCCATTAGCGAAAGCACGCCTCTCGTTAAGAACCATTTCAGGTTAAGAATGGACCTCCGGAACGAATTAAGTTCTTAACCTGAGGTACCACTGTATAGCATTAATGGGGCCCCACTCTGGCACGGCCTGCAACACCTCTTCCCTCCTCTGTCTCCACAGTTGGCTTTCAGTTAATGATTTGTTGCAGAAAATAGGTTAACATTATTCTGAGTTTCAGTTCCAAACTGTTCATGATTGGCAGGTATGCAAAACTGAAGAGGGTACCAGCCTATTTCCTGTAAAAGCTACTTGTGCCTTCATCCACTAAAGATGCAAGGAAGCTCAACCCAGTGTTGCTACACTGGCAAAGCAAAATTTACTGATGCCTTGTCTCAATAAGGTACATTAAGAACTTAACCGTCCAGGGGTCCTTTACCTTACCTTTACATTAAGAACAAATCCATTACTCCTTACAAAAGGCGTCCCACCAGGACATGCATTTTTCTGGGTTCCTATCAATTACTGGGCATGAATAAAAATCAGAATTAAAACCTTTGTAGATGCTGCTGGTACTTCTAAGCTTTATTTTCAGTGTAAATTATGTACACATTGCTGTTTTCCACAGGTACTGTATCATGGTAGGTTAGAACAACGATAGTGAATAAATGTATAAAGTTTGGTACTTAGAATATTATTTTTTTTTAATGGTCTGAGCTTTACCAACATTTTAACTACACCGCCCAAAACTGTCATTGAAATGGTTGTTGTACATGTACCTTATTAACTCAACATCTCTCTTCATGTCTGTATATGAATAGCTTGGTTTCTACGTCAGAGCTCAAAAGGAAGCATGTAATGATTTTTGTTGTTAAATCGCTTTCATAATAAATCTAAAATTAGATAAAAGGTCTTTGGCATTCTTCATTCCGCTATGCAGGTGGTCTGGATAATCACCTATTAATAACTGTCATTGTCAGATGAGCACCACCAAGAGGCCGTGGGAAAGCAGACTAAATTTTGAACAGTGGGCATTTAATAAAACCGAGCTCAATTCCTTCATCTAAGTCGTTTAGAGAGAGGTTGAACAACATTGGGCCCAGGACAGAACCCTGCGGCACCCCACAGTCACTTTTTTCCAAGGTGATGAGGAACCATTAATGAGTACTCTTTGGGTTCGCTCAGCCAGCTACAAATCCACCAAACAGTGAAAGTGAGGGTGTTTCCTTTGCTCCTGAGCTGCCCTACCCCTCAGTCTTTTCTTACATATTTTTCTCCCTCTATTAATCTTTTCTTTCTCTTTGCACCGACCTTTTCATTCTTTCTCCTTAAAGCTCTAATTGGGGCTTGCAAAAGAGCAACAGACTTCCTCAAGCTTTCTCTTTGCTATTGGGTTCACTCCCCCATGCCATGCACTGCACACTCTCAACATGCTCAATGCCCAGTATTTCATCAATGAGAAAAGTTGGTTGTCTATGTTTTTTGCTTTCTTGGAGAAGTGCTCCTCTTGTCATCTGTCCCTGCCCTGCACATTCAGAAGAGACACAGAGAGAATTTCAGCTGGGAATGAGGAAGAGGAGCCAGTTCAGAGAACTACTACACATGTAATAATCCCTGTTGGTTTGGGTCACAAAACTCCTCCATCTCATAGTCTGGTCTTTCCGATTAACCAGAGCAGCCATAGGCCTGGACTGAGTCTGAGCTAGACTATTGAGAAGCCCTCTGGAAAACCTTCATGGGTTGCCATTTGATTCTGCAGACAATACAAAATATTCTGGCACAGGGAACTGAGCAGAGCGTCCTGCCAAGAGCAGAGCACGCTAAACACAACTGCTCATCTGGCTCTGATTCTGCTCTGACTCCACCGAGTTGCCTGGCTAAAGGAGCAACTTGCACAGAGTTTTGTTGTGGAATTTAAATGTGTGTGTGTGTGTGTGTGTGTGTGTGTGTGTGTGTGTGTAAAAGGCAAAACTATAATTTTAGCAGAGAACTGGCAACATCTGAACATTTAATGGGGAAAGGGGAGAAAAAAACATTTTCTAAACTTTATAAGATAATAACAGGAAAAAAATGGTATCTGAAGAAGTGTGCATGCACACGAAAGCTCATACCAAGAACTAACTTAGTTGGTCTTTAAGGTCTTTAAGGTGCTACTGGAAGGAATTTTTTTATTAGGAAAAAAATGATCACATTTCAGAGATCCGATACATAAAAAATGGAATAAAGATTTTCTAATGAACATTCCTGAAGGAGAGTCATCTTTAAACTGCATTATTCTCATTCTCTATGTAAATCAGCTCTGAAGAAAATTGTATTAAAATGGCTGAGTGGCATTGGTTAACCCTCGAAGTCAAAGACTAAAAGGGAGGTAGGAGATGAGGTCTGCCCTGTGACATTTTTCTAAACAGAGAGAGAGCTACTATAACAGCAAATTGTCATAAGAACCTAGCACTCTGAAGGGATGAGCAAGAAGACGTCCAAGGGCAAGGAAAACTGCCGCTGCTAGAGATACATTTTGCTCACCACGACAAGCAGGAGCCAAGCTTTGTGTCTGATGCTACAGCAGGACGCCTGTCCTGTTTTGACACCCGAGGCCTGCCCTGCGGGATTCTGCTGCCTGAGGCAGTTGCTTCAGTCTACCTTATGGCAGGGCCAGCCCTGCTGCACAGGGATGTTTTCAGACAGGAATGTGGGAGGGGAGAGTAGTTACCTTGCCACTTTTCAAAAAGCCCGTTAAGTATGTCCTTCACTCATGAGCCCACAAACCCTGAAACACTAACACCATATAGTGTGCATAAAGACCACTTCCCTCTTACACAATTCCATTTTTTCTGGTGTTCTTGGTGGCTGTGGGTAGCAACTCTCGTGATTATGGCTTACACCCCTTTTGTATGGCAGCAGCCACTGCTATGGGCTTGGCAAACATGACTTTGACATCAAAGGCATTGACAGGTGGTCAAAAAAAGGCACCGTGATTGGTAACAAACCATATTTATACCAAGCTATATAAAATCTATCCTAACATTTGCTTCTTATTGGGGGGGTGTCCACATTTTGGTAAACAGCAAGACCATGTAGGATGTACAGTATATTAAAAACATTTCGGATACACCATCTACTTAAGATCACTCTGTGCAATAGAAACATGGGTTAAAAGAAAAATGGCTTGTGCCTGGCTAAGTGGGAGACAGTGCAATAATGTTTTTGTGTGGCTCCCATGAATTTCAGCAGAGTGGGCTTAGACCTAAAGGATGACAACCTGTCTGTATTGGGTAGCTTTCAGCAGCTTCAATGTCAAGCTGACAATCGGCGTGTTTTGAAGGCTGTGATATTACATAAAGGACAAGATAAGCAACAATAATTGGCTATTGATTAGATTTGAGATTGCACCAGAAAATACACATAAGCCATGAAAAGAGATTGGATAGACAATCTTGGATCCAGCAGAGGATTCCCAAAATTGGGGGATAGTGGTGATTTTTAAAAACAATTTTCCTAACGCGAAAAAAAAGTGATTTTCTGGGCCTGTATGTAGACTGAACCATCTGCTGTCAAAGAAGACACCATTTTGCATAACATTTGCATATATCTTATGTGACATGCAAATTTCTACCCTCCTTTAGAAGTGGGGCAAAAAAAAATGAGGGGTAACCATATTAATATATCTGACAGGCAAAATATAAACCCGTCAATCTTTCCTCATAATTGTAGTCATATGGAAACCAAGCTCTTTGAGGGACTTTGGGATGCTTAGCCTGGAAAAGAGGAGATATGATAGCCGTCTTCAAATATCTCCAGGGCTGTCCCACGGAAGAGGGAGCAAGTTGTCTTCTCCTGCTCCGGAGGGTAGGACTCAAACCCGTGGCTTCAAGTTGCAAGCAAATAAATACTGACTACACATCAAGTGCAACATTCTGATGGTAAGAGCTGTTTGCCCGTTCTCTGATTCTATATGATCTGGGATTTATAATTTCATTGCCAGAAGTAATCATTGGCAACAGAAAGCCCCTTTCCTTGTGAGCAAAACCAACATCCTTCAGAGTTCTCTTACTCCCTGACTGACATGTTGCATTCGGTTACAGATAGGTAGCCGTGTTGGTCTGCCATAGTCAAAATAAAAAAATTCCTTCCAGTAGCACCTTAAAGACCAACTAAGTTAGTTCTTGGTATGAGCTTTCCTGTGCATGCACACTTCTTCAGATACACTGAAACAGAAGTTGCCAGATCCTTCTATATAGTGAGAAGGTGGGGAGGGGTATTACTCAGAAGGGTGGTGGGAATGGGAGATTGGCAGATAGCTGAGATGAGCCCATTGCTCATCGTCTAACATTGTGTATGCCATCAAATGCCAACAGTGTCCTTCAGCTCTCTATATTGGACAAACAGGCCAAACCTTACGCCAAAGAATAAACGGACATAAATCTGACATCAAGAATCACAAAACAGAGAAACCAGTAGGAGAACACTTCAATCTCCCAGGACATTCTATACAAGATCTCAAAGTAGCTGTTTTACTACAAAGGAATTTCAGAAATAGACTGGAAAGAGAAGCTGCTGAATTGCAACTCATTACCAAACTTAAAACCATGGAGAGACCTGGTCTGAACAGAGACATTGGATTCTTATCTCATTATACATGACTAAGCCATTTTTCACCTTCTCACCCCTTGCCTTTTCCTGTAAGACCTATTGCAGTCGTTAAGAGTCGTCAACAGGCTCATCTCAGCTATCTGCCAATCTCCCATTCCCACCACCCTTCTGAGTAATACCCCTCCCCACCTTCTCACTATATAGAAGGATCTGGCAACTTCTGTTTCAGTGTATCTGAAGAAGTGTGCATGCACACGAAAGCTCATACCAAGAACTAACTTAGTTGGTCTTTAAGGTGCTACTGGAAGGATTTTTTTTATGTTGCATCCGGACTTCCCTGCTGACAGGGCTCAATGTCCGCGATAAAACCCTGAAATGAACATCTATTTTCTCCCAGTCAGGGTTATGGTCAGAAGGGGCAAAGACAGTTGCCCGCTGCCGCCCGTTGGAGGAGAACGCGCTTCTGCTTTAAAGCTCCACTCGGGCCAGGCTGCTTGGCTTCTGCCCATCACTTCGCTGGGTCCTGGGAACGACGCCCGGACTCGGCTGCAGGTGAGTCAGGCGGCGGGAGGCGGGTCTCTTCCGACGCTGCCATTCTCTTGGCGGCGCCCGGACAGGACTGCCTTTCGGGCTCGACCAGGGCCGAGCCACCCCCCGCGGAAGAAGCGCGCCCCGTTGCTGCGCTCCGGGTTTCGCCCGCGTCCTTCGCTGGCGCGCAGCCCAAGGAAGCCGCCGCCGCCGCCGGGGCCCTTTAAGAGCCGCGCGCCCGCCCGCCCAGCCGGCCTGGCGGAAGGAAGGGCTGCGCCCGGAGGAGGAGGAGGAGACGGAGCCGCCGCCGCCTTAGCAGCATGGAGGGCGACTGCGCCGACGACTACAAGGCGTTCGTGTCCCTGCACGGGCCGGCGCTGCGCGCCTCGGCGGTGCCGCCCCGCTACTGGCAGAGCCTGTGGCGCAAACTGGAGAGCGAGGTGGGCGCCGCCGCGGACGGGGCAGCGCGCGCCGGGAAGGCTTTGGCGCAGCCTGGGGGGGGGGTCCTCCCGGGGCGGAGGCTGGATCCGGCCCCCGGCGCCCTTTCCGCGCGGGAGCTGAGCCCGCATCCAAGGCGGCAGGCCGGGCTCCGCGCCCCCGGCAGTCCTTCCAGGGCCTGGCCGGGTCCTGGGGAAGCGCCTTCCATAGCCCGGCCGAGCTGCTTCATTGCATGACCCCCAGACAGGGAGGAAAACGATGTTCCCACCCTCTCTTCCCACGCCCTGCATGGTTTTGTGAACTCCTATCATGGAGCCTCTGGCTCACTTTCTCTGCAACTAAAAAGTCCGAAACGCTGCACAGCCAGATTTGGGGAATATGGCAGCAAGGACAAAATCTGGCCACTCTCCCCCCCCCCCCCCATTTTAAAATTTTATTTTCCTTTTGGTACAGTTTCCTTTTATGGGTTTTCTCAGTAGGTACTGTACCTGCATAAATACAGAGTGAAACCAACTGCACCACCCTAAATCTGGCACTGAATCCTGCAACCTTTCTTCATAGGGGAGTTGCTTAGCTGGGAGTAATTTGAGGAGGACCTGTTTCTCTCACTTGCGACTGCTTCAGCCTAAAGGATCATGGTGAACGACTAAGCCAGATTTTGGGAGTAAGCATAATTGATTTGAAATTGGTTACTTCTAAGGGAGGATGGGGACGCAGGTGGCGCTGTGGGTTAAACCACAGAGTCTAGGACTTGCCGATCAGAAGGTCGGCGGTTCGAATCCTCGTGACGGCGTGAGCTCCCGTTGCTTGGTCAACCTAGCAGTTCGAAAGCACATCAGTGCAAGTAGATAAATAGGTACCGCTCGAGCGGGAAGGTAAATGGCGTTTCCGTGCGCTGCTCTGATTCACCAGAAGTGGCTTAGTCATGCTGGCCACATGACCCGGAAGCTGTATGCCGGCTCCCTTGGCCAATAAAGCGAGATGAGCGCCGCAACCCCAGAGTCTGCCATGACTGGACCTAATGGTCAGGGGTCCCTTTACCTTTAAGGGAGGATGCTTTGGGCTGAAATGCTAACCGTGCCCCCCTAGTTGTAAGACCCATTGAATTCAACAGGGTCTTAGGTGAGTGTTGTTGTGTTGCTTCCTTAGTAATTGGTTTTAGAATCGAAGGCTTGTTTGATCTTGCCCGTTCTGGTTTTCAAAAGAAGACTGAGAGTTGAAAGTGAGTTTGATGAAGGGGTGAGATTCCCTACCAAGTTTTTTGAGCGGTTATTGGTAATTAACTTGGGCGGGGGGGGGGGCTGTTCTGAAAGTGGCTTGTGTTTTTCTTTGTGGAGGTGGCTTAATTTTGTTCCCTGGTTCTAAATGCTGCGTTTAGATGTATGTCTCTTTGACGGAACTGATGAGAGGAGCAAAGAGGAGGCATTAATTCCAGTTAGGAATCATGTTGGCAGTGGAATAGAAACTTGATACCTGTGTTTATGGACAAGTGATGTCCATGTTTTTTAACCGCATTGTGAAGGCTTTAGGTAATTATGATAAAAATATAGTGGTGTTCAGCAGCTCTGTTTGGAAGTACAAAGCAATTGTGCTTGTGCAAAACATGTGAAATCGGAGGGAGAATGAGAAAGAAACTAGTCCAAGAGCAGACGTGACAAAGAATTTTAAATCCCATCTGCAGAAAACTTGTTCGACTCTCTACTTTCACAGTTAACAATTCTTTCAAACACTACCGTGTTTTGAAATCAAGCGGTAAGTGTAATACTAAACATCCAGCATTTTGGCATTGTCTCAGTTAAGATGTGCAATCAGCCAGGGATTGCCAGCCTTTGGGGACCTGTGGGCACATTTGCAAGCTGGAGAAACTGTCACAACCCCCTCCACAAAGCACGCACTGCGTCCTGTGCTATTGGCTACAGTAGAATGAACGCATTTTCCTTGCCAAATTTCAGCAGGCAGGGCACCAGGAAAGGCCACTGTGAGTGAGTAGGTGACCATGGCTGTTAATTTGACAATCCCTGCCATCAACCATGGTTAAGGTAGATTAGGCTGCCATTGCCTGAGTGTCAACAATGGCTTGCCGCCCTAGAGCTACACGGCTAAAGCATGAATTGGAATGAAGCAATTTAGAAAGCTGTGGCTTATGTTGATTGTGGTTTGACTATGGGCTATTGCTGCTCTGTCACTGGACTGTGTGCTGCTTGCTGCCTGCTGCCCAGGAGGACTCCCCTGAGTGAGTGCTTGAGGGCCCTGCTTTTGCCACTTACCATCTGGCTTGGGGCGGGGCCTGAAACCTCACAAGGACTGTGTGCTGCTTGCTGCCTGCTGCCCAGGAGGACTCCCCTGAGTGAGTGCTTGAGGGCCCTGCTCTTGCCACCTACCATCTGGCTTGGGGCGGGGCCTTTGGCCTCATAAGGACTGTGTGCTGCTTGCAGCCTGCTGCCCAGGAAGACTCCCTGAGTGAGTGCTTGAGGGCCCTGCTCTTGCCACTTACCATCTGGCCTGGGGCGGGGCCTGAAACCTCACAAGGACTGTGTGCTGCTTGCTGCCTGCTGCCCAGGAGGACTCCCCTGAGTGAGTGCTTGAGGGCCCTGCTCTTGCCACTTACCATCTGGCCTGGGGCGGGGCCTGAAACCTCACAAGGACTGTGTGCTGCTTGCTGCCTGCTGCCCAGGAGGACTCCCCTGAGTGAGTGCTTGAGGGCCCTGCTCTTGCCACTTACCATCTGGCCTGGGGCGGGGCCTGAAACCTCACAAGGACTGTGTGCTGCTTGCTGCCTGCTGCCCAGGAGGACTCCCCTGAGTGAGTGCTTGAGGGCCCTGCTCTTGCCACCTACCATCTGGCTTGGGGCGGGGCCTTTGGCCTCATAAGGACTGTGTGCTGCTTGCTGCCTGCTGCCCAGGAGGACTCCCCTGAGTGAGTGCTTGAGGGCCCTGCTTTTGCCACTTACCATCTGGCTTGGGGCGGGGCCTGAAACCTCACAAGGACTGTGTGCTGCTTGCTGCCTGCTGCCCAGGAGGACTCCCCTGAGTGAGTGCTTGAGGGCCCTGCTCTTGCCACTTACCATCTGGCCTGGGGCGGGGCCTGAAACCTCACAAGGACTGTGTGCTGCTTGCTGCCTGCTGCCCAGGAGGACTCCCCTGAGTGAGTGCTTGAGGGCCCTGCTCTTGCCACCTACCATCTGGCTTGGGGCGGGGCCTTTGGCCTCATAAGGACTGTGTGCTGCTTGCTGCCTGCTGCCCAGGAGGACTCCCCTGAGTGAGTGCTTGAGGGCCCTGCTCTTGCCACTTCCCATCTGGCCTGGGGCGGGGCCTGGGGCCTCATAAGGACTGCGTGCTGCTTGCTGCCTGCTGCCCAGGAGGACTCCCCTGAGTGAGTGCTTGAGGGCCCTGCTCTTGCCACTTCCCATCTGGCCTGGGGCGGGGCCTGGGGCCTCATAAGGACTGCGTGCTGCTTGCGGCCTGCTGCCCAGGAGGACTCCCCTGAGTGAGTGCTGGAGGGCCCTGCTCTTGCCACTTACCATCTGGCTTGGGGCAGGGCCTGGGGCCTCACAAGGACTGCGTGCTGCTTGCTGCCTGCTGCCCAGGAGGACTCCCCTGAGTGAGTGCTTGAGGGCCCTGCTCTTGCCACTTACCATCTGGCTTGGGGCAGGGCCTGGGGCCTCACAAGGACTGCGTGCTGCTTGCTGCCTGCTGCCCAGGAGGACTCCCCTGAGTGAGTGCTTGAGGGCCCTGCTCTTGCCACTTACCATCTGGCTTGGGGCGGGGCCTGGGGCCTCATAAGGACTGTGTGCTGCTTGCAGCCTGCTGCCCAGGAAGGCTCCCTGAGTGAGTGCTTGAGGGCCCTGCTCCTTCCTGCCACTTACCATCTGGCCTGGGGCGGGGCCTGGGGCCTCATAAGGACTGTGTGCTGCTTGCGGCCTGCTGCCCAGGAGGACTCCCCTGAGTGAGTGCCTGAGGGCCCTGCTCCTTCCTGCCACCTACCATCTGGCTTGGGGCGGGGCCTTTGGCCTCATAAGGACTGTGTGCTGCTTGCTGCCTGCTGCCCAGGAAGACTCCCTGAGTGAGTGCTTGAGGGCCCTGCTCCTTCCTGCCACTTACCATCTGGCTTGGGGCGGGGCCTGGGGCCTCACAAGGACTGCGTGCTGCTTGCTGCCTGCTGCCCAGGAGGACTCCCCTGAGTGAGTGCCTGAGGGCCCTGCTCTTGCCACTTACCATCTGGCTTGGGGCGGGGCCTGGGGCCTCATAAGGACTGTGTGCTGCTTGCGGCCTGCTGCCCAGGAGGACTCCCCTGAGTGAGTGCTTGAGGGCCCTGCTCTTGCCACTTCCCATCTGGCCTGGGGCGGGGCCTGGGGCCTCATAAGGACTGTGTGCTGCTTGCGGCCTGCTGCCCAGGAAGGCTCCCTGAGTGAGTGCTTGAGGGCCCTGCTCTTGCCACCTACCATCTGGCTTGGGGCAGGGCCTGGGGCCTCATAAGGACTGTGTGCTGCTTGCGGCCTGCTGCCCAGGAGGACTCCCCTGAGTGAGTGCTTGAGGGCCCTGCTCTTGCCACTTACCATCTGGCCTGGGGCGGGGCCTGGGGCCTCATAAGGACTGTGTGCTGCTTGCGGCCTGCTGCCCAGGAAGGCTCCCTGAGTGAGTGCTTGAGGGCCCTGCTCCTCCCTGCCACTTACCACCTGGCCCAGGGCGGGGCCTGACAGGCCTCACTAGGACAGTTGTTACTGCCGGAGAGGCACAGAGTGTTTTTAAAATGTTTTATAAAAAAAATTTTCTGGATTTTTTGTATGTGGGGGGTGGGATTGATGTTTGGTTGGGCTTGGGGAATTATTATTTTTTTATTTTGATGTTTTTGTAATTTTTATATTTTTTGTTTGTATTGTTGTATTGGTTTTGTTTGTTTGTTTAAGGTGTTATTTTGTTTTTAGGGGGAGGGGTCAGGGCTGCCGGGGAGTGGGCCCCAGCCCACAAAATGGCTGGGGCATGTTCCACAGGGGGGGATGCACTGGGACAACCGATCTCAGTGATCACGGGTAGGAGGAGGAGTTACGCTAAGACCAGACCATGTCATTACAGAGGAGGCAGGTTTAGTCGTTGTCTGAGGACTATCCCTGCCTCCGGGTCTGGTCCTGTCCGGACGGATACTAGAATCAGCAAGGGATACCCACATAGCCTGAAGGTGCTGCTGTGCAATGGCAGGTCAATGATTCAGAAGACCACTGCCATCCATGACTTGATCATGGATGGAGGATTTGACCTGGCATGTGTAACAGAGACTTGGTTGGATGAAGCAGATGGGCCTGTTCTTGCCGCTGCTTGTCCACCAGGTTTCTCTTACGCACAGCAACCCAGGTCATGTGGGCGGGGAGGGGGGGTTGCAGTGATTTTTAGGAAGTCATTAGTTTGCACCAGGCGTCCTATTGGGAAGACCCAGTTTTCTGAGTGCATGTTCTGGAAGTTGGGCAATAGGGGCAGTACAGGATTCCTTTTGGTGTACCGACCTCCCCGCTGCGCCAAGGATTCCCTGCCCGAGCTGCTTCAGGTCGTGGCGGATGTTCTCCTGGAGACACCTAGCTTGGTCGTCCTAGGGGATTTTAACATTCATGCCGACACGACCTTACAAGGGGCCGCTCGGGACTTCGTGGAAAGCATGGCCTCCATGGGGCTGTCCCTGAATAAGTCTGGCCCAACCCATAGCCGTGGACATGCCTTGGACCTGGTGTTTACCTCTATAGATGTTGGTGATCTGACACTAAGTAAAAGCGAAACGAAAGAAGTGCCATGGTCAGATCACTTCCTGGTGCAACTGGACTTCTCTGCGACCCATCCCCTCTGCAGGGAGGTGGGACCAATTCGGATGGTCCGCCCCCGCCACTTAATGGATCCAAATGGTTTCCAGAGAGTGGTAGGGGATGCTTTATCCCATGTTGATGGCCTTTCAGCTGATTCCCTGGTGGCCCGCTGGAATGTGGAGTTAACCAGGGCTATTGACTGTTTGGCTCCGAAGCGCCCTCTCCGATTGCATGGAGCCCGGACAGCCCCGTGGTTTTCCACGGATCTGAGGGCAATGAAACAATCGTTGAGACGGCTAGAGCGCCGGTGGCGGAGAACTCATTCCGAATCTGACCGGACACAGGTTAGAGCTCAACGTCGAGCCTACCAAGTGGCGATAGCGACGGCGAAGAAGAATTTCTTCACCGCCTCTATTGCATCTGCAGAAAACAGCAGCAGGAGACTTTTTCAGGTGGTTCACAATTTAGCGGAACCACCTGCAACATCGGGGCCCAGTACGGGCCACATGTTCTCCTGCAATGATTTTGCAAAGTTTTTTGCAGATAAAACCGCTCAGATTCGGGAAGAAGTAGACTCCACCGTGGGAGCAGGGCCGGGGCGGGAGAGTGCAAGAGTTCTGTCTGGCCAAGTTGAGTGGGATCAATTCCAATCTGTTGCCTCCGAGGATGTGGACAGGCTGCTTGGACGAGTGAAACCAACCACCTGTCTCCTGGATCCTTGCCCATCCTGGCTAATAAAAGCAAGCCGGGAAGGGCTGGGCGATGGGCTTCGTGGGGTGGTGAATGCTTCCCTCCGTGAGGGGGCCTTCCCAGACCCGCTGAAAGAGGCGGTTATTAAACCGCTTCTTAAAAAACCATCTCTAGATGCGGCCACGATGGCCAACTATCGCCCAGTCTCAAATCTTCCATTCCTGGGCAAGGTGATTGAGCGAGCGGTTGCCGAACAACTCCAGGCACGCCTGGAAGAAGCGGACCATTTGGATCCCTTCCAGTCGGGATTCAGGCCTCATCATGGGACTGAAACTGCCTTGGTCGCACTGGTTGATGATCTCCGGCGGGCTAGGGACAAAGGTGAGAGCTGTTTCCTAGTTCTGCTGGATCTCTCAGCGGCGTTCGATACCATCGACCATAGCATCCTTCTGGACCGTCTTGAGGGGCTGGGAGCTGGGGGCACTGTTATACAGTGGTTCCGCTCCTTCCTCCTGGGCCGTGTTCAGAAAGTGGTGGTGGGGGATGAGTGTTCAGACCCCTGGGCTCTCACTTGTGGGGTGCCTCAGGGCTCTGTCCTCTCCCCCATGCTTTTCAACATCTACATGCGGCCGCTGGGAGAGATCATCAGGAGGTTTGGGCTGGGTGTTCATCAGTATGCGGATGATACCCAGCTCTACCTCTCTTTTAAATCAGAACCAGTGAAGGCGGTGAAGGTCCTGTGTGAGTGTCTGGAGGCGGTTGGAGGATGGATGGCGGCTAACAGATTGAGGTTGAATCCTGACAAGACAGAAGTACTGTTCTTGGGGGACAGAAGGCGGGCAGGTGTGGAGGATTCCCTGGTCCTGAATGGGGTAACTGTGCCCCTGAAGGACCAGGTGCGCAGCCTGGGAGTCATTTTGGACTCACAGCTGTCCATGGAGGCACAGGTCAAATCTGTGTCCAGGGCAGCTGTTTACCAGCTCCATCTGGTACGTAGGCTGAGACCCTATCTGCCTGCGGACTGTCTCGCGAGAGTGGTGCATGCTCTGGTTATCTCCCGCTTGGACTACTGCAATGCACTCTACGTGGGGCTACCTTTGAAGGTGACTCGGAAACTACAACTAATCCAGAATGCGGCAGCTAGACTGGTGACTGGGAGCGGCCGCCGAGACCATATAACACCGGTCTTGAAAGACCTGCATTGGCTCCCAGTACGTTTCCGAGCACAATTCAAAGTGTTGGTGCTGACCTTTAAAGCCCTAAACGGCCTCGGTCCAGTATACCTGAAGGAGCGTCTCCACCCCCATCATTCTGCCCGGACGCTGAGGTCCAGCGCCGAGGGCCTTCTGGCGGTTCCCTCATTGCGAGAAGCAAAGCTACAGGGAACCAGGCAGAGGGCCTTCTCGGTAGTGGCGCCGGCCCTGTGGAACACCCTTCCAGCAGATGTCAAGGCGATAAACAACTACCTGACATTCAGGAGACATCTTAAGGCAGCCCTGTTCAGGGAAGTTTTTAACGTGTGATATTTTATTGTATTTTTGGTTTTTATGGAAGCCGCCCAGAGTGGCTGGGGAGGCCCAGCCAGATGGGCGGGGTATAAATAATAAATTATTATTATTATTATTATTATTAGTCTGGGTTCTTTTAAGATCCATTTTATATAAAGAGATCATGAAGTTTGTATAGGGGGGGCCAATACTGTATAGTCCATGTAGGCTTGTGTTGCCCCCTTAGCAGCAGAAGAAGAAAGTATGACGTTATATCTACTAGTTGTCCCAGTTTGCAGGGACCTCTGCCAGTGCAACAGGACTGCCCCCCCCCCCAATGCTCGGGGTGGTTGAAGCCTCATAACAGATCTGAGAGGGCATAGGAAATTCTGTTCTGGGTACAACCCATGGATTCTGCTTTTGTTTTTAACCTATACTTGGTTGTTCTTGTCCTGTTTTAACAAGTACTGTATTTTAGTTGTTTTTAAGGGCATGTTTGTTAATCACCTTGGGATATATATGTGGAAGGCAATTCACACATGAATGAATAATAATACATGAAATGTGAGTTACTTTGCATAACCTGCCCCACCCAGTTCCTGTACCGCCCCCAGTGAAACAAGAATGAAAAACATGTTTGTTGTAGGCTTAGGTTCTTAATTTGCTTTTCTTGCTTTCCATTATTCCCCATTCAGTTATTTCCTGCTTTATCCCAGTGTGTGTCATTGCCATGCATAGCTTATATAAATACCTTTTTGTCTGTACTTGTAAAAGCAAATCTGAGCAGTGATTTTTTTCTGCTCCATGAGTTAATGTTTTTCACTTCGTTTATAACCTGTGGACTTTTCCATCTTACTGCGATGAATTCAAAAGAGCAGTTTGACTCTTTCATGGTTCTGTAGTGGCCTAGCTTGCTTTTTAAATTGCTCCGTGTCCAACAGAATTTACCTTCTGCCTCTCCAAATACAGTGAAAGGAAAACTTCCTCCAGAGTGGAAGACTCAAGACAATGGTGTTTTGTTTTCAACATTTCTACCTTGACGAGTTTAAGGAACTGCTCAGTATTGCAGATGATTTTTGGTGGGAATGTTGGAGTTGAGCGCTCAGTTTACATGGGGCACTGGGCATGCCAGTTAGACATTGCTCCAGAATGCTTCTGATACTCTCTGCAGCTTTACACTGTATCTGGGAATTGGTGATAAAGAACAAGATGATTTTCAGATAGGGGCAGCCAAGGTTCTCCTGATCTTTTCACTGAAAAATACCCAATAGCTTCTAGGGAACACAGGACACGGTTTGAAAATCACTGCTCTGTGGTGGATTTAACTTCCTTTTAAAAATTCAGGAGGGGGCACACACTTGCAGTCAGCCAAGGGAAACCTTTCAAATAAAGATGCAAAACAAGAAATGTGGACGTCACTGCACATGTATCCTTATTTTCTATTCTTTGGCATGTTTTTACCATTGCATTTTTTAAAAAAATGCTTTTGCAATCCAATGCCAACTCTTTCTAAACAATTCAACAATAGTAAGTTGCTTCTGGGGTGACAGCTGGTTTGAGAATAGCGCATCCCCTTTAAACTGCTGATAATCATTTTTGACCTTCCCATTAAGTGTATATATCTGAACAGTAGGACTGTTTGCATGAGGGTTGGTTTCATATGATCAAAATGGTAGTTCTGAAAAGCAAGAAGAGTACTTTGCCATATTGGAAGCACGGTGCAATGTCAGGGACAGAATCCCACTTCTTGAGCTAGCACCAGGAACCAAGTGACCAGGTTTTCTGCTAAGGCCAGCTTTAATCGGTGAATCCCTGAGAAAGGCCATTCTAACGTGACTGCTGGCCATAGTTTTTTGTAATAAAACATGTTTTAACTTTTTTAAAAAATGCTGCCCTGTTAATTGACCAATCCACAGATCGCTGCAGCCCTTCTGAGTAATCAGGTTATTTTGTTAGTTTTCTGTTACATGCCAGCACTTTGGTTTTATTGCTTGGCTTCCTCTTTTATGGTGGATTACTAAGTCGGTCTGCAGGTTGACACTTGATTTGCAACCTGAGAGCTGTAAGTGAATTCAAGGCTGATGGGAAGCTGGCACAAATGAATGTGTTTTCATGTCTCCTGCATGTATGTTTTTCATCTCCTATTGGAGTTAAAAGTGATACAGTCATACCTCAGGATGAATATGCTTTGGGTCAGGCAAATTTGGGTTGCGCTCCGTGGCAACCTGGAAGTAACAGAGTGCATTACTTCCGGGTTTCGCAGTGCACGCATGCGCAGACCGTCAAAATGACGTCATGCGCAGAAGCGCCGAAACGTGACATGTGCAGACGCGCTGACACAGGTTACATTCGCTTCGGGACGCGAACAGGGCTCTGGAACGGATCCCGTTCACATCCCAACGCACCACTGTATTGTCCTGCCATTGTGGATGAGATAGCTTCTCAGTGGAGAGTGAACTAAATGGCAGAGATTGAATAACACAGCTGAAACTTCCTGCTGTTGAAGCGTGAACAAAATTAGTATTATTTTAAAAAACAGTGTTTTCAGAGATTTGTGACAAGTTCTAGGTGCTAAGAATGATCCCTGTGTTGCCTCACTAATATCTAAGACAAGCGCTTGTGTATTCAGTGTTGGTGTGGTATATTAAATAAGGAGCATGCAAGTTGCATGTAAATGGCCGAAACCGTTCTCTAAGCCCCAATAGCCACTTTTGGACGAAGGAAGTGGGACGGAAAAGGGTTCTTGCCATTCACCTGGCAGTTGCTTCTCCACCTTTACCAAGGCTCCAGCAGAACTTTTTGAATGTTGTGAAGGGAGGAGACTTGGGATGATTTGGAGCAGAGAAAGGACAAGTAAGAGCAGGTTTAAGTCCCTCTTGCTTCCCCTGATTCTCTACTCCAAATCCTCACCTCCCAAAGCAGCTCTTAAAAAAAAAAAAAAGAGGCCTAAGTTAAATATGCTTGAAAGGAACAAGTATTTAGCCCCAAAGAACAAGAATGAATAAATCTCTGAACCCTGAACTCTGGAGCCATTATTTTCTCAGCACCACCTGCAATGTACAGATAAGGATACTGACCATCCTTACTATGGGGTAGTGAAATACATTCCTAAATACAGGTGTCTCTCCGCTTACAGACTTAAACTCACTGCACTATGTAGTTCAGTGGAATTATATAGTGGTGAACTCCTACTTGATGCTTAACTTTCAAAGCGTTTTTTTAAATGCCATGCTCAGTCCGTTGGGTCTAGTTTAAGGCTTTGCCCCTTCATCCTTGTTTACAATTTCAGGTGTTTGATGCTGGAGAGTATTTTGGGATAATGCAAGTGGAGGAGGTGGAAGAGGAAGATGACGGCGATGAAGAACTTGAGGGAGAACTGAAAAAGAATTCAAATCCTGGAAATGAACTCTGCTACAAAGTGATAGTGACAAACGAAATGGGGCTTCAGGCGGCAAATTCTAACAGGTGAGTCATTATTCTGAAGCCGACTTAAATGTTGTGTTGCAGGGTGCCGTTATGCTCATGAGCTTTACAAAGTATGAGAAGATATGTCCCTGCCCTGAAGGGCTTGCAATATATGCCAGGCATAGGCAAACTCGACCCTCCAGATGTTTTGGGACTACAACTCCCATCATCCCTGACCACTGGTCCTGCTAGCTAGGGATCATGGGAGTTGTAGGCCAAAAACATCTGGAGGGCCGAGTTTGCCTATGCCTGATATATGGAGCAACACAAGCAAAACAGCAGAGCAAGAAGAGGCAACAGAAGGCGCACAGGTAGATCGTGCAGTTATTTAGTTACGTGTGCTTGGAGTTAGTTACAATATGGGGGATCCTGGGATGGTTCTGAAGGATCTACGGAGAAGGTCGGTTTTGAGGAGAGATTTGATGGAAGAAAAAGAGGTGCCTTCAGGTATTCTGGAAGGCAGTTCCAAGCATATGTAGCAGGAAGGGAGAAAGGAGAGAGGTTATTTTTGGGAAGCAAAAGGGCCCAATAAGGGCACTATATTGTGATACAAGAGGCCATGGAGGGTTTTGAAGGTAAATATAAGACACCTGTCAGGATCCGGCAGCAGACAGGAGAGTTATGGATGAATGTTGCATGGCCAAAGCAGCAAGAAAGATGAATGGTTTTGGCAGGAGAGCACTGATGGCATCAAAGATGGCAAGGTGGAATGGGAGAGGGGGGAGGTGGCAGTAGATGCAGTAAGAGGTGACCATGGCGTCGGCAGTTTTAATTTGGACTGTTATTAGGGCAGAGTTTTAGAATGTCTTGTCTATAGTCCTCATCATGAACTGCTTGCATCATCATGTGTACCTGTGTTCTGTGTTTTGCTCTTAACCTGGCCTGTCTTGCCTTCAAAGCATTTTTCTCATTGACCATGCCTGGACATACCGCGTTGAACATGCCCGCCAGCAGCTTCTGCAGGTCCCTAGTCTGCTTCACAGAATGGCCAACCTGATGGGAATAGACTTCCATGGAGAAGTGCCAGATGAGAGAGCTGTCACTCAGGTCTTGGAGGAAATGTGGAAATACAACCAGACCTATCAGCTGTCACATGGGGTATGGCCCTAGTAGGAAAGCTGAAACTCACACGGGGGTCTAGCTATAAAATTAAGAGACTGTGAAGAACAAGCTTTTAAAAGCATTTCCCGGGTGCAAATGAATGACACGACATCACAGGCACGGATTTAGCACTTTCTGCTTCTGCTTAATTTGTTGAAATGGAGAACTAGTTGGGTATCATCTGCTTATTAAAGACACCCCACCCCAAACCTCTGAACAACCTCACTCAGCCTTTCATGTAGATATAAATAACATGGGGCAACACCAGAGACTGTGAGACTCCATAGCGTAACTGCCAAGGAGTCGAGCAGCAGTCCTGCAGAAACACCCCCCAAAGTTAGATGTTACAGTCATTCTTATAAGACATGACTGAGTTTGTTCTTCTTCTTCAGACTGCAGAGGAGAAGGTCCCTGTATGGTACATTATGGATGAATTTGGATCCCGAATCCAGCATTCAGATGATCCCACTTTTGCAACAGCCCCCTTATTTTACATGCGGCAACAAATTGCCTATACGGTTCTCTGGCCCTTAAGGGACCTTGAGACTGGAGGTAAGTGTATCTGTCCACTAGGTGTGCTATCTGGGTAAGTCAGTGTTCTCTTTGCCTATAAGACTTCCGTGCAAGACGCTTCTGCACTGTTGTTTTTTAAGAGCAGAGGGTGAGGAAAAGGATCCGGCGACTGTGCCAAATCCTGAATGGTCCTGAATGGGGTAACTGTGCCCCTGAAGGACCAGGTGCGCAGCCTGGGAGTCATTTTGGACTCACAGCTGTCCATGGAGGCACAGGTCAAATCTGTGTCCAGGGCAGCTGTTTACCAGCTCCATCTGGTACGTAGGCTGAGACCCTATCTGCCTGCAGACTGTCTCGCCAGAGTGGTGCATGCTCTGGTTATCTCCCGATTGGACTACTGCAATGCACTCTACGTGGGGCTACCTTTGAAGGTGACTCGGAAACTACAATTAATCCAGAATGCGGCAGCTAGACTGGTGACTGGGGGCAGCCGCTGAGACCACATAACACCGGTCTTGAAAGACCTACATTGGCTCCCAGTACGTTTCCGAGCACAATTCAAAGTGTTGGTGCTGACCTGGCCTCGGTCCAGTATACCTGAATGAGCGTCTCCACCCCAATCATTCTGCCCGGACGCTGAGGTCCAGCGCTGAGGGCCTTCTGGCAGTTCCCTCATTGCGAGAAGGAAAGCTACAGGGAACCAGGCAGAGGGCCTTCTCGGTAGTGGCGCCCGCCCTGTGGAACGCCCTTCCAGCAGATGTCAAAGCGATAAACAACTACCTGACATTCAGAAGACATCTTAAGGCAGCCCTGTTCAGGGAAGTTTTTAACGTGTGATATTTTACTGCATTTTTGGTTTCTATGGAAGCCGCCCAGAGTGGCTGGGGAGGCCCAGCCAGATGGGCAGGGTATAAATAATAAATTATTATTATAAATTATTATTATCCTGAGCTTCCCCATGGACCACTTATCGGTGCAGCTACCCAACTCTCAGTTTCGTAACATTACCATGGCTTCAGGTGACCCAACTTCAAAGGAACTTCAGGCTGCGTTACGGAAGAAGATCCCTGCCAAAAATGGGACTCGTAGGCTCCCTTTTGGAAGAGATCTGCTGTTCTTGGGGAGCTGCTGACTGGGAATTCCCTAGTGTAGTTGATACCAGCAGAGTTTCCTATCAGTATTGATCAGTTGATGATTTCAGCAGGTGGCCCTGACTTGGGGAAAGCAGTCTTGCAAGCCAAATCAAGCCTACATTGGCCCAGTGACTGTTTCAGAGGACGGGTGAATTAGTAGTCGGGGCTGTGTTGTGATTTTTTGTTTGTTTTAAATGTATGGAAATTTTCTGCAACTTTTAATAATCTCCGTTTATGCATAGCTATTGCATATTCATATTGACGACACTGAGTTGATAACAAGTGTACAAAAAATACCTACAACTTTTCATTTTCTTACAGAGGAAGTGACCCGTGACTTTGCCTATGGGGAAACTGATCGCTTAATCAGGAGGTGTCGGCTGTTGCCATGGCTACCCAGTGATGTTTTGGAGATCAACTCTTTTACTGCAGAGCCATCAGATGATCACTACCAGGTACAGTTTTTTATCTTTAACCGGATTGGTTTGTTACAGAGAACTACTGTAACTTGCTATCGGTATCAACTATTTCTGTACTTATCTGTTATACACATAGGCTCCATTACTACTCACCAGAAGTAAAATTAAAATATTGGGGACTAAGGCCGGTCTCCAGACCATAGTTATATCGGCCACGAAGGGGGGAGCAGGAAAAAACTTAAACACGTAGCAGAGATTCAAAAAAATAGACCAGAGGCAATTGTACTTTATCCATCAGAGTTTTTACTTGCTACTGAAGCCAAATGAGCATAATGGTCACAAATCCAGAACATAAGAAATCCAGTTGCAGCACTTACAATAAAACTTACAAACTTATAACAAGACTAAACCTTAACACTAGCATACAAAAAACAGAACACAAGAACAAAGAGAGATAAAGAGAGAGAGACCCAGACTCCTCCTGGCCTATTATAGGCAGCACGACCTTGACAGAAAGGATAACAAAGCCAGCTTAAACCAGCTGTATTCAGCTTCCCAGCAGAAATAACCCAAACAGAAACCTCCTTCCTGTTTCTTTCACATAGAAAGAAAACTTTCTTTCACAAAGAGAAGAAACCTTCTATATAACCCTCTTCAACTAATCAGAACAGGAAAGGTCTCTACACATCAGATCAATACTTTCTGTACTAAGAAATGCAAACTGACAAGTTAAGAGGTGGGGGGCTCACACGTCCCCTTCTGCACGGACTTATATGACGTAGCGTTATGCAGACGTGCGGTTTGTTTGCATCTGTTCTTAAATTCGTTTTAGATATTTTATTGCCCTGTGTTGTTTTTAGATCCCTTTTAATACTTCGAATGTGTTTTTATTTTATTTTTAGTGTGTGTGTTTTTAAGTACAGAGGTGTTTGCCTTCTTGTCTCTTTCAAAAGAAAGAAGGTGGGTGGTAAATTTAATAAAGGAATAATAAATAAATTGCATCTCCACTGGTGCTAATCCAGTTGTGTACGTTGTTGCGCCATACTCAGTGCAAACTACAGAAGGGAGAGGATTTGCAGAACACTCACTCTCCCAACCATTGTTCGGAGACCGCTAGCATCTTTATGCGCCCCCTCGCCCAGCTTGTCCGGAGTTTTGGGCTGGGCTGCCATCAGTATGCCGATGACACCCAACTCTATCTGTTGATGGATGGCCATCCTGACTCGGCCCCAGATACACTGACCAGATGTCTGGAAGCGGTGGCTGGATGGTTACGTGGGAGCCGGTTGAAGTTAAATCCTTCGAAGACAGAGGTCCTCTGGCTGGGACGGAGCGATATGGGATTGAGGGGGCAACTCCCGTCTCTTGCGGGGGTGCAATTAGTGCCAGCATCATCCGTGAAGAGCTTGGGTGTAATCTTCGATACCTCCCTCTCTATGGAGGCGCAGATTACAGCTATAACAAAGGCGGCATTTTTTCATCTCCGCCAGGCTAAGCAGTTGGCTCCTTATCTCTCTCGCCCTGACCTAGCCACTGTGATCCATGCGACGGTCACCTCCAGACTGGATTATTGTAACTCGCTCTACGTGGGGCTGCCCTTGAGACTGACCCAGAAACTCCAGCGGGTGCAGAATGCCGCAGCGAGACTCCTTACGGGGTCTTCGCTGCGAGATCATATCCATCCGGTGCTGTACCAGCTGCACTGGCTCCCGGTGGAGTACAGGATCAGGTTTAAGGTGCTGGTTTTAACCTTTAAAGCCCTATACGGCCTAGGACCCTCGTACCTACGGGACCGCCTCTCCTGGTATGTCCCACAGAGAAATTTACGGTCTGCAAATAAAAACACCCTAAAGATCCCAGGCCTCAGAGAGGTTAGGCTGGCCTCAACTAGAGCCAGGGCCTTCTCGGCCGCGGCTCCAAGCTGGTGGAACGCTCTGTCACAAGAGACTAGAGCCCTGCAGGACCTGGCATCCTTCCGCAGGGCCTGCAAGACAGAGCTGTTCCACCAGGCCTTTTGTCAGGGCGCAGCCTGACCCCCTCCTCTGGCAATCTGCACAAAAATTTGCTTGATGGTTGCCATTAATTTGATTTTAATTTGATTTAATTAATGTTATGATGAATGTTTTAGAATGTTGAACTATTTTTATTGTTGTTAGCCGCCCTGAGCCCGGCTTCGGCTGGGGAGGGCGGGATATAAATAAAATTTATTATTATTATTATTATTATTATAGGTGTAACAGCTTTATAGGTTCAGAAAAACGCTTGGGGGGGGGGATAGCTGCTGGGATGATATACTTCAGACAGCTGGTGTAGGATTGCATTTGTGTGTTGACTCCACACACAACGTCCTCGGTGCTCATTGAAAACTAGCGCAGGTCTGAGAGAATGTCTGGTTTAGTATTCATTCTTTATTCTGCTAGTTATCCATGTGCAGGGAGACATTTACATGAGAAAGCATTCAAATGTGTGGTTTCCCTACTTGGACCAATCCCGGAAGGGTTCTGAAGTTGTTATTGACTAATTGTTATTTAATACTCGGCATTTAAATCACAAAATGCTGACGTCCTTTCTCCCTAGGACTGGGGTGAGGCACCTGTAGGCCCCCCCCCAAAGTGGTTGAGCTCCAACTTCCATCAGCCGCAAACACAATTAAGAGTTGGGGATGACAGATGTTCAGCAACATCTGGAGGGCTGCAGGTTCACCACCCCAGTATTCCTGCCATAGAGGGTACCTAAACTTATTATAAAAAAATACAATACTAGGAAGAACGGGGGGGGGGGGAGAGAGACAGTAAAACTCAGGTTACAAAAGTGATTCCCAGGTAAGTATTTCAGTACAAAAATTAAAGCAGTAACGACAAGGAACTTGCTTCTGGTGTGAATGTTGACAGCAGGTTGTTCAAAGAAATTCATTGTCCATTTGTGGCCTATTTCATCTTTCTGTGATTTAGCTAGCTATATGTGTCAAATAAGAAACATTCCAAACATTCCAAAACATTTTTTTTAAATAGTGATGAAAATAACTTTCTTGAAGGGCTTCATGAAGTGCAAATTACTGCACTTGTTGTTTAGTCATGTCCGACTCTTCGTGATCCCATGGACCAGAGCACGCCAGGCACTCCTGTCTTCCACTGCCTCCCGCTGTTTGGTCAAACTCATGTTGGTAGCATTGAGAACACTGTCCAACCATCTCGTCCTCTGTCGTCCCCTTCTCCTTGTGCCCCCCATCTTTCCCAGCATCAGGGTCTTTTCCAGGGAGTCTTCTCTTCTCATGAGGTGGCCAAAGTATTGGAGCCTCAGCTTCAGGATCTGTCCTTCCAGTGAGCACTCAGGGCTGATTTCCTTCAGAATGGATAGGTTTGATCTTCTTACAGTCCATGGGACTCTCAAGTGTCTCCTCCAGCACCAAACTGCTAAATAATCCAAGCAAAATTTGTCTGACGGGTTTTTATACAGCTTGATAGAGTTGGAAGAGGGTGAATTGAGTGAGAGCAGAACTAGATGAACAAGGAATTTAACTGAGGTGTTATGTCAAAATTGATCTTTAATTGGGTTTTCTGACTTCTGCGCTTTGCTGCATTTCAGTAGGACTTACCTTCTGAGTCAACACATATATGTGAGAATCAGCCTGCAAATTGTCCTCACCACAATTGAAACTGTTGTGTCTTCTACAGTATAAATTATCTTCATAATGCTGGTGGTATTTTCTGTTTTAGGCCATCTTAAGTGAGAACAAGGAGACACTTCCTATTCCAATAAAGCTTCCTGTTTATGACAAAAACAAAATCTTCAAGTACGTATTTCCAAATGGTGTGTTTTGCAACAAACGTATGACTTCTGTGAGTGGTTTTTCAGCAGTGGAGAGTTAGCTCCATTTATTGTATACTGTGACATTTAGCCCTGGATTCTGCTGCTTATATAGGAGAAGTTCAGTGTGATGCAGAAAAGAGAGGAATAATGTTGCTTTCAAATAATTGTAGTGGATGACTTTGTGTAAAATTGTAGAGATTATAGGTTTTTAATGTGAATCTTCATGTCCAACCCTGGGGAGAATAATAACAAGAAGCTAATGCATTTTAAAGAGAGGCTATATCAGTAAGGAATAGTGTACTAGCAAGAGAACCATTTTAATTCTTGCAGTAAAAACAAGGGAGAAGATGAGTCATTGCAGAGAAAGGAAAACATTACTAAACCTGCAAAGTTCGGTGTGTTTGTTCTGCAGGAGGGTTGCCAATGTTTTGCTTCCTAGTTAACTGAAAAAACAGCAACAGTGAGAGAGCAGGTTTTTTGAATACACAGCTATGGGTGTTTGCCTCTAAGTAGAAATATAGTATGTTTGGATAGTGGCCTAGCAAGCCGCTGTTGTAGCATGCCAGAAGGTCTTTTTCCTTCACTCTGTTTGGAAATCTGTATTCCCTATTCACAGCTGTTAAGTGGTATGTGCTAGATTGAGTTAATGCAAATCCATCTCTCTTCTCTCCATCACACAGGCATTCTTGTACATTTTGAGGAAAAAGTGTGTTTGCCTATATGCATGTGTGTTTTTAAAAGACTGAGTACAGGTTTTTAGGTTTTAATGGAAAGATTTTTATAGAGGCATGACTGTATTCTTCTAAATAGACTAGAGACCTATTTGCACATTGCACTAAGTCATAATTTATTTTGAACAATGGCATTTTATTTTAGTTATGTTATGTTATGTTTTATGTTATGTTATGTTATGTTATGTTATGTTATGTTATGTTATGTTATGTTATGTTATGTTATTTATATACTGCCCTTCATCAAAGGATCCCTGGCGCTTCACAGAATAAAATGCAAGATAAAACACAAGTAAATAATTAAACCAAAACAACAAAAACAACCCCCCCTCCCACAGGTACATTTGTGTACATGCTTCCCAGGCCCTTGGGCAGCTTCCCCCGCCCCCATGGTTTGTCATATTGTCCAAAGTTAAGTTTGTTTGTTTGTTTGTTTGTAACAAACCCCAAGAAGGGAAACAGAAATAGGCCATGGCTTCTTATCGTGCTATAAAGAACACTTGGGGGACAACACATTCATGATGAAGTCATGTTTAAAACAAACTAAATCTAGTGAACTTTCCTTGTTTTGATGATGTGATATTGTGAGCAATGTGATCTCATGTTAAATTTCCAGTAACATATTTCTGCTACTCAATGAAGGTGGTGCTTATATCTTACTGGGTCCTCAGCGATTCCAAACACAGCGATTCCAAAAGTGACTTTTAGGTTTATTTAAATAAGCAGCTACCTTTCAGATAAGAATTTTTTTGAACGGTATTATCTAGGTACAACTGACAGGTGTTGTTGCTTTCATATTATCCCAGCACATATTATGCCCCAACTTTTTAAAATTGGTTTAACATCTTGCCTAATAAAGAGTTCCGGGGAACACAAAAGCTTGCTTGCTCTTTTGTGACATTTTGGTTAGTCTCTACCCCTTACTGTGGGTTTTGCATCCAGGTAGGGTAATGGTGAATTTTGAAATCGTGGTTTTTTTTTTTTGTGTGTGTGTGTGTATGGATACTGGTGATTTTTTATTGCTGTTTTAAATTGATAGTGTTGTATATTTGATTCTCATAATGATAAAGGTTGGCATATAGCTGTGTCAATAAATATGTTTCTATAATTGTCTAGAAAAGACAGGAATGTGTGGCTTGGGTTGCAGGATGTGTGGGGGCTGAAAAGTCTCACAAGTGTGGCCCTTTCCCTAGTGCCAATGCAAAACTTCTCAGGAACTTCAACAACGCTATTTATTAGAGTCTCCATATGCCTCCTGAGAGCTTCTTTCATATATTTTCTTCCTCCCCCCCCCCTTTTTTTTTTAAACCAGAGTTTACACAGACCTCCAACAGGTCCTTCAGAATCTGACTCACCCCCGTTTTGAATTTACGGACTCTGAGCAAGAAGCTGACATTCTCTACAACTTCTCTCACTTCAAAGATTTCAGGTTACACAGCTATTTCCCTGCAAGTAACAATTTTTCTTACCTGTTCAATATGCGTATATTTGGCTGTGCAGCTCTCTGTTTTTAAATGCACCCCTTGTCTTGTAGGAAACTGAGTGAGGAAAGGCCTCACGTGATGCTGAATCAGTTTCCTTGCGAGAACCTCTTGACCGTTAAGGATTGTCTGGCATCCATCTCAAGGCGCATTGGGGGCTCAGAGGGGCCAAAATGGCTGCCCCGCACCTTTAATCTTCATACAGAATTACCACAGTTCATCAGTTACTTTAAGCAGCGCGAAAGGAGGTGAGTCCAGCTCGCTTCTTGCACAGAAATAACAATTTGCATCTGTAGTCAGTATCCCTAATTTGATGTGCCAAGATAAAGTGCAATAGTGGCTGAAATAGTGGAAACTATAGTGGAATCCCAAGGGTGGCGCTGTGGGTTAGACCACAGAGCCGAGGGCTTGCCAATCAGATGGTCGGCGGTTCAGATCCCTGAGATGGGGTGAGCTCCCGTTGTTTGGTCCCAGCTCCTGCCAACCTAGCAGTTCGAAAGTACGAAGTGCAAGTAGATAAATAGGTACTGCTCTGGCAGGTGTCCTGGCAATTGGATAGATCACATCTATCCAGTGCTTTACCAACTGCACTGGCTCCCAGTGGAGTATAGGGTCAGGTTTAAGGTGCTGTTTTTGACCTTTAAAGCCCTATGCGGCCTAGGACCCACGTACCCACGGGACCGCCTCTCGGTATGCCCCACGGAGGGCCTTAAGGTCCACAAATAACAACACTTTGGAGGTCCCGAGCCTCAAGGAGGTTAGATTGGTTTCAACTAGGGCCAGGGCCTTTTCAGCACTGGCCCTGATCTGGTGGAGACTAGGGCCCTATGGGATTTGACATCTTTCCGCAGGGCCTGCAAGACAGAGCTATTCCGCCTGGTCTTTGGTTTGGACTCAGTCCGACCCTTATGTTTCCCTCCCCTTAGGGTCTTGATTTATCAGCTATTTTAAAATGAGGTTGCACTTTAAATTGCATTTTAACCTGTATTTTTTAAAAAATAAATTCCTATTATGTTTTTACTGTGATTTTATTGGTGTTAGCTGCCCTGAGCTCTGGCTGGGAAGGGCGGGGTATAAATAAAATTTATTATTATTAGTAGTAGTAACCAGCGTTTCCGTGCGCTGCTCTGGTTCGCCAGAAGCAGCTTAGTCATGCTGGCCACATGACCAGTACCAGCTGGCTCCCTCGGCCACTAAAGTGAGATGAGCGCCGCAACCCCAGAGTTGGTCACGACTGGACCTAATGGTCAGGGGTCCCTTTACCTTTATAGTGGAATTCCACCCTCTTTGTCTGCTCTGGCTCTCTGGGTCACCCCTGTGGGAATCACGTAACTGGGGGTGAGGGAGAAGTAAGAGGTGGAATGAACCCCCCTCCACCCATTGCTTTGCTCTGGCCTCATCTGTTGCTGGCGTGCAGATCCACCCTCAAAGAAATGTGGCACGAGAAAGGGAAAAGTGACCTTCCCTTCGTACTCCTGAACGAAAGCTTTTAGTACTTAGTTACTTGAGAGGGCCAGTTTTAATTAGGGAGAACAACTTTTAATTGCTGGCTCTAAGAGTAGAGGAGCGTCCTGTAATGGAAAGGTGGCTGCCTTTTCCTAACCATGAGTGGTAGCCTTTATGTTTGCATTGTGATTAATACTTCTTTGGTATCTCTAAAAACAAAACAAAAAACCCTAACCTGAGAAACACATAAATTTTGGCAATGTGTAGATGTATCTCAGTTCAGCTTGTTTGTTAAAAGGGTGGTGGCTGAAAACTTCTAATTGATTTGATCAGTTTTGTTTTTATAGTTACTTACTTTAATGGCCTCACATTCTCCGTATGATGTATAGTAAAAAGCAAGAGGAGTAGGTGGTGCTGTGGTCTAAATCACTGAGCCTCTTGGCTTGCCGATCAGAAGGTTGGCAGTTTGAATCCACGCAACAGGGTGAGCTCCCGTTGCTCTGTCTCAGCTTCTGCCAACCTAGCAGTTCAAAAGCAAACCAGTGCGAGTAGGTAGTGCTGTGGTGGGAAGGTAAACGGCGTTTCTGTGTGCTCTGGCACTCGTCATGGTCCTCCGTGCACCAGAAGTGGTTTAGTCATGCTGACCACATGACCCGGAAAGCTGTCTGTGGACTAACAGTAAGAAGTTGAACAGCACTGTTATTTATTTCTGTGCTCAAATTCACCTAACACAGGGAGAATTAAATCAGATGATAGTCTCAGTTTAAACCAATATAATATAATCATTGGGTGTAAAGAGGGCTGCCTAACTTGTGGTCCACACTGCCCACCTGCTATGCCTGTTGCATAGCTTGATGAACCCATTTCTGTTGGGCATCTTTCATCCATTTGTGCTTTGTGCCTCTTCCGTTGGGCATCTCTTCATCAAAGAGGAAATGAGGAGGACTAAGCAGAACATGCATTTGTCTTGGTGAATCACAAGTTGTGCAGCCCAGGGTAGAGTATTCTTGCCTGGGAATGTTTGCATTCAAACATGCAATGGACAAACGCCTGCTCTTTCCTTCCTTCCTTGGGCCCACTGTAGGGAAGAGGACAACCACTGGATATGCAAACCGTGGAATTTGGCCAGGAGTCTGGACACCCACATCACAAAGAGTCTTAACAACATCATCAGGCAGAGAGAGAGCATCCCTAAGGTCAGAGCAAAATGGGTTTTTGTAGCATAGCTTCTTATTCCCTGGAGCATCTCACTGTCGTTTTCCTTTTACATTTAAAAAGGTTCTCGATGTCTTTGCTGTGACACAATCTTCGTTGTTCATGTTAAACTTGCATACAATGTTTAGCAATGTTTAGCAGTGGTCATTGCATTGCAACATTTGAAGTGTTTTTCCAGTGGCTTCTTTCAGCCCATATGCCTGTACATTTTTGACGGTAATAAACATTGGATAATTGCCACTTTATGCCTTAGCTACCACACTGTTTGCTGAGAAGTAAGATACCACTTAGGTATAAACATCAAGAAGTGTTTTGCTCCTTCTTCCTAGACTGGTTATTCAGTTTACAGCATTAAATTTTTAATGCACACCTTTTTCAACTCAAGTATCTACGTACAGTGGTGCCCCGCAAGACGAATGCCTCGCAAGACGAAAGAGTTTTCCGTTTTGGAGGTGCTTCGCAAAACGAATTTCCTATGGGCTTGCTTCGCAAGATGACAATGTCTTGCGAGTTCCTGCTGGTTTTTTTCCCTCCCCCCCCCTTTTTCTAAGCCGCTAAGCTGCTTATCAGCTGATCCAATAAACCGATAAGCCGCTAAAAGCCGCTAATAGCGCTAATCCGCTAATCCTTCAATGGGCTTGCTTCGCAAGACGAAAAAACCGCTAGATGAAGAGAATCACAGAATGGATTCTTTTCGTCTTGCGAGGCACCACTGTACCCTTTTGCAGCCCAAGGCAACCAGGTAATCTTACATCAAATTGTTTTCATAATTTCTGGTGATACTTGGTGATATATTCAGGTGATATATCTATGCCTGAAAAGAGATAGGTCTACATTTGGCAGGTTCATTGTGAGGTGGGGAGATTGGATACTCTCACTGTTGTGTGTGCAGCACCTTCACTTTGCTTTTAGTGGTTGATCTCACAATTATTCTTAATCGTGTTGCAGTTTTTTACACAAGTTGTAATTGTAAGCTGCTTTGAGGGCCCAACATTGGCCAGAAGGAGAGGTACAAATATTTGAAGTACAAAGTTGAAATTGTCTGACCTGGGGTTTCTTATTCTTCTGTCTTCAGGTGGTATCCAAGTACATTGAGAACCCAGTGTTGTTCTTTCTTGAAGATGTGGGATTAGTTAAATTTGACATCCGTTACATTGTGTTGTTGCGATCAGTTAAGCCACTCCGACTGTATGTTTATGATGTGTTTTGGCTACGGTTCTCAAATAGGTAAGAAGGCAGCTTCTACCACGCATTGAGAAGGGTTGGACTTGTGGCATTGCTGAATTTTATGAAGAATGAATGTTGTATTTCATCCATTTTTCCTTTTCAGAGCATTTTCACTTGATGACTTGGATGATTATGAGAAGCATTTTACAGTCATGAACTATGCTTCTGGAGTCTCGTTAAAACAGGTGAGTAAATTATACAGGAAAAGGAGAGCTTGGTGGACCAGATGGTGTGATGGGTTGAAATGTGGCCCAACACCCCCTGACTCCCTTTAGCCCAGTGGCTACATGGTTGTTTGACACCCTGGGCTTCTTGGGGAATTAAGGGTGGGATAGAATTGTAATAAACAACAAATTACAGTCGTACCTTGGATCCAGAATGCCTTGGTACTCGTCCGTTTTGGCTCCTGAACGCTGTAACCCCAGAAGTGAGTGTTCCAGTTTGCGAATGTTCTTCGGAAGCTGAACATCTGATGCAGCTTCCGATTCCGTGCAGGAAGCGCCTGCAGCCAATCGGAAGCTGCACCTTGGTTGTCAAACGTTTTCGGAAGTCGAATGGACTTCCGGAACGGATTCCGGTCAACAACCTAAGTATGACTGTAATGATAAATTTGAAGCCACCTTCTGCAACAACCCTACCAAAGCTAACTAAACACATATGAATTTTTTGTGGGGCGGGGGCACCTGGAAACTCCCATAGGCTGCCTGGAGCAAATGCAGGATTATAAATGCAATACCCGGCCACTGCAACTGCACCGATGAGGCCGGCAGTGGCACAATGACAGGGTGGATCTGGCACCTGAGGCAAATCACTTCGCCCTGCTTCATGCAAGCGCCAGCCTTGCTTTTCACCTATTTAATGGAGCCTTATGTGAGCCTCCATATTTCCAGGGAAGGGATTTCCAAATCCCATCAGCCCCAGTTGACAAGAGTGATGGGCGTTGCACCTATATTGTTGGAGTGCAGGTTCCCCATCTCTGGAGTTCACCCTCCACCTTCTGAGGTTGACAGTTTCCCTTGGAGACTTAAGTTTTATGGGCTCTTACGACAAGAGTATTCAGAATGGGGTGTGGGAGAGAAAGCAGCCTTCAAATATGGGACGTAAAATTGCAAGAACTGGATCCTAACTTGCAGAGGTGTTGTAAGGAGGACAGAGGTGAAAATTGGTAAAGTTTTGTGATCATGCTTAAAAGAATACCTTGCTAACCAAATGGTCTCTTCTTTTTCAGATCCACTATGATGAATTTATCCCTCTCTTTGAGAAACAGTATCCTGAGCATTCTTGGAAATCTGTGCAAGTAAGGCACCTGTGATTCAGTAATTTAATTTTTTTTCTCCCAGTGGTAAAAAATTACCAGAGCTTCATTTTTCTGCCATAGATTGCTTTATTATCATGATTATGTCTCTCACACATAGGTCATTACTCCATAAAATGGGCCACAGTTGATTCTAATTATACGTACTGAGATTATTTCCCCCCTGTGGCTTCAGTAGTGGTTCAAGATTTCACATGGTTGCATCCTGTGTCTAGTGCTAATTTGGCAGGAATAGTCATCAGTAAGGTCGCTTAGACTCAATCACTGCCTCCCTTTCAAATGCTTCTGTTATTATTTGACAAGTGTTTGAGTTGAGCAAAAGGAAGGAGTCTCAACTTAGTCCGAGAGCCTAATGCTTTGTGTGAAACGGGTCTGGGTTTCATTCCCCGCCATCTCCAGTCAAATTCCCTCAGGAAATAATGTTAAAGTTTGTTGCTCTTACACCTGCATTTATTGTAAATGTGACTTTTTGTTGTTGCCAGGACGATATTTTCAAGGCATTTGCTGAACTGTTCCAAGCTGCTTGTGCAAAGCCTGCGCCACTTGGCATCTGTGATTATCCGTCCTCACGAGCCGTTTATGCCATTGACCTGATGCTTAAGTGGGATACATCCAGCAACGGTAATTTCTTCTTCTGTCTTGTCCTTTTTGTATTGCATACAGTGGTTCCTCGGGTTACATACGCTTCAGGTTACATACACTTCAGGTTACAGACTCCGCTAACCCAGAAATATTACCTCGGGTTAAGAACTTTGCTTCAGGATGAGAACAGAAATCGTGCTCTGGTGGCAGTAGGAGGCCCCATTAGCTAAAGTGGTGCTTCAGGTTAAGAACAGTTTCAGGTTAAGAACAGACCTCCGGAATGAATTAAGTACTTAACCCGAGGCACCACTGTATTTTTAGGGCTCTTCAGAAATTTGGGAAACCAGAAAAGAGATTTAATTGCTTTTATTAGTGGCCATTATAGCTTTGGTGTAGCTAAAGAGCAGAACCTTTTTCAGCACTTCCTGGGATTGCCTTTAAAGGGGTCGCTTTTTGGACAAAGGCCTTTTCACTTATAAATGGAAAGATACTGCTGCGTTTCAGAGCAGCGAGTCTTCAAACGTTGTGTGTAAAGGGGTTCATACTGAAAAAGTTCTTCACTGCCAGCTGAAAGGGTCTCCTGGAGTGCAAGTTAATAAACTGGGATGTGCAGCAGGTGGGAAGCTTTCTTTCTCTGCCTGGCCCTCCTCTCTGGGCAACCACCCACCATCCTGCCACCTGGAGAAGTTCCCATCTCTCGGTGCCCTTGGGCCTCCTCCTCTTCCTCCAGCAGGAGGGCTCCTCATTAGGGTCCTCTGAGAGCAGTCCAAGATGCTACGCAAATGCTAAGGGTAAGAGGAGAAGGTGTGTTCCATGTTGGGGAAGCCTCTTTGTGTTTACCATGCGTATCTCAATAAAACTACGTGATCTCTGTCTGTCTTCCAGGCAAACGGTTTATGCAGCCTCAGATTCTGGAGGTGAATTTTAACCCTGACTGCGAGAGAGCCTGCAGGTATCACCCGACTTTCTTCAACGATGTGTTCAGCACCCTCTTCCTGGACGAAGCCAAGGATTGCCATGTGACTGCCATTGTCTAGGGCTTGTCTTGGCTATTTTGCGCTTCACAGTGAGATGCTTATAATTTCAGTTCTATGAGCTGCTTATGCAAGAATCTTTCCTGTACTGGCAATCAAGACAGAAATCTAATCAATCAGGTGGAACATGCTTGTAAGCAGCTGTCTGGGTTGCCTTAATTTTTTAAATTTTTTTTTTACTTTCTTGCCTGTCTCAGTTACTTTATCGCTAGTTCACTTTCACAAAGTGTATGTTTTTATTGCATTCTGATGCTCACAGAAGTGCAGTATCAATTTATTATTTTTTTCTCAGTAGTTGGTATATTTTGTTGGTTACAAAGAAGTATCTGTACGCTTTTCCCTATGTCCTTTGTGTTTTTATAACTTGCTGCAGATTTACTGAGGCCATTGTTTTTCTTAAGACCATTGTGCTCCCGCATCTTAAAAGGCTTTGTTTTACAGATGAATATGTAGCAAATTATTTGAAAGCCATAGCTGGCTCCTATGCCTGCAGAATTTCAATAAACTATGTCCCCACAAATACCAGAAACTGCCTTTGAAATAACACAAGAGCATCTGTAATTTTTGTTTCTTGGTGTATCAGGTCTTTGAGAAGTCACTTCAGCTTCCTTGTTTTGCAGCATAAACCTTGCTTGCTTCCAATATTTCCATTCTTTATTCTAGCAAATAAAATGGTTCAGCCACTGGCCTTCCCCTCCTGCCTCCCCCCACACCTTAAAAAAAGAAGCAAGCATCATCTTTACATGTTCATTCTTTGCCTGACTGCTGCCCTCCCTTTTAATGAGCTCTTAATGTATTTGAGTTGCAGCACTGCTTTTGCCAACAGGGATGGTGGTTCAAAAATATTTGTTAAGAATTCACCTTGTGACAGGAGTACATGTGTTTTAAAGCAGCAAACAGACTTCCATCTCTTGCTTAACACAGCCCATCTTCTGCCAGCTGGACAACTCCAGCCAGATAAAATGTCCCTCCGTAATACAGTGGTGCCCCGCAAGACGAATGCCTCGCAAGACGGAAAACCTGCTAGACGAAAGGGTTTTCCGTTTTTGAGCTGCTTCGCAAGACGATTTTCCCTATGGGCTTGCATTGCAAGACGAAAACGTCTTCCGAGTGTTCCAATTTTTTTTCGCCCCCCCCCCTTTTCTAAGCCGCTAAGCCGCTAATAGCCTTTTAGCCACTAATCCGCTAAGCCTTTAATAGCCGCTAAGCCTTTAATAGCCACTAAACCGCTAATCCGCTAAGCCGCTAATAGGGTTGCTTCGCAAGACGAAAAAACCGCTAGACGAAGAGACTCGCGGAACGGATTAATTTCGTCTTGCGAGGCACCACTGTACAGTGTTTCTTCCCTGCAGTGGGGTCTCCAGTATGGCAGCAAAGTAAAAAAAAGTTTTGCCTTGAAACAGTCTTGTCTCGCTGGTTTTACGTAGGGCTAGAATCAGGTTGCCTGTTAGCTCAGCCCCTTGACAAATTGTTATGCTCTGGTCTTGTTTGTCCATCTCTAAAAGTGCCACATCTGGCATGAGCACTTACTGTGAAGCAGCGTTAGATGGGAATATAAGGGATTGGTTGTTACTGAGCTGCAGGTTTTAAAATGCTGATTTCTGCCAGCACTCTCTTTGCCAGATAAGGTGCCATTACATTGCTTCATATCCCTGATTGATAGCGTCTTCTTCCACTACTGAATACCAGTTGCTAGAAACTGCAGGAGGGGAAGAGTGCTGTCGTGGTCACATCCTGCTTGCAGGTTTCCCACAGGCATCTGGTTGGCCACCGTGAGAACAGGATGCTGGACCAGACGAGCCATTGGACGGATCCAGCAGCCGGTCTGTTCTTACATTCATACTCCCATTTCTAATGCTTGGATGCGCTCCTTCCACCCAAGTCTGGCTGGCCGGTATCTGCTTTGTTTATAGCATCAACAAGTCTCATCAAGAGTTTCTACCCAGCTCTTAGGAAGCCCAAAGAGTTTCCTAAGTAGGCTGAGAGACTCAAATACACAATATATTTTTCTATTAAAGGTAAGTTAAAGAAAAGGTCTATAGTTTCGCTATAAAATCTCAGCAGGAAGAACTTCTTGAACTTGAAGCTCAAGAATTCCATGACTTTCTACAGCGCTATTCTTTAGGCTAGTTCACCAGTGTGTGTGGCTACCAGAAGGCTGCATCTGCAGGTCAAATGTGCATCCGCCTCAAACACAGTGCTTTCCGAATGAAGACAGCTCATAATCCGACTGCAAACTCTCTTGTGATGAGCAAGCAATTAGGCATACGTAGGTGTGTCAGTTTTAAATCGAAGTATTGCACTTGGGCAAAAAAAATGAGAGGCACAAATACAAGATGGGGGACACCTGGCTTGAGAGCAGTACATGTGAAAAGGGTCTAGGAATCCTGGTTGACCACAAACTTGACATGAGCCAACAGTGTGACGCGGCAGCTAAAAAAGCCAATGCAATTCTGGGCTGCATCAATAGGAGTATAGCATCTAGATCAAGGGAAGTAATAGTGCCACTGTATTCTGCTCTGGTCAGACCTCACCTGGAGTACTGTGTTCAGTTCTGGGCACCACAATTCAAGAAGGACACTGACACACTGGAACGTGTCCAGAGGAGGGCAACCAAAATGGTCAAAGGCCTGGAAACGATGCCTTATGAGGAACGGCTAAGGGAGCTGGGCATGTTTAGCCTGGAGAAGAGGAGGTTAAGGGGTGATATGATAGCCATGTTCAAATATATAAAAGGATGTCACATAGAGGAGGGAGAAAGGTTGTTTTCTGCTGCTCCGGAGAAGCGGACACGGAGCAATGGATCTAAACTACAAGAAAGAAGATTCCACCTAAACATTAGGAAGAACTTCCTGACAGTAAGAGCTGTTCGACAGTGGAATTTGCTGCCAAGGAGTGTGGTGGAGTCTCCTACTTTGGAGGTCTTTAAGCAGAGGCTTGACAACCATATGTCAGGAGTGCTCTGATGGTGTTTCCTGCTTGGCAGGGGGTTGGATTCGATGGCCCTTGTGGTCTCTTCCAACTCTATGATTCTATGATTCTATTCTAAACCTTGCCAAGTGCAGATCCCAAATTAAGGACAGCCTGGCTACAAATACATTAATAATCACGATTTCTGGGTCCATTTCTGAAGTTTATTAGATTTATTAAGCAATAAATCTGAGACAGCATATGGTTTAAGCACCGGGGTGGTGGAATTGGAATCCAACTTAGAAAATGTTTCTTTAAAAAAAAAAAGCCCTGGAAAAATGTGTGTTACAGGTGTTTCTTATTGCGATTGTCTTTCCAGATACGATAGTTCAGCACAGAGGCAAAAGTTAGCCAGGCTAAATAAGGGTACATCAAATATGCTGCTGTTTTGTTGACATGGTACCAGACAGTAGTTGTAGCTGTTGCTGCTCCTGTGGTGAGCAATAGAGTCACCAGCCCCTGAAAAAGAAATGAATGACGTTAAAATGAGTGCTTCATGGGATCCCAGAGCAGAGAGGGCTACAAAGAACTGCAACTTCTGCCACACACCCCTTTGCCTTGTTTTTGTGCTGATTACACGGCATTTACCCAATGTAGTACTTGACCCCTTTAACAGCAACATACCCAAATATCCATGGGCTTTTGTAAAGCAAAAAGTCAAATGGCCAAAGCTCCAGGGATTTTGGTTGACCATGCCAACAATGATCTGTGCTCATTATTGCTCACATTCCCAAGTCCTTATTGTGGGAATTCTGCTCAGCGGACTCTTCTTCCCTCTGCCATACATGAAGGGTCATCCGTCAGCAACTTCAGATGTCTCTGAAAGTCAGATTTCTGGCCAGACTTCACGGGACTCATAAAACTGGACCCCATTATTGTTGAATGTTGCTTTTGGATTGTATTTTTCTATACTGGTTAGCGATTTATAAATATTAAGCAGTTAAAAATGCTTTAAAATTAATTAAAAACAAATAAGCATTCCTCTGACAACTCTCCAACACATACAAGTTTCCCAGCGGGTAATTTATTGCTGAAAGAATTCCCTTAAGGCTGAAAGCTGGCAAACCACTGCTCTAAGCCACAAGGGCATGGACTGACACAGAGTATTCCCCCACTTACCCAGCCTGTTTGGTGCTTTCCAAAGAATATGGGGACCCATGACCAATTTAATGCCAGGTTTCCTGCGTACAGCCCAAGGGGAACCAGGGATTTTTCGTTGAAGCCTCCTAATTCTCTCCACACGAGGTAAGAACCATATCTGAAAGAATGAAAAATGTCATTTGTCAGAAAATGGACTGGGTGCATGAGGACTTTAACAGAAATCCTAAACTCCATACTGAGAATGCAAAAGTCATGAGACGCTTATACTTGCATACCTTGCCAGGGGTCCTGACCCATTAGAGAACACTGAAGTCTCCTTATCCTTCTCTACAAAGCCACAAATGCCTATATATTGCACACTGTTACTGTAACTATTAAGTGTATAAAATTTTACAAACCTGTTCACAATAATCCTAAATAACCCACCCCACCCCCAATCAGTTGAATACTCCTCACAATTCTTAATGTCACCATGTTTTTCATAACTATGTATGTTTCCCAAACTTCCGTTATTAACCATAACTTGCTACCTTTCCAAAACATTTCAACAAATTGATAATAGAAATTCCATTACTGGGAGTGTCACAACCAAGGAGGTCTTGCTTATTAGAGTGTGAAGACAGTTGGCATAAATCAGGAGACCAAAGCTCAAATTCCTACTTGCCCTTAAACTTGCTCAGTGATATTTGCAGCCAGGCTCCTCTGATAAGGATAAAAACGAGTTTCTTAGAGGAAGGGTGGAATATATTGCATATGTGAGACGTAAGAAATAAATGTGCATACATTAAAAGATGAGGTGGTTCAAGCAGCAGGGCTGTTCCTTTACATTTAAGTGTAATGTGCAATTACATGCGACATTTGGCACATGATTCTTTAACATCAACCTCGTTGGACTGGTCATGTGCGGATGCCTGATGATCATCTTCCAAAGCAACTACTCTATTCTGAACTTAAAAATGGAAAGCGTAATGCTGGTGGTCTAAAGAGGTTTAAAGACTGTCTTAATTCAAATTTTTAAAAATGTAGTATAAACACCAACAATTTGGAAACACTTGTCTGCGAGTGCTCCAGCCTTTACCAAAGGTGTCATGGACTTTGAAGACACTCGAACTCAGGACACAAGGGAGAAACATGCTAGGAGGAAGGCACGCTTGGCAAATCCACACCATGATCAACTCTGCCCGGAAACCAATGTCCCCACTCTGGAAGGACACGTGGATCCAGAATTGGCCTCCACAGTCACTTACAGGCTCATTGTTAAAACCATGTTTATGGAAGACAATCTTACTCGGCTACGAGTGATCGC
This sequence comes from Podarcis vaucheri, assembly GCF_965113315.1. Classification (NCBI taxonomy): domain Eukaryota; kingdom Metazoa; phylum Chordata; class Lepidosauria; order Squamata; family Lacertidae; genus Podarcis; species Podarcis vaucheri. The sequence goes on along the minus strand of NC_138763.1, from coordinate 101,445,951 downwards.
CAAAGAAGAAGATGTGTAATCTTAGCTTGCGAAAACTAGCTTTTGCATTCTATTCCACCAGGTGGCACTGAACAATGTGGAAAACACTTTGCGGAAACAACCTGTTCAAAACAGACGGGATCCCCTCCCTGTCCTGCTAGCTAGGTCCCAGTGGCAGGGTTTCAAATCCCTGCTTTTAATAGGCAACCCATTCAGATGGGCAGGGTACAAAAAATAACATTGTTATCATTGATTGCTTAGGTATGCAAATACCGAGGGGCAAGGCTACCTAACTTCCTGTACAGCCATTCCCTAAGCAAGTTCTCAGCTGCAAACCACACTATAGCTGCAGCTGTGGAGGAAGCTGTTTCTTGCAAGCAAATGTCAGGGGTGCTGTCAGAAGGTGAAGCAGTGATGCCACACTAAGTTATCTTATGACTCATGTGGCATTGGAGAAAGGGCCCATCTGTCAGCAGGAGAGCACACGTTTTGCATGCAAAAGGACCCAGGTTTGATCCCCGGCATTTCCAAGTATTGCTGGAAAAGACCTGTTTGAAAGCAGTCAGTGAACACAAATGCTAATGCACCTGGAGCAATGGCCTCACTCGTCATAAGGCAGCGTCATACAGGGCAACTGCACCTACCCCAGCACTGGTACTAGCAAATGTGCCTGCTCCACCATTATTTATAGGTACGTATATTTATAGGTCTAATACCAAGTAATACATACCTCAGCCTGTGCCCTTAGGTTCTAGATTGCAGACATCAAAACTTTACATCTCTGTGCAAGTGCTAAAAAAAACCTGGAAATGAGCTTTTGCCACAATCTTCAGGAGCATGAAAATTCTCAAACTTCATGTTGCTAAGAATCTCTACTTTCATTTTCTTTTTAATAAGCAAGTTTTTTAGCCCATAGGGTAAAATATGGGCATAATCCCTTCAGATATCCAAAACCAGAAGAGAGCTTGATAGGATTTACTTAGGCAAGTTCAGATTTCCTAGTGTACATATTTTTAAAGACTGTAAACAACTATATTGTAAATATAAGACTACATACCCCATTGACGAATATAATGCTCCCCAGACAGGTGGGAAAACCCAGTTGGGGGGGCGCCAAGATGGCTTCTCCAGTGATTCATACCACGTGGGCAGTTCTTTCTTGACAATCCTAGCTCCCCAAATGCTCCCGGCGTTTGGCAAGAGTGTGAAAGCAACAGCAGGAGCCCATGAGGGAAGCGCTTCCATTTCTGAAACAAATATGCAAATTGGGTGAGAGTTGACTTTGCAAAGTGCAGTTTCACAAATACCAACAAAATATTAGCAGTGCAGAAAAGGTGATAGTTGGGCCTATATGCCTTTGCGTGCCGGTGGCTGAGGGTTCGAAAGCAAGGAAGGGTTGTGCCCTGCTGCAGCAACAAACTGGGCGCCTGAACTGGTTTCCAAAGACTGAAGGTGGGGAACTGATTCTATTGAACAGTGTTCAGTTCATACAGAAAACTCTGTAGTGTTTGATTGGTGAGTCCCAAACATGTAGAATCATAGAATCGTAGAGTTAGACGGGACCTCTAGGGTCATCTAGTCTAACCCCCTGCAATGCAGGGATCTCAACTAAAGCATCCATGAACCGGACACAGAATTCCAGGTGTGGCAGAATAGAGCAGGACTATTACTCTCCCCTTGAGCTGTCTGTGGTTACCCAATCCGTGTGTGTGCGTGTACAATTCAGCATTTTTAAAAGTACAAATGGGATTCAATTAGATTTAGGTGGAAAGAAGAGGATGAAGGTTGCAACTTTCCCAGGAGAAAGGTATTCCAGCAAATATGGTAATGGAAGCATTACCTGCGAGGAGGCCAAGCCTTATAAACAGCATCAGACACAGGAAGGTGTTACAGAAACCCGTATAACTTGTTCCAATTAATTGTTCTAACTGTTGCTTAGCATACTTAGAAAAGGCTCTTTTTGGGTGCAGCAAGGTAAAAAAAGCTCAGAGTTCACATATACTCCACCTACCTGTTTTATGAACGTGAATTTCTGGACATGCTCTATGGCAGCAATCCTAACCTCACTTGCCTGGAAGGAAGCCCCATTGAATTCAATGGGACATACTTCTGAGTTGACATGGTAAGGATTCCACTGTACCTCACTAGGTTATCCTTCCTGCCATAGTCAATAAATTGCTTGTGCAAATAATTAGGATTTTTTTTATTTATTACAACACCAGCAGCGGACCAACATGCAAAAAGTAAATGCTTCCCATCATGTTATCTCCATGCCAGGAAAAAATGTTGATTGTTTCATTTCTCTATATCCAGGTTCACTATGAAAGGCACAGGAACATCAGGGCCAGGGGTTTTTAAGATATTGACTCTGCCAACCACGGGAATGAGAATTAATTCCCTACTGGAGGCAAATGTGCTAAGGGAAAACGCCCATCCTCCTCTCTTCAGTGTAATTTGAACTCTCTACATAATACATTTGGTAAAATAGGGCAGAGGTTGTGTAAGTTATTACAATGCTTCTACAACAAGCCTAACAGGAAAAAAGTGGCTTCAAAAGTAAGAGACGTGATCAGTTTAACAAGTAGAGACCTTTCCACTCATATCAATTTGTCCTGTGAAATCGGACTTGTTTCATAATGTTTGCAAAACTTATCACCCTTTTTATGTAATCTCTCCATGTAATGGTTGTGGCTGAACTGCAGCCATTTTACACATTCACTCCGTTTTGTAATAGCTAGTTCAAGTGGGACGAGGGAAGAAAATGGGTATAATAAAAAGCCGCTTCTGCTGCCCCCACTCCAAGTAACGGTACCACCCAAAGTTGCTCATTTGCAAAGTGGACTGGCTGAAATCAATTGACAAGCAACCCAAATCCATTTATTTAAGTGAATCTGCTTAATTTGGATAAGAATCCCTCACTGGACATAAAGGTAAAGGTAAAGGTACCCCTGCCCGAACGGGCCAGTCTTGACAGACTCTGGGGTTTGTGCGCCCATCTCACATCTATTGGCCGGGGGCCAGCGCTGTCCGGAGACACTTCCGGGTCACGTGGCCAGCGTGACAAAGCTGCATCTGGCGAGCCAGCGCAGCACACGGAACGCCGTTTACCTTCCCGCTGGTAAGCGGTACCTATTTATCTACTTGCACCCGGGGGTGCTTTCGAACTGCTAGGTTGGCAGGCGCTGGGACCGAGCAGCGGGAGCGCACCCCGCCGCGGGGATTCGAACTGCCGACCTTTCGATCGGCAAGCCCTGGACATAGCAGGGGTTAATTGCTACACTTTAACCATTCCAGGAGCAAAGAAAGTCTATGCAGGTTGGGAAATTCATTCTGGACTAAGAATCCACCCAAAAATAATGTGCCTTTAACAGCCGCTTGGCAGGCTTGAAATTAGCAAGTGAAGTGCCCCCCCCCCCCGGCCAGCATGCTGCGATAAGAAGGTCACAGAGATTCTGTGAACTGCCCTGAGACCTCCAGGTATAGGGCGGTATATAAATTCTAACAACAACTGACCTGAGGAAGTGAAAACTGCACGCTCTCCCCTTAGCTCTACTCTGCTGAGTTAGGATAAATTACTTCATTTTCTGGTCCCTTGTGTCCTCACATTTGTTTTTATTCATTTCTATGTTCTAACTGTTCATCGGATAAGGGAGAATATTTTGGTCTTTGGCCTATTAATCCCTTAGCCCCAGTACTTCTTCAACAACCAAAAACCATAGCTCTCAACTTTTCACTTTTCTTGCGAGGAATCCTATTCGGAATAAGGGAATTTCCCTTTTAAAAAGGGAAAAGTTGACAGCTATGCCAAAAACTGAACTGGTAGAAAGTTAGGCTACTGTTAAGGGCTCACAGGCAAGACCAGAAACAAAAGGTGGCAAGTGAACCGATTGCCTCCTTTTATTTCTGGCCTTTAATAGCAGCTCCACATTTTACATGTGATTTTTTCTCAGCACTTTCTTGCAGGCCAAGAAAAGCTTTATCTGCTGAATTCCGTGCTGGCCAAGGGAGAAGAGCAGGGCCAGGTGTGCTGGCCGAAGAGGGTGACATCCCTAAAAATCTTCATGGAGATTTGCCAAAGGACTGTAAAACATGTTGCTACAGAACGATAATCGCAAAACATTTAATCTCCTGTAAATTAAATTCAGGCAGTCATAACTTTCAGTCTCCAGTGCAAATCATCATTGAAATCCATGCTACTCCATTCAAATTTTTTAAAACTGCTTCAGGCTAGTGTGGGAGTTAAGCATGTCAGAATCAGCACCCTGCTCTACCAGTCAGGTTTCGGCTTTCTTTAGACACTTAACCCCTACAACTCCTGCTTGCAAACTTGCTTTGTTATAGCCAAGTACCGACTCCCAGTTGTGAAGGTAGCTGCTGTCTAACGTGTGTCTTTAAAGCTGAACGGCATGCAGAAATTCAGCTGCTGAAACAAAGTGTTGAAAGAAATCATCCAGTGAATTAACACACAGCTATGAAGGCCTCTAGAGCCCTGGCCTTAAAAAGGCAACAACAGAGGCAGAGTTATAAAGTTGCTTCTCTCCTGTTGAATGCTCTGAGCCAGTGTGGAATTGCAGAAGAACCCAAAGCAAGGTTAACTTTTCAAGAAAAGGCACACCTCACCAAAAAGCCCTAATATGCAATTGATTCAACCCCAATGACCGTAGCCCAGTTAAATCGTGGGTGCTAGGCAGTTAGTTTTGGGTGATGGGGGGCTGTTTTGCTGTAACTGCCCCCACCCCCTAAAAAAACTCTGAACAAGTTATAAATACAGCTGTTTATTCAATTGCTGTGGTTTATCAAGGCGTTGGGCAAATTGTTCCAAGTCTCCAGGAGGGGATGGAAGAGATTTTTCTAGACAATACAGAGGTGCTAGAGGACTCCTTACTCTTGAGGAGAAGCCTGGAAGGGGGGGAGCTGGAGTAGCCCCCCAACCCATCCTCTGCAGCAAGTTGTGGGGTTTGCTTTCTCCTATTTAGTTTCTATGTTGGCAGCTGAGGAGACCAGGCGGCATCTCTCCAGCCTTCCCTTTTCAGTCGCTGACTTCTACAAACTTGCTCGCCCGCGGAGGTGGGGATCGCCTAGATGGGAGATGCGCTGCCAGGATTTCACGCCGCCCTTTCAGCGGTTACTATGTTACCTGCTCAGGGCAGCCAGGTAACAATATCTCTGGCAACAGGAGGACCATCGGGGATGCGCGCCCGACTCGGCGGAGCCCCGGCCTTCCTCGCAAGCTGTGGGTAACGCCCTTCCCAAGTTAGCCACAACTCCTCGTGCCTTTGCCTTTATATGGATTCCTATCCTATCCTATCCTATCCTATGATCCTGGAGGTTTTTAAGCAGAGGTTCAGGACGGCTCAGTCGGGAGACCTTGAAACTCTTAAATCTCAAGGTCGCGGGTTCGAACCCCACGTGGCAGGTTCGTGCATTGCAGGGGGGGTTGGACTAGATGACCGGGGGATCCCTTCCAGCTCGACAGGTCCTGGGAAGCTGCCCACGCTCCTAGTTCTCAGTGCGCATCTGCTGGAGCAAGCGCTCTCAAAGGCGTCCGATCCCGTACCTGCGTCTGCTGCTGCGGCTGCTGCTTCCTCCGCTGACCTCGCTGCTTGGAGAAAGCGAAAGGGTTGTGGGAAAGGAAGCGAGGGAGCGGCCCAGTGGGCGGGCGGGCGGGCGGGAGGCGGAGAAGGGAGCCGGGGGCGCGCCCATCTCGATGCTTTGGAAATGCTTTGGGAAACAGAAAAAAGCCACTCCTAGCAGCGCCTGATTTATAACACAGAACGCAACCGTTTCATCATAGGATCACGGGGCATCAGAAAGTATAACACAATGCATCTGCAAGAGAACAGGAATCAACCGCAGCAGAATGCAGTTACTGTATACACAGGTGCCTTAATCGAAATAAAATAAACAAAATTCTTTCCAGTAGCACCTTAGAGATCAGCTAAGTTTGTTATTGGTATGAGCTTTCGTGGGCATGCACACTTCTTCAGATACTTCTTCAGATACAGGTGCCTTAAGTAGGGCTGAAAACTTCAGTGAGAGGCCTGAGCTTGCTTTTGCCGGGTCATCTCATTGACATTAGGTCTACTTTGAGACAAAGAGAGTCTCATTTCCTTTTTCTCTTCAGATCTATCATATTTGAAAATCCCTTCTCGCAACAATGTGTCATGAACTGCAGAATAGCTCTTAAAAAGAGGCGTGGATACAGTTTCTGGTTGTGTGTCCCAAAAAATTATTTTGATGGCATAGTATACAAGACTAAGGGTGGCGCTGTGGGTTAAACCACAGAGCCTAGAGCTTGCCCATCAGAAGGTTGGCGGTTCAAATACCCACGACGGGGTGAGCTCCCGTTCTTCGATCCCAGCTCCTGCCCACCTAGCAGTTCGGAAGCACGTCAAGTGCAAGTAGATAAATAGGTACCGCTCCAGCAGGAAGGTAAACAGCATTTCTGTGCGCTATTCTGGTTCGCCAGAAGCGGCTTAGTCCTGCTGGCCACATGACCCGGAAGCTGTACACCGGCTCCCTCAGCCAATAAAGCGAGATGAGCGCTGCAACTCCAGTTGGCCATGACTGGACCTAATGGTCAGGGGTCCCTTTACCTATACAAGACTAGGCTAAAATGTCTAGATGTTTCTTTGTCCTGCCACACTTGCCATTCTCTCCTGCAACACCCTTGGAGAACCAGTGCTTCAAAGCTTGGTTCTTTGGTGGAAATGGCCTTTTCCCTTCTCTCTCTGCCACATCACAGCTGAGCCAATGTGTGCTTTTTATTTTATTTTATTTTAGGAACTGCAAGAAAGCCCTCCAAGAAATTCTGAAGGTTTAAGGCAAATGCGGGAGACAGAGGTAGCAGAAAAGAGAGAGGCTCCCAGGTGAGAGCCAATGGCTTTAAGCAATGCATATTTTCCTTTGCTGTAAGTCGCTTGGAGACCTTCAGGTGACAGCTGGGGGGGGGCAAGGTGCTCGAGAAGATGGTGGCAATTCAGCTGCAGGCATGTTTGGAGGAAATCAGTTATCTGAACCCATAGCTCCTCCCTCTTCATCCCACCATTTAAGCTAAAACTAATTTTGAACACTATGGTCATGAAAGAAAAACGCAAACTTTCCTGTTTTATAGTTGCCCTTTATTTTTTTTTATTTTCAGCAGTATAAAGGTAACTTCAACACACAGACTAAGCACATCAGGCCTTAACGTCTAAGCAGAGATGTATATCTAATTGCATTTTTAGATGTAAAATTTAAGAGAACTTAAGAGGTAAATAAATGCACACATCAAAAGTTAACCACCAGAATGTCTATGGGGATTAGAAATGTCTATGTTGCAACAAAGAAAAAAAGTTGTGGAACCTTAAAGACTATCAGATTGGATTAAGATTCAGGTAGCCATGTTGGTCTGACGCGGTCAAGATATATATATATATATATATATATATATATATATATATATATATATGCTTTCGTAGATTTTCACGGGTACAGGAATGCAGGTTTTGGTGTCTTCGGGTGTCTTCCCGTGTAAGAGTCGGGGTGTCTGTGCGACGTTTCGACGAGGTCTCACTCGTCATCTTCAGGCTGGTGCTTTCGGCTTCTTGTTACTGGAACAGAGCAGAATCTGGTGTTTGAGTTCCTATAAATACTGTTGAGGGGTGTGGTGTATAGCCTCCAACGTTCTGGGCAGAGAGGAAGTTCCTAGATTAGTGTGCCTCTTCTTCTTTTGTTCCTTAATTATCTTGAGTGATTTCATGAGTGATATTCTGAATACCACTGGGTGGGTCATTAAGTGTAGATTAGTTGCTAAAGCTTTTGTGTCTTGACCTCTTGAGCTTGTGAAGAGTTTTTCTGAGAAGATGGCTGTGCTGCATTTAGTTGTGCTCTGGCTTGGCTTCGTGTATAGGGGCGAGCTGTGGTTTTGTGCCTTGTGCCAGCCAGATCTGTGTAGGGATTGCAGGGGGGTGCAGCATCCGGAGGTGCCACTATAGTTTGGTTACTGGATGGAGTCTGTAATATGTCTGTGGAGAGGGTCTGGGTTTGGGTCTGGTGTGGTTGGTGACGGCGTTCTGTGTGCCTCTGGTTCTGGTGTCGGTTTTTGTGGGGAGGGCTAATTTCCAGATGTCTGGCAGGCGGGACGTGTCGTCACGCTTGTTCATGTTGTGAGGGTGTTTCTCTATCTCGATGGCTTCCATGATTATTCTCTTGTGGTGATGTTCCATGTTAAAGAGCAATTTGGAATCTGCAAAATTAATTTCGTGTCCTGTTTCTTTCATGTGTTGGAAAAGAGAGGAAGTTTTTTCTTCTTTTTTGACGGCATTCTTGTGTTCTGCGATACGTGCATTTATTCGTCTGTTTGTTTGTCCAATGTACGTGGCTGGGCAGACTTTGCAGGGTATTTCATAGACCCCTTGGTTTTCCAGCTGGATTTTGTCTTTTGGGTTTCTGAGGATATTGGCTATTTTTTGGTTGGTGCAGAAGGCTGTTTTGATATTGTGTTTATGGAGGATTTTGCTGATTTTGTCTGTAGTGCCCTTGATATAAGGAAGGAGGGCCATGCCATTGTTTTCTTCTGTGTCTTGGTTTTTGGGGGGTGTTTCTTTTTGGATTAGCTTCGTAACCCTGTTTTTCTGGTATCCATTGGCGATTAACACATTTGAGAGATTCTGTAACTCAGTTGTCAAGTGGTCTTTGTCAGCCAGGCGTTTGGTTCTGGAGATGAGAGTCTTGGCTACGGAGTTTATTTGTGCAGGGTGGTGGTGTGATTGTGCATGTAAGTAGCGGTTGGTGTGTGTTTTTTTCTGGTAGATAGTGTGTCCTAGGGAGCCATCAGGTTTTTTGTAGATTAGGACGTCAAGAAAGGGGAGTTGGTTGTTGTCTTCTATTTCCATAGTGAATTGTATTTTGGGGTGTAGGCTGTTGAGATGTGTGAGGAAGCTATCTAGTTTTTCTTTCCCGTGTGGCCAAATTACAAAGGTGTCGTCAACATATCTGAGCCAAAGTTTGGGTTTGTGTTCTGACTTGTCTAAAGCATTGGTTTCAAAGTGTTCCATGTACAAATTTGCGATGACCGGTGAGAGGGGTGATCCCATAGGTGCTCCTTCTATCTGTTTGTATCTTTGACCATTGTGGATGAAGTACGTGTTGGTTAGGCAGTGGTTGGTCAGGTCCAGGATGTATTTGGGGGGATTGTATTTGTTTTGGATGGCTGTCAAGGCTTCATTAATGGGCACTTGAGTGAAGAGAGATACAACATCGAAGCTCACAAGAAGGTCATCGGGATGTAGGTATTGCTTCTTTATTGTTTCTATGAACTGGAAGGAGTTAGTAACGTGTGAAGCGATGGATTCTGCATAGGGCTGAAGTTGCTTAACGAGAAATTTAGCGAGATTTTGTAGAGGTGAGCCTATGGAGCTGACTATTGGTCTGAGTGGTGTTCCTTCTTTGTGTATCTTGGGGAGACCGTAGAGTTTGGGGCATCTGGATGATTTTTCTCTGGGGATGATTCTTAGCTGGATTTCTTCACTGATAGGAGAGGCTTTTATTTTGGATTTGGTGGTTTTTTCCAGATAGGTGGTGGGATCTGTTTTTATAGGTTGGTAGGTAGGGTCTTGGAGTAGATTTGATAGTTTTGCTTGGTAGTCCGATGTGTTCATCACAACAGTGGCGTTGCCTTTGTCTGCTGGGAGAATGATTATGTTGTTGTCTTTCCTCAGGTTGGTGAGTGCTTTCTGTTCTTCTTTGTGTAAATTGCTTCTGGGTGGTTTGCTGGAGCAGAGGATGTTGGTGACTTCAAGTCTGATTTTATTGGCTTCATCTGGGTCGATTTTGGTCAGGCTAGCTTCGACTCCGCATATGATGTTTTCCGTGGGGATGCGTCTCGGGGCGACTGCAAAGTTGAAACCTTTGGAGAGTACTTTGGTTTCAGTTGGGGTGAGGATCCTGTCTGATATGTTATGTACTGTTTGTTTCATGGGTTGTTGTGGAGGGTGGCTGGGCTTCTGGCGTTTCTCTAGTTTGTAGAGTTTGTTGGCGTGTCTGTCTGTCTTATGTGAGGTCTCAGTTTCAGCTCTCCAGACGGCAGAGAAAGCACTCACCAACCTGAGGAAAGACAACAACATAATCATTCTCCCAGCAGACAAAGGCAACGCCACTGTTGTGATGAACACATCGGACTACCAAGCAAAACTATCAAATCTACTCCAAGACCCTACCTACCAACCTATAAAAACAGATCCCACCACCTATCTGGAAAAAACCACCAAATCCAAAATAAAAGCCTCTCCTATCAGTGAAGAAATCCAGCTAAGAATCATCCCCAGAGAAAAATCATCCAGATGCCCCAAACTCTACGGTCTCCCCAAGATACACAAAGAAGGAACACCACTCAGACCAATAGTCAGCTCCATAGGCTCACCTCTACAAAATCTCGCTAAATTTCTCGTTAAGCAACTTCAGCCCTATGCAGAATCCATCGCTTCACACGTTACTAACTCCTTCCAGTTCATAGAAACAATAAAGAAGCAATACCTACATCCCGATGACCTTCTTGTGAGCTTCGATGTTGTATCTCTCTTCACTCAAGTGCCCATTAATGAAGCCTTGACAGCCATCCAAAACAAATACAATCCCCCCAAATACATCCTGGACCTGACCAACCACTGCCTAACCAACACGTACTTCATCCACAATGGTCAAAGATACAAACAGATAGAAGGAGCACCTATGGGATCACCCCTCTCACCGGTCATCGCAAATTTGTACATGGAACACTTTGAAACCAATGCTTTAGACAAGTCAGAACACAAACCCAAACTTTGGCTCAGATATGTTGACGACACCTTTGTAATTTGGCCACACGGGAAAGAAAAACTAGATAGCTTCCTCACACATCTCAACAGCCTACACCCCAAAATACAATTCACTATGGAAATAGAAGACAACAACCAACTCCCCTTTCTTGACGTCCTAATCTACAAAAAACCTGATGGCTCCCTAGGACACACTATCTACCAGAAAAAAACACACACCAACCGCTACTTACATGCACAATCACACCACCACCCTGCACAAATAAACTCCGTAGCCAAGACTCTCATCTCCAGAACCAAACGCCTGGCTGACAAAGACCACTTGACAACTGAGTTACAGAATCTCTCAAATGTGTTAATCGCCAATGGATACCAGAAAAACAGGGTTACGAAGCTAATCCAAAAAGAAACACCCCCCAAAAACCAAGACACAGAAGAAAACAATGGCATGGCCCTCCTTCCTTATATCAAGGGCACTACAGACAAAATCAGCAAAATCCTCCATAAACACAATATCAAAACAGCCTTCTGCACCAACCAAAAAATAGCCAATATCCTCAGAAACCCAAAAGACAAAATCCAGCTGGAAAACCAAGGGGTCTATGAAATACCCTGCAAAGTCTGCCCAGCCACGTACATTGGACAAACAAACAGACGAATAAATGCACGTATCGCAGAACACAAGAATGCCGTCAAAAAAGAAGAAAAAACTTCCTCTCTTTTCCAACACATGAAAGAAACAGGACACGAAATTAATTTTGCAGATTCCAAATTGCTCTTTAACATGGAACATCACCACAAGAGAATAATCATGGAAGCCATCGAGATAGAGAAACACCCTCACAACATGAACAAGCGTGACGACACGTCCCGCCTGCCAGACATCTGGAAATTAGCCCTCCCCACAAAAACCGACACCAGAACCAGAGGCACACAGAACGCCGTCACCAATCAACCACACCAGACCCAAACCCAGACCCTCTCCACAGACATATTACAGACTCCATCCAGTAACCAAACTATAGTGGCACCTCCGGATGCTGCACCCCCCTGCAATCCCTACACAGATCTGGCTGGCACAAGGCACAAAACCACAGCTCGCCCCTATACACGAAGCCAAGCCAGAGCACAACTAAATGCAGCACAGCCATCTTCTCAGAAAAACTCTTCACAAGCTCAAGAGGTCAAGACACAAAAGCTTTAGCAACTAATCTACACTTAATGACCCACCCAGTGGTATTCAGAATATCACTCATGAAATCACTCAAGATATCCCTCAAGTAATTAAGGAACAAAAGAAGAAGAGGCACACTAATCTAGGAACTTCCTCTCTGCCCAGAACGTTGGAGGCTATACACCACACCCCTCAACAGTATTTATAGGAACTCAAACACCAGATTCTGCTCTGTTCCAGTAACAAGAAGCCGAAAGCACCAGCCTGAAGATGACGAGTGAGACCTCGTCGAAACGTCGCACAGACACCCCGACTCTTACACGGGAAGACACCCGAAGACACCAAAACCTGCATATATATATATATATATATATATATATATATATATATATATATATATATATATATAAAATATGTCCACTAGCACCTTAGAGTTTGTTCTTGGTATAAGCTTCCGTGTGCATGCACACTTCAGCTACCAAAGATTGGATTAAGGTGTATAGACCCTGATGTTGGGAAAGATTGAGGGCACAAGGAGAAGGGGATGACAGAGGATGAGATGGTTGGATAGTGTTCTCGAAGCTACCGGCATGAGTTTGACCAAACTGCGGGAGGCAGTGGAAGACAGGAGTGCCTGGCGTGCTCTGGTCCAGGGGGCCACGAAGAGTCGGACACGACTAAACGACTAAACAACAACAATCTCCGTTAACATCTTCACATTTTAAACATACACGAATCTACCAAAGTCTGTGTCTCTTTAATTCTGTGACTCACAGCACACACACGCAACAACCTGGCACATATCTACTCCTCAGAGCCATACGTGCCAGTGGATTTGTGCCTCTGTGTTTTTGTGGTAGATACGTGTCTACCACACGTGGTAGATACGTGTCTGTGGATTTGTGCCTCTGTATTTGCTGCTAACACCCACGAGCACGTGTAGCACGGGGGAACCCTTGGGTGGGGTGGAACCCTCTTTTCTACGGCTCGGGTTTCCAGGCCGCGGCGGGGGAAGCTTTTTGCTACCGGACCGGGCCTTGCATTTCTCGCTTCTCAGCCCCGCGCGCGGAAGGAGGCTCCCGTTGCCATGGCGACCTCCGCCGCGCCGCGCCTGCTGCCGCCGGGCCTCTCCGCAGGCCGCGCTCTCCCCTTCCCGGCCCTGCGGCGATGGCTGAGCCGAGGCGGAGCCCCGAGGCCCCCCGGCGCGGGGGAGGCGGCGAGCGCGGCGGGGCTGTTGCGGGACGCGGCGGCGGCGGCGGCGGAGGACGAGGCGCCGCGGTCGGGGCCTGTCGGGAAGGCGCGCCGGGCTCCCGAGGAGGCTTCGGTGCTGCTCTTCCCCGGCCAGGGCAGCCAGTTCGTGGGGATGGGCCGCGGGCTCCTGCGCTACCCGAACGTGCGGGAGCTGTACCGCGTGGCCGAGGGCGTCCTGGGCTACGACCTGCTGGGCCTCTGCTGCCGAGGGCCCGGCGCCCAGCTGGAGCGCACCGTGCACAGCCAGCCCGCCGTCTTCGTCAGCTCCCTGGCCGCCGTGGAGAAGCTGCACCACGAGCAGCCCAGGGTGAGGGGGCACCCCGGGGGCATCTAGTCCAGCCCCCGGCCAGGCAGGAGGCTCAGCTAGAGCAGCCGCCTCCCCGAGAGAGGGCCAGGCAGGCGCCCGCAGAGCAGGAGCATCTCCCACCCCCTGACTGCCTCTGACTGTGGTGGCCGTGGGTTGCCCTCTCCTGACCTCCATTTGCCTAATCCAGGGGTGTCCAAACTTTTTTCAAAGAGGGCCAGATTTGATGAAGTGAATATGCCTGAGGGCCAGTGGCGTAGCGTGGGGGGTGCAGGGGGCCCCGGCCGCACCGGGCGCAACATCTGGGGGTTAGGGTTAGGGGGCGCAAATCCACGGGTTAGGGGCGCAAATTACTTGCCTTGCCCCGGGTGCTGACAACCCACGCTGCGCCACTGCTGAGGGCCGACCAAAGTTACCTATTTAAGGATTGAAGTTGTTGTGCTTTTTCTTGGATTTCCTCCCCGCCAGGAAATAAACTGCCACAGGGGCCGGATTGAACCAACCAGCAGGCCGGATTAGGCCCCAGGGCCAGACTTTGGACATGCCAATCCTCTTTTAAAGGCCGCCACCTCCTGTGGGAGGGAGTGCCGTAGTTTGACTACGTGAAGCACTTGGGCTTTGTCTGCCCCAAAGTCTCCCAACGTTCAGCTTCGCTAGAGTTCTATGTTAGGAGAAAGGGAGGGAGACTTTCCTCTGCCCACTTTCTCTGTGCCAAGGAGAAAGAAGCCGGCTGCGCCACAATGGACAGTGCGCAGGGTGCCGTTCCTGCGTTTCTCACACTATGTGAACTGCGTAGGGTGTTTCTGGATCACTTCTAATTGTTACTTACTGGAGACTTTTTAAATTTCTACAGGTAGTGGAGAGCTGTGTGGCAGCTGCTGGATTCAGCATTGGAGAATATGCAGCCCTTGTTTTTGCAGGAGCCATAGACTATGCAGAAGGTATCAAGAAAGTACCCTTGCACTTTCATATTAAATGTTTATCTAAAATCTTTGCAATGCAAGGATAGCATGTAGCCGGGGGGCATGGCAGGGGGGCGTAGCCCCAGGTGCACAATTTGGGGGCGGGGCACAAACCAGGTACCCCCCTGGGATCCCCACCCTGCCCTGTCTGCTGCTGGGGGTCTCTGGGCCCTGGAGCCCAGCCTCACTGCTGCATCTCCAGCCCCCTTGCTGAATGGCTGCCTGGCCAGCGTTGGGGGAGTGGGATTCACATGCCAGGCTCTTTGGCTGGGCTCCTCCTTTTGCAAGTGGGGAGGCAGAGCAGCATGGCCCTGCTTGGTTCCAGTGGTGATGGCTGGGCTGGTGCAATGGATTTTGTTCACCCTCTGCACCCCACCCCTGCCCATGTGCACATGCGCCCCAGGTGCTAGCAGACAACTCAGTGTTGCTGACTCTGGCGCATTAGTCTTGGCACACAATTCTGTGTGGTCCTCTGCTAGTGAAGGCAGTGGCAGAGCTTCATGCTCTGGCACTGAGGGTACGAAGAGCCGCCTGCAGGGGCGTGGTGCCCAGTGCGGGCGGGGAGGCAGTCGCGATGGAACCCCACTGGGATTGCGCTGCTGGGGGCGGTGCGCTCTCCTCACACTCCTCTTCCTCCGCCACTGAGTGAAGGGTGTCTTAGTGTCCAGCTATTTTATTTCTTCCTCAACTTTATGTGTTACATCTTTGTGTTATTTAAGTAATAAGTAAGTAAAATTAAAATCCAGAACAAGTCTATATAATGTGTACAAAAGAATAACCAACTTTGCAGTAGATAAAAATGTGAGGATTTCTTGTATTAATATCTTTATAGACATATTGGGAATAAGTTGTAAGATTCTGAATTTAAATATCATTGCTTGCAGGAAAGTTGCTTCAACTAGTCTGAAGTCTAGCTTCTATTGACATAAATACAGTTTGGGGCAGACAGTAGCTTAGTTGAGCATTATGCCAAATCATGACTTGTATGAACTTTATTAACTGAAACCATGGTTTGAGCTTCCAAACACCCAAAAGGCGTGCTAAGCCATGGATGACAAATTCACTTCAAACTGTGGTTTCTGTTTGCTGGTTTGTTAATTCAGATGTGGAAAAGCATAGACTACATTGGACATCATACTGAACTATGTTTTAGCATAGCGTGCATGAGCCCAGCTTCTCTGCCTTGTGTGCCTCCCCTTTCCCAGCTCTGGTGACGTGGGAAGCAACATTTACAGGTGAAACTCGAAAAATTAGAATATCATGGAAAGTCCATTTATTTCAGTAATTCAACTTATAAGGTGAAACTGATATATGAGATAGACTCATGCCAAGAGAAAGATGAGAGACATGAGACCGAGCAATGCAGAAGAGCTGAAGGCTGCTATTGAAGCATCCTGGTCTTCCATAACACCTCAGCAGTGCCACAGGCTGATAGCATCCATGCCACGCCGCATTGAGGCAGTAATTGATGCAAAAGGGGCCCAAACCAAGTACTGAGTACATATGCATGCTTCTACTTCTCAGAGGTCCAATATTGCTCTATTTGCAATCCTTGTTTTGCTGATTTCATTTAATATTCTAATTTTCTGAGATTGTTAATTTGGGGTTTTCATCAGCTGTACATCATAATCATCACAATTATTATTTTTTTTTTCTTTTTTTTAAAAAAATAATATTTATTGCTTTTCCAACCATTTAAACACAATAGAACAGAAAAAACAAAAAAGGAAAAGGAAAAGCAAAGAAAAAATAGAAAAAACATAAGATTAACAAAACAAGACGCAAACAATTTAAAACACAAAACAATTTCAATATCTTAACTTTCATTCCCTTATTTCCACGACCTCCTCACACCTCCCTTTTTGTATTCCACTTCTATTAATTGTTTCAGCAATTCCTTTCCATCTTCCTCTGTTTTCTATCCTATAATTATCTTAACATATTCTAATCTTATTTTTCCCTTTAATACTCTATTAGTCCATTTATACTTAATTCCTTATAGCATTTCTACTAAAGCCATATAACTTCATTCCAACATTTTTCTAACATTCATTATTTTTACAATATTTCTATAAATAGTCTTAAACTTTTTCCAGTCTTCTTCCACCGTCTCTTCTCCCTGGTCTCGGATTTCTGCCAGTCGTTTCCGCCAATTCCATATAGTCCATCAACTTCATCTGCCATTCTTCCCGGCTAGATAAATCTTGTGTCTTCCAGTACTTCACAATGAGTATTCTTGCTGCTATTGTTGCATACGTGAAAAGAGTTCTATCCTTCTTTAACACCAATTGGCTGACCATGCCCAGGAGAAAGGCCTCTGGTTTCTTCAAAAAAGGTATATTTAAATACCTTTTTCATCTCGTTATAAATCATCTCCCAAAGTGTCTTAATCCTTGGGCATGTCCACCAAAGGTGAACTCTAATCCTCAAATTCATCTGTTTTTCTTTGAGTTCAGTCATAGCAAGCGTCAACTTATATTCATCAAGTTGCTTCTGTAGGGCTGGGGTTCTCTTGCTCTTTCTCTCCAGTTGTGTTTCTTTACATTCAGCAACAACAGTTTTTTCCCTGGCCTCCTCCGCAGTTTGCCGTATCGAAATAGGTTCCTATGTCAATTTCTGGGTAGTTTCTCTATTAGTATTATTTATACTTTCTATATTTAAGTTAGTTTTAATGATTGAAACATCCACTTTCGCATTTATCGTGTCCATTTTCCTGCGAAGCTGAGCCAATGAATCATTTAGAGCCTCTTCTGTCAACATTTCTCTTGGTTTTACATATACTGGTACAAAGGCTCAGAAAAAGCAGGGGGGGGGCTGATGGTGGACCTCTCCTGGATTGTTGCCAAGTCCTCCCAGACCTTAATGTTTTGTCAGCAGTTGACTGGTCTGTTTTTCCTCTTCCATTAACCATAACACTTAAAAGCTTCAAGGTCAGTCCCTGGGACTGACCATAATCATCACAATTATAACAAATAAAGGTTTGACATATCTCGCTTTGCATGTCATGAGTCTATCTCATATATTAGTTTCACCTTTTAAGTTGAATTACTGAAATAAATGAACCTTTCCACGATATTCTAATTTCTCGAGTTTCACCTGTAAATAAAAGCAGAAGTGAACACTTCAGTACTCTCCTCAGCTGTGGGACTGTACAAGCCTAGGAGGCTAGACTTGTTTATGCCATGCTAAATGAGAGTTTGGTGTGATGTCTAAATGACTAAATTTCCTTAGGCATGGCATGGCATGTTACGTGAATGCAGCCTATCGATGTTAACCAGAGTGAAAGCATGAAAAAATATACCAGTACATTTGGGTCCCTGTTGCAAGAATCCAGATTGCCAGCCTTTCATGCTTAATTTTCCTGGATACTTAGGTTCTGGTCATCTTGAATCTACATTAGTGGTGTTTTAGGGAACCCCTGAACTCTGTGGATGTGTATCAGATGTTCTTCAGTTGGGGACAAGGACCACACAGCTGCATGGGTGTGTTCTGCAGTGTGCTTTCTGTTCATGGTGGACAACAGCCTAGCCAGTGTCCTTATAACTGACTGTGCACTTTACCTCTCTATCTGTGTAATAGTTACATGGAAACATGCATTTGAGTTTGTAAAGTCACAGCTATTTTTCTCTGTAGCTTCCATTTATCTTATGCTGAAGTTAAGTCCTCTTTCTTTTCTTTAGCCTTATATGCAGTGAAGGTGCGTGCTGAAGCTATGCAGGAGGCATCGGAAGCTGTCCCAAGTGGAATGTTATCTGTTATTGGCCGGCATAATTCAAATTATGTCACTGCTTGCTTGGAAGCTCGTGAATATTGCAAGTCATTGGGAATTGAAAATCCTGTATGTGAAGTTTCAAACTACTTGTTTCCAGGCAGCAGAGTCATTGCAGGACATTTGCAGGTATTATTTCAAAATAATGGTTCTGAATATCTTGAAATTTGTGGGGTTTTCAGTAGCACTGCTGACAGCCAAGAGAACAGTAGTACTTAGACATATTCTGTATTTTGAGGGGAGAAGTTTGCTTGCTTGTTATATGAATTGTATTTTTATCCTGTTTTTTTTTTTACATTCAAAGTACCTATACTAATAGCCATCAATTGATATATTTAATTTTAAAAAATAATAATAAACACATTTAAAACCATTTCATAATAATAAGAACAATAGTAATGAGAATAGCAGAAGAACAGCATTAAAAATAAGTTAATGTTTGAAATCAAAGGAGCAATGAAAAGATTTTCACTGATTTCTAAAGGGGGGGGGGAGTACAATAGATTTAGCCAAACAGGTCTTACAGACAAGCACATTTGCAGTGGGAAAAGGGCAGCCCTCCTCAGACAGAGGTGATATCAGGGCCAGATGACCTCATAGTGAAAGGGGCTCCCTGGTTTCCCCGACTGTAAGTTTTTCTAGCTTTAAAGTTAAGCACCAGTACCTTAAATTGAACATAGGCACTGACTGGTGGAGCTCCTTAATATTCCCAACGCATGCTGTTCTGCTAACCCTGGCCAACAGCTGTGCAGCTACATTCTGAAGTTTCTGAACAATATTCAAAGGCAGCCGCTTGTAATTGGGATTAGAATTGAAGCCTGTCACCTGGCAACAGGATCTAACTGACATGCAGTGATGATGTAAAGCACATGTAGCAACCTAGTGCTCTCCAAATGTTTTGAACAAAGCTCTCCTCAGCCCCAGGCAGCATGGCCAATAGTCAGGGATGATCAGAGATGTATTCCAACAACATATGGAGAGCACCACATAGGCTACCCTTGGTATAAAACAAAAATGGAAACACAACAAATGCAATTTAGGTATAAAAGCCACCCGCCAACATTTGGGTAGCAAAGACTAAGCCAGCACTTTACGTTTCCCTACAAAGTTTTAAGTCTCTGTTGAACAACAGCTACCAGACTTTTAGAAGACATCTGAAGGCTCCTAACCAAAATGTACAACCAACTACTAGACTGGGACACCATGGATGAGGAGGTCAAGGAGGTTATGATCAAGTGGGCCATAGACTTAGGACACCCCCTAGATTACGAAAGATGGGAAAAACTATGGAATAAGGATATGAAATTTTCAGCGTGTGTCGGACTCCGAGAAAATATGGAAAAGATGATGTACCGTTGGTACATCACCCCAACAAAATTAGCTAAAATGTATAAAACCGGGGATAAGACCTGTTGGAAATGCAAAAAGAAGGAGGGAGACTTTATACATATGTGGTGGACCTGCGAAGAAGTAAGGAAGTTCTGGGGCTCCGTTTACGATGAACTAAAAAAGATTTTAAAATACACCTTCCCAAAAAAGCCTGAGGCATTTCTTTTGGGAATGGTGGGGAATGAGATCAAGAAAGATGATCAAACTCTATTTCAGTATGCAACAGTAGCCGCTAGGATACTGTTGGCTCAGAATTGGAAAATACCCAACATCCCAACAATCAGGGATTGGCAAACCAAGTTAATGGAATATATCGACTTAGCAATGATGACACAGAAGATCAGGCAACAGAAAAACACCAAATTTATTAATGATTGGAATAAATTTTTCTCATACATGGAGGCGATATTAGGGAATACTAAAATCACAGTAGGTATAATATAAAAACCGCGAGGTAGAAAGGACGATTAGTAAAAGACCCTGCCGTATATATTGTTGAGATACAGCTCACGTCGTGGTGGTGGGAAGTCAAATAATGTAAAAGATTTGTATAATAATTCTGTACTTAACCAGTTGGGAATTTGATTTTGGTCTGTATAACTTTCTTATTTTTCTTTTTTTGTTTTGTTTTATTTTTACTGATGATGTATATGTGTTTTTTTAGATCTTGGAATAAAATAAAGGTTTTTTTAAAATATATTGTCAGGGTTGCTTCCAGATCCTAGCTCACAGAGGATCACGCCAGCCAGCGATCATTAAATAAAAGTCTTTATTGAGTTACAGTCTCCATTCTCAATCTTCTGCGTGCAACTCTACGTCTTATGCTTAGATCGGCGAAGCTCCGTCTGAGTCTCCGCCCCTTGCGCACCAACTTAATATCCTAGCCCTGCTCCACCTTTTCCGCCTGACAGTTCTCCTCTGGGTCCCTCTGCCCCCCTGGTTCTCTTCCTTCCGGGATTCTTCTGACGCTGACTCCCCGGACCCTCCTGTCTCCTTGCGCCGGGCTTTAGGACCTGGCTCCCTTTCCGGGCTGCCTACTGCGCCACCTTCCTGTGCATTTGAACTTGGCGCGCGCGCCCAACCTTCCACCTTCCGTCTAACCGTCTCTTCGCTCCCCGATGGAGGTGTGGCCACTCCTGACTCGTGCCCTCCCTCCTGTTGTGAGCTGCCAGTGCTTGATCCCTGGCGCCCTTCCTCTTCCCTGCTCTCTGGCGGTGACGCTGGTCCCGATTTCCAACTGCTCCCCTCTGAGTCCCCTCTGGCTCTATCTTCCTGGGGTGTCCCCCTAGTCTCCCCCCTTGCCCTGGCCACTGGTGCTCCTTTTTGTGAATCTTCTGATTCACTGGAAAGACTCGGAGATCTCGGGTCGTCGTCATCACTCATCTTTTCTTCTGCCTCCTCCCCCTCGCTCTCTGTTTCCTCCCTTGCCCTCGCCTCTGCTCCTGAACCCCTGACATATATATAAAAAAAGAAGACATCTGAAGGCAGCCCTGTTCAGGGAAGCTTTTACTGTTTGATGTATTAGAGTATTTTAATATTTTTTTGGGGAAGCCGCCCAGAGTGGCTGGGGAAGCCCAGCCAGATGGGCGGGGTACAAATAAAAAATTATTATTATTATTATTATTATTATTATTATTATTATTATGCTTTTTATGTCCTTTATTTTCTTCCTCTTGGAGGCATGCGTCCTCTGACTTGTAGGCCACAATGAATTTATAGGGTTTTCCTAAGAGCCAAATGACATTAATAGCAGTTCTAGATTGAAGGCAGTAACTCTGTTTTTGTGGTTCAGTGTTCTGTTTCATTTTTATTTCAGGCTTTGGAGTTTTTGCAGCAAAATTCAAAAAAATACTCATTTGTGAGAGTGAAAATGCTGCCAGTCAGTGGTGCTTTTCATACACAACTTATGGAACCAGCAGTGGGACCTTTGTCTGAAGCCCTCAACTCAATTAATATTCAGAAGCCTCTCATCCCTGTCTATTCAAATGTGGAAAACCGGAGATACACTGAACCGAAACAGATCCAGCGCTTGTTAGTGAAGCAGTTGGTTTCACCAGTGAAATGGGAGCAGACGATGCATGCCATCTACGAAAGGAAAAAAGGAGTAGGATTTCCTTATACTTATGAAGTGGGGCCTGGGAAACAGCTAGGAACAATCCTAAAAGCCTGCAATTTGAAGGCCTGGAAGTTCTATGAACATATTGATGTTTCAGAAGATGAAAAAGCATAGAGATGTCTGTAGGAAAAGTTTTCATTTTAAATGGATTTATTGTTAGGTAAAAATGAAATCATGCAAGCCCTGGAGGAAGACACAACATAGTCTTTTGGAGAGGGAGCTGTATACCGTTATGCCATTGCTATCTCCCTACACAACTAGCACAGAAGAATTGCTTGTTACCTCAGAGGCCACTCTGGGTCTCACTTCTTCAGACAAAAAGATTTGACCATGAGTCATCAATTACTTTGCTACAAACTTTTTAAAGAATTGTTTTATATAAGCCTGATCAATAGTACCTGCATTGGCCAAAGAATCGTGGTGACTTATGCTCAGTGTCTTGCTTTAACTTTTAAGAATCAGTGAAATAATAATAAAGTTAAAATGTTTTCTTTGTTTTACATATCATTTATTGTGGGTGAGAGATCCGCATTTGGTGTATAATCGGTAACTGTAACTTGCCCCACTGAGATAATATATTGGGTGCAGTGATTGTGTGACCCATTGTATGCTATCTATGCATAATGTCCCATTAATTTTTTAGAAGAAGAGAAGAAGAAGAGTTTGGATTTGATATCCCGCCTTTCACTCCCTTTAAGGAGTCTCAAAGCGGCTAACATTCTCCTTTCCCTTCCTTCCCCACAACAAACACTCTGTGAGGTGAGTGGGGCTGAGAGACTTCAGAGAAGTGTGACTGGCCCAAGGTCACCCAGCAGCTGCATGTGGAGGAGAGGAGACACGAACCCGGTTCCCCAGATTACGTGACTACCGCTCTTAACCACTACACCACACTCACACTATTAAGGTCCCCATTTTGCAAAGTACCTCATCAGTTTTCCTTCTGGACATGAGTAAAATTATAAATCGGGCACCACAGGTTTTTGGAGAGTTGGGTCTGCTAAAGGCTCTGCTAAAGACCATGTGCTGTAGACAACTGAGTGGTACTCAGAATAGACCCATTGAAATTAATGGGCTGAAGTTAGCCATGCCTTTTAATATCAGTGGATCTTGTCGGAACATGAGCTCCTTCTATGTAGCTGGTAACAGCATTGGTGTTTAAGCGTCAGGAGTTTTTCTTGAGACGCTTCCATCTGTTCAGAAGATGTCCAGAAAGAAAAGCTGGGAAACGTTACATGGCATCCCAGGCCACTCTCAATTTGCACAGGGATTGTGTTCCACGGAGAACACCTATAGCCAAAATCACATATAGTCAAAGCACATTAGGTTCAACAGCAGGTGGATTGCCAAAGTTTCCCCCCTCGAATGCCCATCACCATTTGTAATTCCCCCCCCCCCAGCGCATAAAGCTGATTGTGCAAAGTTAAGTTTGTGAAAATTGCAAGTTACCTTTATTCTTGCTAACAGCCTTCCAATATAGGTTTGCTTTTCAGTCAACAGCATAAGGGTAGTGCAGCACTCTGTTGTGTTAAGTGGCTTACAATGCAATCTTCTGCCAGTCTGAGAAAAAACAGGACTTCAGGGAAAACACAGCATATTGGTCTCATGGTTATATCATGAGGATGTTGCATAAAGAGCGAGTGAAGAAAATGTTACCATCCCACACTGAACACTTGCTGTGGAAGCACTCCTAACAGTGGATGGATTTTAGATGTTCTTTCTAGAATCATCTCAGGTAGTCTTCTGCCAGAGGATGGCAGCAGTGTATAAATCATTTCTTACAGCTGAGATAGGTAAAAAAATTGCTGGCTTTTTTTGGTAGCAAATACAAAATGTAAGCATGCTTTTTGTTTGTGCGACACCTGTGGGTTGAAATAAATCTCAGTGTCCAAAAGCATTGAACTGCAATAAAAAAACAGTTCCTGGATCTTCCTCAAGTCACAAGTCAGCGAGTTACAAACTGAAAGATAAACTACATCTTTCAGAGTAACATATTTTTGAAACATCGGGATTTCAGTTCTAATAAATCCAGTGCATTATGTCAATGTAGTTTCTTGATTCTTGGCTATTCAACAACTACAGACCACTTCTAGATGTGAAAATCCACTCTTAGAGCTGAGCTCTGCTGCCATGATTTGCAGACATGGTATATTTCGGGCAGGATCTAATTACTGGATGTGAGCCAGCAGTAGAAGGTTTAGGTAAGCTGGCACAGGAATATAACCAGCATTCAGTGTTATCTACAATAGCAGCACCTTTCTGAAAGGAATAGAGGTTCAGTTTCTGTGAAGAAAAAGTTTCTATGAAGAAATTATTCATCGTAAATATGAAACTGATTTCCTTCTAGCCTGTCAGGACAAATTCCACTCTTGATGTGTGTAAACATTAACTACAATAAAGCTCAGAGGAGGCCTTTGTATACTTTAGTGTAAGGGTGTGGCATGATGTCAGCTCAATGTTCAAATTCCTGTTTTGAAGCTAATTCTTGTCTTTGAAGCAAGAGTGTCCTACAAAGAAACACCGATTCTTTGCTTTTAGAATCTGATTGCTAAAAAGAGCCTTGCAGGAGCCCCAGCAGCAGCAAAATGGTGGAGGAAGCCTGAAAGGTGTCTTCTAAAAGTTCTGTGTCTTTCTGAATGTTTTCCTGGCAAACTTTTGTCAGTGTTGTCATTATTGTCATTCAGTTCCCATCATCCAAGTGCTGGTGAATAGGTAGCCAAAAACCCACATATAAGAGATTGGTATTTGCGGAGTTGGAGAAGCCGTGAGGTGGCAAAAATACCAAACAAAACAAAAAAAAGCCTTTTAAGGATGGAAAGGCTCAGGGAAGACTGATGATCCCTGCAGCCTAAGATGGCCTAAGGATGCCAGCCCCAGCTCCTACATCTTTTAAGTGGGGCTTGGAGATTCATTTATTTTCCATAGCTTTCAATGTGAAGTCATAAATAGTGGCTGTTTGTTGAGTTATGACCAAGTTTTCTTAATGTCTCTCTTAATTTCCTTGTAATTAATTACATGTTAAAGTTTTTTATCAGTCAAATTTATATTTTAAAAACCCATAGTAAGCCACTTTATAATCCACAAATTCCTTAAGTACATAATCTTTCTGAACTACAAGCTTTCTGTCTACCCATGTTAATTTATGTGTTTCCTATCTTCCTCCAAGGAGCTTAAGGGAAAACATACAGGTTTTTAGGTATTTTATTTTTAGGGATTTTCTTGTCAAACATGCAAGCCCCCTCTGGAGTCTGAACTGGTAAATATAGGTCACTGGAACATACTATTGTGTTAACACCAGCATTTTCAAGTTTTGTCCTGGTAAACTTTATTGAATACAGGTGGCGACCAGAGCCCCTGCGCACATTGGCCGAGCACACATAAGCCCACCCTGCCCCCATTCCATTCTCAGAGTCCACTATATCTTATGACCAGCATCAGAAAGTAAAAGCTCCCCCCTAATTTAAGTCTGTATTTCTTCAAGCAGAGGACCAAACCTCATGAGGACCTTCAGAGCCTTCATGCAAAGACAATGGTACGAAATGGTAAGAAATCAGTATGTATGCCATTAAGACATTGTCAAAAGCTACCAGCCAAAAGAGCTCAAGAGTGTTATCAACTTCAGGTGCCAATTCTACCATATATCCATATAAAGCTTGAAAGAATGACACTAGGGAGAAAAGAACCAACTGTAAATGGGCGTAATACTAATATCAGCCGTCTGTGGCAAAGCAGTCTCTGATGTACGTGGATGAAAGTAGAGGAGAGAGATGGCTGGATCCGTAAATGGGATGTGTGCAGAATGGATCACGCTCAAACATACGTCGAAGGAAATAATGTAATTAGATTTGGAACATCAGTTTTATTTTTCAAGTCTTTTAAGATCTCTAATTTTCATTAGATATTTTACAGTGCAAGTGTTAAAAAGGACGGCCAGCATACCCTTCTGTCAACTTTCCAAATTCCCTTTTACAAAACAAAAAAACCCCTCTCTTTTAGTATAAAAGTCAGACTTGAATCACTTGAACATACATATTTCAAAACAAGCAATTCAGGTAGTTATCCAGCAACAACCCCATATCAATATTTATTTTAAAAGTATGAAAACAGTAGTGACCCAGCACTAGCCTACATTTTAAATAGAAAAAAGTTATCCATACCCAACTTCTTAAAAAACAAAGCAAATGCCACCTCCTGGGTGAGTTGAAGATTGGTCAGAGTCCAGCAGTGACCTTCAATTGGCAACTCTTGCGACTAATCCTGCAGTCCGTAAGTGACCAGACCCCACATCAAAATAGCAAGCAGCGCGGCTGGCCACCATTTCTGGCACACGCAGTTCAGAGGGACCCAAAGAATCTGTTTAGGAAAAGAATAAACAAACTGATTAAATACCACAAGAATTAGAGCATGAGAGCAGGGAAAAAATCACCTGCGGTAGTTCCAGGGTGGCTGACCTGCAGCCCTGGTTTTGTGCTCCAATTCCCCTCAGCCTCATAACAAAGGCATTTTTGTTTAAGAAGGCTTCCCCATAAGTGTGTCCCAGTCCTTTACAAAATATTAATTGCACAACTATAGGAATGCTTTTATGGCTTGCAGGAATGCTTTGAATGCTTTTTTGAATCTGCTTGTTTTGCACGTTATCTTCTCAACACTGTGCACGGCTTTGATTCCATCAGGCTGTGGACTGGTTTATCAATTTGTAAAATAAATGATGGGAGCTGGGAGTCCAGCAACGTGGGCATCATGTACTTCGTCAGCTGCACCAGTCCAGAATTCAGGAGCAGCAAAATGTTTGTTCTTCACATCTTGGGATTCTCTCCCACATGAAAAGCTCCCTGTTTGCGCAATGCTAGTGCTGCTTAAAATAATAATAATAATAATAATAATAATAATAATAATAATAATAATAATAGGAAATGCCTTTGTTAGGACCAGCCAATCTACCAAGTGTAGTTTTGATGGAAGCGTTCCCAAGCTTAATTGAAAGGTAAAGCCTTTGCTCTTCTTCACTGCTGGGGGCAAGGGCACAAAGTGAAGAGTGAGGAAATTCTCAGGGACGATTCACACTCCGGCCAGCACCTCTTTAATCTTCTACCCTCAGGCAGGAGATATAGAAGTATAATCAGGCTAAAAAACAGTTTCTATCTGTGGGCTGTTAGGCTGCTGAACGGAAAATAATATAGTGCAACTGACTTTCGGGGTTGGTGTGTTGTGCGACAAGCACACAGAGTGCAATGAGATTGAGTGTTGGGGGGGAGGCTCGGTTAATTTCATTGTACACAGGTTGTACATTGACAAGAAAGGTATTATGATGATGATGATGATGGTCTTAGGCAGTGCTGCGATGGACATCACCCATAACCCCTTCAAGAACCACTCCTAGCTTCACAAATAAGAGTTTAACTTTTCTAAAAAGGTAAATATAGAAAGCCTATAATCATCATTATTTTTTGCTCCCTTGGAAATTTAGGGAAAGCAGAGGAGGAAGAGAGTAATTAGTTAATGCAGGATCTGCCAGCACGAAGCATAACACATTAGGTTGGATTTTGTACCCATCAAAGCTGATGTGAAAAGTCAGCCATGACTTAAGTCCTGTTGATTTTAATGAGAATTTGAGTGCAAGATTGTACCCCTATCTGGGAGGAGATCTCATTGAACTCAGTGGGGCTTACTTCTCAGTAAGCATATCAGAACAGACTGCCTCTCTGGATCCAACCCATAAATCCTGTTTTGCACTAATTTGGGGGTTACAGGGAAGCACACTCTTTTCTGGCATTCACTAGCAACGGTCTATGCATTTATATGGAGGCCATCCTGATTTGCTATTACTGTAATAGTTCTCAAGGAAACACAAGCAAAATTGGCCAGGAACCTAATAACAGTATAAGCCACAAACCTTTATAGTTCAGTTCTATGAAAACCATCAGGCCAAAGCACAAAATGGGCTGAACTGCAGGCTGACAATGCAATTCTATTTAACTAGGGAGTGAGCTCCATTGAACTAAATGGAGTTCAGCTTACAAGGAGACAAGCATAGGCCTGCACTGCAAGATTCCAAATTCCCTTTTACTACCTTTTTTTCTTCTTTCCAGCCCCTCAGTCGAAAAATTGCAAATGCAAAATAATATGCAATTTACCCAGTTACAGTCGAGAATCTTCTTTCTCCAGCCACTGTTCAAAAAACTCCCAAAGGCTTTCATAATACTTCTAAAATTACTCCAGATACAAGTGTGAAAAACGTTGGCTGCTATCCTATTGAGAAACAAAATAGTTGGGAGAATTAGAATTTAGTTTAAAATTAAACAGGTATTATGGAAATGAATCCTGAGCTCCAAATCAAGTATTAAATGCTTCTAATCAAACAATGCTTCTAATCAACAAGCAGGGACGCGGGTGTCGCTGGGGGTTAAACCACAGAGCCTAGGACTTGCCAATCAGAAGGTCGGCGGTTCGAATCCCCACGACAGGGTGAGCTCCCGTTGCTCGGTCCCTGCTCCTGCCAACCTAGCAGTTCGAAAGCACATCAAGTGCAAGTAGATAAATAGGTACCGCTGCGGCGGGAAAGTAAATGGCATTTCCGTGCGCTGCTCTGGTTCTCCAGAAGTGGCTTAGTCATGCTGGCCACATGACCAGCTTTACACTGGCTCCCTTGGCCAATAAAGCAAGATGAGTGCCGCAACCCCAGAGTCGGCCACAACTGGACTTAACGGTCAGGGGTCCCTTTACCTTTACCTAATCAAACAAGCAAATCGGAAACTGACTTTGGAAAGTGTGACTTCCCATTTCTTCCCTCTCTGAAGCAAATGACTTTTTGAAGCTGTTTTATTTGTGAAGGCTGCCAATGACATTCTCAGTTCACTTTGCAGAGTGAATCTTGGATTCTGTTTCTTGATTGTAAACTAGACTACAAAGGAATGATGGGAGCTGGCCAGACTAGAAGTCACATAACATTAAATACATCCTTGGTGGTCTCAGCAGGTACAAATAAGAATTTAATCCTTTTTCCCTTCTGCAATCCTGAGCAAAATCAAAATCCCTCCTCTGGAGGTGCTACTGGCATTGTGAGGAACACACATAGACACACACACACACAAATCCCTCGGTGCAAAGAGAAGGGATTTTCCTCAAGACTTCTGCAGGGGCAGAAAGGCTTAACCTGTCTTCTATGACTCCATAATGATCCCTTATAATGATCTTTTCCAGGTTGGTACTATTAGCCATTGAAAACAGAATTGCACATTAAATGCAAAGTTACATTTAATGTCACATATAGTTTGGCCATAGATATGTAGCATAGACAATACAAATATTACATATAAATCCAGCTTCTTACAAGTCAAAACTGTGCCAAATGTGAGCACATGGATGATTCAGCTTTGCAGACGATCAAACAAAAATCGGCAGCAAAGAATTGTAGTTGTCTACAATGTCTGTAAGCCACCTGGTGGCTTCAATGTGAATGTAACAGCTACTTTTTAAAGCCATCCTAGCTTCTGGTAGGGTGGCGCTGTGGTCTAAAACCACAGAGCCTAGGGCTTGCCGATCAGCTCCTGCAGACAAACGCCAGCTCCCTTGGCCAGTAAAGCAAGATGAACGCGCAACCCCAGAGTCGTCCGCGACTGGACTTAACGGTCAGGGGTCCCTTTACCTAGCTTCTGGTAACAAATTCCATAGATTAACAATGCTCTGCACAAAGCAGTACTCCCTTTTTGTGTGCCCTTAATTTTTCAACATTCAGCTTTATTGGACAAACCCAGGTCTAGTATTATGAGGGAGGGATAAAAACTATGCTCACTTTCTCCACACCAGGGATGCATAATGTTCTTTGATGTCCTCCCTTTACTCCTTGCCCTTTTTTAAGCTTAAAAGCCCCACCACTGTAGCATCTGCTCCTAGGGGAATTGCTCCAGTACCTTCATCTGCTTGGTAACCCTTTTATGAACCTTTTCCAGTTCTACAACATCCTTTTTGAGGTACAGCAACCAAAACTGCTTTCAAGCCACATACAGTTATATAAAAGCATCGTGATATTGGCAGGGTTTTTTTTCAAACTCTTTTCTAATTATCCCTTACATGGCATCCACATTTTTCACAACAGATGCACACTGGATCAGACATAGGCAAACTCGGCCCTCCAGATGTTTTGGGACTACAACCCCCATTATCCCTAGCTAACAGGACCAGTGGTCAGGGATGATGGGAATTGTAGTCCCAAAACATCTGGAGGGCTGAATTTGCCTATGCCTGCACTGGATCAACATTTTCACTGTGATCCACCAGAATCCAAAGATCACTTTCCTGCTCAGTCACCTCCAGCATCAGACCCCGTTAGTATTTTTTTCCTCAATGTGCACTAATTCACACTTGCTTACACGGAATCACACTTGCCATTTTAATACCTAGTTTGCAGAGATCCCTCTGAAGTTTCTCTCAATTCATTTAGTTTTTACAGCCCTAAACAACTGGGTATTATAAGCAAACTGCAGATCATTTATGAACAAGTTAAAAGCACATTAAATAATGGGCATGACAGGAACTCGCACAATAATGATTTGCTCTGCACCCTGGTCAAGTGGCCAACTGCAATCCTGCAAACAAGTGGACACCTAGACACCATGAGGACTCTCCTAGGAACTGAGGCAAAGAGGCAATTTATTCCCTTCTGAGGGAATAAAGGTGGTAGGATGGAACATAACACTTGCAATTTCAGGCTGGGTAGGTTATTTTTTATGTTCCTCTACATTTAAAGATGAAACACACAATGCAAATAAAAAGTAGCAACACTTACAAAGAAAGTTTATTGCCTTGTCCACACCTTGCCATGCGCATTTTCTACTCGCAGAGAGGTTTTGTTTGTTTGTACGAACTGGTGAGCATTTTAAAAGCACTTGCTACTGAAAGAAGCATTTCAGAAATAGAATACAGAAAACCCCCCTAGGCAGACCTTACCCCTTTGCAAGATGAAGTAGTGAATCCTCCCGTTTCCCAGTGTACATCCTGTTACACTCGTCCCCTATCATTGCAAGCTGGCGTCCAACTTGAGTTGCAGCCCTGGAAATGTTGAACACAGATGAAGATGATCCTTCATTACAGATCTGTCCCAATGCTGAACAAATTAACAGGCAAACAGACAACGTAACTGATAAATGACTGAACACAGATAATGCATAAGCAGATTGTGGTTGCCCTCTCAAAAATGATATAAGGGAGTTGAAAAAGAATTAAAATGGTCGAGAGGTTGGAGCAGCTTCCCTATGAGGAACAGTTAAATGTTGGGACTTTATAGGTTTTTTTAAAAAAGGAACAGCGATGGGAGACATATACCTGATGGAACTCATTACCATCTGATGGGGTGGTGGCCGCTAGCTTAGATGGCTTTAAATGGCTATACTCACTATATGAAATGTTCACATGCTCTGGAATTGAATGCTAGATCAAATGGACTTTTGACCCGATCAAGCAAGGCAGTTCTTGAGATTCTTAAGTATCTACAAAGGAGCAATTTTTCTAAATAATAATAGTAAATAAATAAATGTGTTTTTTAAATCTCTAGGTGGCTGTGATTCTTCCACCCCCTGCAGTCCAATAAGCCACCATTAGGCTATTCTACATATGGGCAACTCCCCACTTAGGCAGGGGTTATGTTCCAGCCCCCCTATGCATAATAATAATTTATAATAATAATTTATTATTTATACCCTGTCCATCTGGCTGGGTTTCCCCAGCCACTCTGGGCGGCTTCCAACAGAATATTAAAATACAATAGTCGATTAAACATTAAAAGCTTCCCTAAACAGGGCTGCCTTCAGATGTCTTCTAAAAGTCTGGTAGTTGTTTTTCTCTTTGACATCTGGTGGGAGGGCGTTCCACAGGGACGTGAAATGTGTGTAACTGGGGAGCTCTGTTTTCTGTCCCCCTCCCCACTTTTGATTCCCTCCTTGCCCGCAATCTTGCCAGGGAGAGCAGGGGAGCCACACAGCAGAGCCTCCGGCCAGGAGCGGCTTACTGCCCATCCGCTGTTGAGCAGAGGGCTCCCGCGCGCCATTTTGGAAGCTCTTTTAAAGCATTCTAAATCTTCTCTTTACCTTGAGCATTCTCCTTCATCTGGTAGATATAGAAGGGGTTCTTTCCAGGGGAGCTGCTACCCCTCAGAGCACCGTGACCCCAGAGAGACTGGAGAAGCCGCACAGTGGGGGGGGGGGTGGCAGTGTGCAAGCCAACGCCAGATTCCTAAACTACAGAAAAAATCATCTTTGGCTTCTGGGGAACAAGCCACGAGGACTCTCCAGCTCTCTGCTGCCATTTCCAGATTTGAATAGATTTATTTATCTGGGTGGGTGCCTGTATTTATTTAGAAGGTTTACATATCCTCCCTTTCAGCCACACGGTCCCCAAGATAAATAAAAACATATACAATAAAATATAGCAACATCACAATTAAATACAGAACAACCGCCTCTAACTGTCCGACCCCTTGAAACATCATTACAACATTGCCCCCATGTAAGGCTTTCACAAAATGCTGGCAGGGCCAAACCATGGTGGTTTCCGCAGGGATGTGTCTATGCTTTGATTCTGTGGTGGAAAAACTAGCACATAATGTGGAAACCAGCCTCCTGAGAATTTTTTGTTTTAAAAAAACTTTCTAGTCTGTATTTACTACTCTGTAAAGCTAGGTTTGAAAATGTGCAGGCAACAGCCACTAAAATCTAAATAGCCACCGGGATGGCTGAGGGACAAGGGCTGATGTAGGGCTGCAGTACCTTATGACAAATTCTGCATACGGCCTTAATTTGCATAACTAAGGGATAATTAAGGGATACAGAGTTTGGATTGTCAGGTCAGGATTTGATCCCCCACCCCAAAAAACCCCCCATACAAATCCAATTCTGCTGTAGATCAGAATTCTCTTGCGGGAGGGAAAGCAATGTGCTAATTTGATTAGGTCTTATCAATCACATAACCTAAAAAGATTCTTTGATGCTTGCTGAAGATAACAATGTGAATTATTAAGGGTTTGCTGTTATTTCTAAAGGGAAAGCTTAATAGAAGCAGTGCCTTTGTGTCCTTATTGCAGAGCAGTCAATGTGACTGTCTGTTGCCGCTAACACATGTCCTACGGCAGATGGGCATATGATGTGGCCTGACCCTGTGTCAGATCACCAGCACATCTTGCTCACAATTGCTTCCTCTGACTGATAACAATTCGCCAGGGTCGCAAGAAAAATCATTTCAACTGTGAATTCTAAGAGTTGAATCTGGGAGTAGAGGTGGGTCTTCCTCACCATAAAGACTAAATGAATTTATTGCAGTATTTTGTTGTATTAGAGCAAAGTATTTGATAGGTGCCCAATAAGCATTTGGATTCGCACAGAATTTGTCTGATAATGGGGACAGGAGCCCAGCAAAGCTTATGCCACAAAACATTTGTCCGAAACTGAATATAAGCCCTATTTACAGTCACGGGAAAAAGAAAGTGCACCCTCTTTTAATTCTGTGGTTTTACATATTGGGACATAACAGCAATCATTTGTTGCTTAGCAGGTCTTAAAATTAAGTCAATACAACCTCAGATGAACAACAACACATGACACATTACGCTGTGTCATCATTTATTTAACAGCAAGTTAAATGTTAAAGTTCATGACAGTACAATTAGAAAAAGATTGAACAAGTACAGTGGTACCTTGGGTTACAGATGCTTCAGGTTACAGATGCTTCAAGTTACAGACTCCGCTAACCCAGAAATAGTACCTCGGGTTAAGAATTTTGCTTCAGGATGAGAACAGAAATTGTGCTCTGGTGGTGCAGCGGCAGCAGGAGGCCCCATTATCTAAAGTGGTACCTCAGGTTAAGAACAGTTTCAGGTTAAGAACAGACCTGTGGAACGAATTAAGTTCTTAACCCAAGGTACCACTGTATGGTTTGTTTGGAAGGGTTTCCAGGAGAAAGCCTTGTCTCTCTAAAAAGAACATGACAGCATGGCTTTGGTTTGCAAAGTTGTATCTGAACAAACGATGAGACTTCTGCAGCAATGTCCTTTGGACAGATGAGACCAAAGTGGAGATGTTTGGCCATAATGCACAGTGCCATGTTTGGTGAACACCTCATACCAACTGTCAAGCACGGTGGTGGAAGGGTGATGATTTGGCCTTGTTTTGCAGCCACAGAACCTGGGAACCTTGCAGTCATTGAGTCGACCATGAACTCCTCTGTATACCAAAGTATCCTACAGCCAAATGTGTGACTATCTGCTCAACAGCTGAAGCTTGGCTGGAATTGGGTCATGCAACAGGACAATGATCCCAAGCACACCAGCAAATCTACAACAGAATGGCTGACAAAGAAAAGAATCAAGGGGTTGCAATGGCCCAGTCAAAGTCCAGACCTCAACCCAATTGAAATGCTGCGCAGGACCTTAAGAGAGCAATGCATAAACAAATGCCAGCAAACTTCAATGAACTGAAGGTGCAATGCTGTAAAGAAGAATGGGCCAAAATTCTCCCAAAGTAACATGCACTGGATTCCACCGTTAGTCTTTAAGACAGGCTAGTAAATGACCACTTGCCCATGGCAAGAATTGCCTATGAGTATGCGAAGTATGCAATTTTTTTGTAAATTGGAGAACAGTGTTGCTTTCCTCTTTGTTCTGTTTCATGTGGGCAGATGGACTAAAAACATTTTGGGGAACTCAATTGCAAGGCTACATCTTTGGTGTGTCACAGGGTTTTGTAGTCTTTATATTCTTATGCCAAGGTGTGGTAAAATTTAACAGACAGTCACTAGAAAAATAAGGGGCACATCTTTGAAATAAGTGTGTTTTGCTGTTGAGTTATTCCAAGCTTCCAAACAAAAATACAGTTTTAATGAGAGAGAGAGAGACTTTTATGCACTGATCAGTAGGTTAAGTAGCTTTAAAAGACAAGGTATCTAGAGAACGCAGCAAAGATGACTTTGTCAGCTGCTCTTTGCAACAGCTGGGCTTCTTAAGAATGACTGTTATTTGTGACCTGGAGACGGGAGAGACTGCTAGATATTTCATGATGAGGTCTAGATAACGCAGATCATCAGAAATGATAACACTGGATTTTCACTCTACTCATCTAACATGTATTGTAAGAACTGACCTCATACAAGCTTAAAAACCAAACAGTTACCAGAAGGAAAAGCAGAGTGTTAATACCATGTGATACCTGATATTCATCTCCATTTGCTCTGCGATGTCTACAGATCTGTTGTGACTGTTCTCTTCTGCATTGACATTGTTGTGGCTGGAGAGAAGGAAGTGTCTGGAGTTTTGTCCCATTTGGGCCATGGCTTCTTCTAGCTGTAGAAGCTGTAATAAAATTAAACATAATCTTTTCATATTGGTTAACAATGCCTTCGGCACACAGCTACAGCTAAAACGAACAAACATTTTTGTCTGAATACAAGGCAGGTATCTAGCATTTGAGGTTAGACTCTGCAGCAGAACCCAAAGAATGTGTTAAGTGGTTAGTTTCTTTGGGCTGGATTCAACTAACTACTTGTGCTCATGGGAGCCAGAGTGAGTCCTACTAGTGAATGGTGCTCCCCTCCCCTTTCCTACCCTTGCACCTCCCCAAGTTGGCTGGGGGGCTTGGAAGAACCCCACAAACAGTGGATGGGGGCGGTCGCTCCATCAGACCAAGCAGAAATGCCTGCACTTGCAGAGCGATCTCCTTAGCGCTATTGTTAATTCCACCCATTAACTGCATATTTCAGTTTTGCAAAACGAATAATCTTTTCAGGCATCCTTAGCTGTTGCTTGGCAGTTACCATTGACAGAGTGAGTGTTCTGTGGGTCTCTGGTAAGACAGTTTGCTTGTCGCTTTAACTGTTTTGCCAGGCGTACACCTCTTCTTTTCCAGAGGCTAAATTCAGCCCCCTTCTCGACGCTTTTGTCTTTTCGTTGCTAAAGCTTTTTGTTGACAGAATGGCTGACCTGAATAACACCCTACATGAGGAACCATTTGAGACGCATCTGTGCTGTTGGCAACACAAAACCAACAGGTCGTTCATATCATGCAGCTGAAATCAGCTTGAAGGCATCTGCTGCAACAAGCTTGCTCTTAAATATATCCAAAGAACCACCCAAATTCCAGTGGCAACCCAGAATAAACTGGTAAACTGAGCTCTGGACTTCAAGTGTGCATCCGTGCTACAGCTTCTGCTTATCTGTGTCTAGCTAGTTCCTCAGTCTGAGCAATCTGCTCTAGTTTGAAGACACTGCCCAGCTGGGATCTTCACCTCTGCTTGACTTGATGACAATTGTGTCCTTTGGCTCCATTGCTTCTTGTCTGTTGCAGCAGACCAAGGGAGAGGAGGTCCGAATCTTCTTGGGATCAGCCTCAGTGATCAAATTCTTCTATTTTCGAAGGCCAGGGTAAAAAGGTGCACCTTCAGCAACCTATGGAAGCTAGATGCTTGCCATCACCATTAAGGCCTCCTCACAAGCCGCCCGCATCGAATCTCTGGGACACTGGGTCACAGAGCGGTGGCATATTTTATCGTTTCTGATATCAAGTTAGACTTTAACTTAGGCCTCTAATTTTCTACAAGGCAAAGAGCCATTTTTGCAGCCTTGTTCCCTACTTTGTAATGTGGTCAAAAAGCTCAGCTCAAAACAATGAGCTCCACTCCACTCCACTCCAGCTTTGTTAGACACTAGTTTGCTTATAGCAGCAAACCAACTTTTGGTTTGTTTCCTCCCAGACATGCTAAAGAAAGGAAAGGGGGAAGCAGTAGGCAGCTCTACGTTGCTCATTCACATTAAATCACTTCAAACTATGGTTTAACATGTTCTACAAAACGGGCCAGTTAGAGTGTTGGCCTAGCATCTGTGAGACCAGGGTTCAAATTTTCACTCACCCATTCTCCCATGCCGTTCTTTTTCATAGTGATTTTTTATAATTCCCGTAAGTGTGTTATTTATTTATTTATTTATTTATTTATGATGTGCGGGTGAGAATGTTCTGAAACTCTTGTGGGAACATTTTAAAAACGTGTTTAAAACAAGAGCAGAAATGTCTGTATTTGTACAAAGCCAAAACTGTTTTCTGAAAAGGACTGAGAATAAGCCCATGTGCCTAAGAAATCAGACATCCAAACAAGTCATACAACATCAGGGCAAAACTGCAAAGCGCAACATATGCCAGCTCACACCTGTTATGGTAATATAACCCTCCCTTTGGCTAATAAACCAACACAGATATTTGCTTATGCAGTCCAGAATTCAGCTGCAAGTTAGCATGCTGTTTTTCCAGCCAACTTGTTTAAAATGATAAAGCAAGGATCAAAGATGCAGATTTATGATTCCAAGGTGGCCAGGTGGCCCGGTTTAAATGAATGCTGATAGCATGGAAGATAAATGCTTTATTTGCTTCTGGAATTAAGTCAAACCGTGTCGTCGTCCCATCCCCCCCCCCCCGCATTTTTGGAAGGAGGCCTAAACTGGTGCCCCATGATCAATGAGGGTGGAACAGTTTAGCATGCAGAGAAGTGACGCAGCTCGGTGGCTCTGTGTAATC
This sequence comes from Podarcis vaucheri, assembly GCF_965113315.1. Lineage (NCBI taxonomy): Eukaryota > Metazoa > Chordata > Lepidosauria > Squamata > Lacertidae > Podarcis > Podarcis vaucheri. The sequence continues at coordinate 101,408,669 of NC_138763.1, read as the reverse complement.
GAGACAGCCCCCAGTTCTGATCTCACCTCAGCTGGCGACTGAAAAAGAGGACCTTAGAAACACCAGTATTCTCTCAGCTGCAAGAAGCAGCTAATAAAGCTGCTCAAATATATTGGGTGGCTGTAAGAACTATGGAGATAATATACGTGACTGGCTTCAAGCACTTTAAATGCATATATCATATCAGTAAGTAGATGATTCTTAGGTTTGGTAACAGTAAAGCTATAGAACAAGAACTAATATTGGGCATGTTGCAGGCCCGGCCTCTCGTGGAACCAGGCCAGCCATGTCGGAAAAACCACTTGCATGCTTGAAAATGGATTAATTCTTCTCTTACTAAAGACACCCTTGCAGAGTGAGAGCGCCCTAAGTCCAGGCTCGTCGAGCACAACTGAATTCCACTTGTCTACATTACTTTTCAGATAACTGTCTGGTGAGATCACTTCTGTATCTGGCGGATCCTATCAAAATATTCAGCACAGCATGACGGATGTCTACACCAGAAAATCAAAGGCAGGGCACTTTCCCTTTCTTTTTGTTTGGAGTGCCACAGATAAGTGTACCCACTTACATTGTCATCACTAGCATTGTTTTCAAAGGGGCTTCAGAGCTGCTCTGGAGGAGGGAGCTATGGGTTCAGAAGAATCAATTAACAGGCATACAGTGGTGCCCCGCAAGACGAATTCCTCGCAAGACGGAAAACTCGCTAGACGAAAGAGTTTTCCGTTTTGGAGGTGCTTCGCAAAACGAATCTCCTATGGGCTTGCTTCGCAAGACGAAAATGTCTTGCGAGTTCCTGCGGGGGTTTTTTCCTTTCCCCTCCTTTTTCTAAGCCGCTAAGCCGCTTATCAGCTGATCCGATAAGCTGATAAGCCGCTAAAAGCCGCTAATAGCGCTAATAGCACTAATCCTCTAATCCGTCAATGGGCTTGCTTCGCAAGACGAAAAAACCGCTAGACGAAGAGAATCACGGAACGGATTCTTTTCGTCTTGCGAGGCACCACTGTATTCCACAGGCATATTCCATATACAAGCTTGGAAGCCTGAACTGTTTATATTTAAGAAATTTCCTCCAATGCTCTTGCTCAAAAAAGGGAAGTCCCAGAAGGGGATTCCCCATTGCAGACCCCTACACCACACACACCCAGACACACACCGAAAATCTTCTCCTGAGGGTTGGGAGAACCTGATGAAGGTAGCTTTGCTCTCACAATGCAGTCTTCATCCAACCCTCCCCATGCAATTACCTCTCCTTCTGCAGCTTGCCCATGCCACATGGCAGACCTCTTCCTAAAAGTCTTGTGCAGCGGAGAGGAGGAGGAGGAGGAGGAAATTCCCCTTGTGTAAACATCATCGAAGGACTGCCGCAGTGGATATTGACTGACTTATTTATGGGGCGTGCTTTTTGTACTAAAATGGTCCCTGCTCCCAGATTTGCAACATAGAAATGCATGACATAAGAGGAAAGAGGAAGAGGAGGGAAGAGGAGGGAAAGAGCAAGCTCAACTTACAGTTCTTATTGCACAGTTAGTTAGGTCCCGGTTGCCTTGTGCTTGATAAAGAGCAGCTCCTCCCTAGAAGCCTCCCCAGCCCTACCCACATCCATCAGATCCAGGAGTAGAGCTGGTGACAACATGCAATCCAAAGGACATTCCTTCACTCCAGACAAGTGACTTGATGGCAGTCAGAGACCAACTTAAGTTTCCTAGCATCCCAGAGTCATTTCTTTTTTCCAAAAAGGCATAGTTTGCGAGTCATTGCAAAAGGCAACTCACTCCTCCAAAACTAGGTACATCTGAAACCCCAAAACAGATGCTGAATCCTGCAGAGACTGGGGTGCTTTGTGTCCTCATGTCCTGGAGGTGGGAAGATGGCCTGCTTTGGATGGGATTGATCTCCCCTGGAAGGAGCAGGTCCACAGTCTGGGACTGCTCCTGGATTCATCACTGTTTCTGGAGGCTCAGTTAGCCTCAGAGGCTAGGAATGCCTAATCCCTGCTCCGGATGGTTTGCCAGCTATGGCCCCGTTGGGCAGCGATGGCTTGGCCACTGCATCCCATGTTCTGCTAACTTCCAGAAGGGATGGACTGCAATGCGCTTTACATGGGGCTGCCCGGCAAGACGACTCAGCAATTTCAATTCCTCCAAATTGTGTTTGTTTATTAAATTTATATGCCGCCCTTCATTCAAGGGCAGTTTACAGTACAGTCGTACCTCGGCTTCCGAATGCCTTGGGAGTCGAACGTTCTGGCTCCCAAACGATCAAAAACTGGAGGCAAGTGTTCTGGTTTTTGAATGTTCTTTTCAAAGCTGAATGTCTTGAGGGGGCTTCCGATTGGCTGCAGAAGCCGCACTTTGGAAGTCGAACGTTTTGGAAGTTGAACGGACTTCCGGAACGGATGCTGTTCAACCTCCGAGGTACGACTGTATTAAAATCACAAAAATACACAAGAACAAATGAAACATTCACCACCACCCACACACAAGCAGGAAGCCAGCACAGAAAAGGCCTGTTTGTTCTCATGTTGCCACCCTTCCTACAGAGGTGCGTCAGCTTTTGGAGAAAGCTGCAGATGCACCTGCTCACCCTGGCTTTTGACACTTCAGGTGTATATTTTTAGGACCCACCTTATTTTTGTGGTTTTCAGTTGTGTTAAACTGTTTTTTTATATTGTTAATTAATAATCCAACCTCTCATCCAGGTTTGTCCAGAACAAATAAAAATACAAACAGTGCTTAAGTTCACTGGCCTCCCCCCCCCCCCCGCAAAACCACACATACCTGAGCTATTAACTGACATTTAGCAAGTTTTAAGTAATGACAGAAAGGTATTTCCATTTTGCCCTTTTGACCGAGTGAGTATTATTTGGTCATGTGTCTTCACAAACCACAAATTTTAATGGGGAACAAACTGAGTGGCTGTTTGCGTATGTGGTCCAGGGCATATGCTGCCGTTCCAAAAACATGATACCATCACCAGTTTAGCAAATACAACCCCATTTCATTTCAGAAGGATGCCTTTTTTGAATAAATGCGGTGGGAAATGCATGGAGCTTCATATTAAAAGCGCATAACACTTGCTCCACATTTCTAAGCAATCGCTGTGTTAGTGCCAACCACTCTTGAAACTCCATGGCTGCTGAAAACATGTTTGTCCAGGCACACCTACCCAGACATATAGAAGGCTGACATGGGCTTTAACCTAGTTTTCAGCTTGTCATTGATTTTAATTATTTTTAAATGCTTTAAATAGTTGCTTTTAATTGTTTTTCACTGTTAAGGTTACTCTATTCTGTTTGCATGCCACTTTGTGAGACTTTATTACAATGAAGCATTATATAAATCTTGTGAGATTAAACATAATTAAACATTCCAAATATTATTACTCTCTAGGTACTTTCTGTACAACAGCAAAACCATAAAATCTCAGATTGGGGGGGGGGACATGATCTTCCCCCCCACCCCCAGTTAGCTCCCTAAGGGGTCACAAACAGTAATTGTCTCATCCCTTCCGTGTGCCATTTCCTGTGACAAATCAACCTCAATGACCTTGAAACTGTTTATATTTAAAACAATTCCTAACACAGCTTGAATAACTCTCAGGCAGATTTTCTTCTGCAATGAACATTCATGCATTCCCTCATTTTTTTTTTATCTCTTCCTTGCTCTGCAATACTACTCTGGCTGACATCGGAAATTGGTTCCTGCCTGCTTATTATGTGTAGTCCATTCCAATGCATATTTCATTCAGACGTTTCACTGTGCTATTTTGAAGTTGCATGGGAATGCAGCTTTAGGCTGCAATCCTGTGAACACTTGCCGGTAAATAAGCACCACTGAACTCAGCAGGACATACCTCTGAATAGATGACACAAGACTGCACTAACAGAGGGTTGCAAATGACATATGAAGTGCCCCTCACTTCGGTCTACAGCAGGGGTCGGCAACTTAAGGCCAATGGGCCACGACTGACCCATGGGGGTCGTTTTACCGGCCCATAGACCCTCCTCCTGCAGCCAATGGGAAGCTGCGCACGCCTCCTCTGCGCCGGAAGGGGTGCCGGAAATAGCGTTTGTGCATGAATGCGCACACACTCTGGCCCACCGCGCCGTCTGCGGGACCGGGAATCGGCCCAAGCCACAAAAACTTTGCCGACCCCTGGTCTACAGCTTGGGCAGAAACCGCCTTCTTGACCTCTGGACCCCACTGTCAGTCTCACCTGCTTGGCCCACCAGAGCCTGACTTGGCATACAGAGGCAGTCCCTGACTCCCCGAGGGTCTGAGACCCACTACTCTTATGCATTTGTTGAATTGATACCCGCAGGTCTCAGGGTGGTTCAGAGAATAAAATCAGAATATAAAACCACAAAATGCAGAATCAAAATAAAAATCAACCCACATCACACACACACACCCATTTTAAAAGGGCATAGGATGGGGCTGCGGGTTCCAATGCATGCGCGTCTCTGCCCTTGTATGTCTAATAAGGTAGAATCTGTCACACACATTCTTCTATTTTGCGAATTTTATAGTGAAGAACGAGTTCAACTTATTTTACCGCTTCTATCAAAATGTATACCCCTTCAATATTATTTGGAATCCTCCCCTGAAATTCTTCGAAAATACCTCCTGGAAGATTCCTCAAGCTCAATATCATATGAGGTGGCTAAATTTTGCACTTTAGTAATTAGGAAGCGTAAATATCTTCTGTTGAATGGCACACTGCGAAGTTCCCTTGTGTAACTTTTTTTCTTTTCTGAGGTTGTTGCTGATTTCTTGTTGTCTGATCTTGTGGTGTTTAGTGTCACTGGCTTTGGCCGCAATAAAACTTGAAAGCTACCCCTTACTTGGTTTAGCTGGCCACTCCAAGCCGTTTCCCGGGATTGTGGCCGCTGTCGCCTGCTGGCATCTTCTAGGAGCCGCGGGAGAGAGCTGAGTGCAGGGTGGGGAACAAAGGTGAACAAACTACCCCCGAAGGAGCAGGGTGTGTCCCCCCACCAGAGGTACTACCCCTCGTCTAACACCCCATACACCCCAAGGGGGGTTCTTACATTGCCCATCCTGAATGCTACGCAGCATCCATATTTCCAGATATCTCATTGGTTTTGCACACAGTGTAAAGCATATTCTTATAAACAGTTACACTGGCCTGTGTAACAGGCATGCATGCTGAAATGCACAAATTCTTGCATTCAGAAAGAAAGTTGCATGACCTGACATGGGAGGAGAAACGAAGGCAAGGAGTATGAAACCACCTGTTATTTGCAAGGCTGGTCTAATCTATTTACTGAGCTTCACTAAGAGTGACTTCCACCTAACTATGGTGAAGTGCTATTTACTCTTAAGTCACGTGAATATATTCATTTTTATTTCCTGGTTGACTAACACTGGAAGCAAGTAAACATATTTCCCTCAGCAGAAAACATTTTCAGATTGGGACCAACCAACCTCTGTATTTTCTGGAACTATTCTATACTATGGGGGGGGGGGCAAAGACAAGCTCAGCGATAGAGTGTGCTGCTTACTGAAGGTCCCAGATTCCAACTGGCGAGACCTCTGGCAGCAGATAAGGATCTCTTCCTGAGAACTTACAAATTATACCTTTGAAGCCCATTTGAAGCCCATTTCCCCCTTCAAAGAATGCTGGGCACTGTAGTTTGTCAAGAGTTGCTGGGAATTGTATCTAGGAAGGGTCAACTACAGCAATCAGAATTCTCTGAGGGCCTTTAAATGTGCTTTAAAGGTACTGTGTGTACACAGCCTAGATGGACCAACTGCCCTCCTCAGCACGAGACAACTCTTTATAAACTTCTACTCCTTCTTAGAAGTTTCAGACTTCTGAGAAGATGTGCTACAACACTTAAGACAGACCTACTACTTCAGAGCAAGCGGTCTCTTATACAGAGAGTTTTTGACAATAACTTTCATTTCCATGATTTCCCCCCTAATTCATAAATGCAATGACTAAGTCTCACTAAAGGTAAAGGTACCCCTGCCCGTACGGGCCAGTCGTGTCCGACTCTAGGGTTGTGCGCCCATCTCACTTAAGAGGCCGGGGGCCAGCGCTGTCCGGAGACACTTCCGGGTCACGTGGCCAGCGTGACAAAGCTGCTCTGGCAAGCCAGCACCAGCGCAGCACACGGAAACGCCGTTTACCTTCCCGCTATTTCCCGCTACTTGCACTTAGGGGTGCTTTCGAACTGCTAGGTGGGCAGGAGCTGGGACCGAACAACATGAGCTCACCCCACCGCGGGGATTCGAACCGCAGACCATACAATTGGCAAGTCCTAGGCGCTGAGGTTTTACCCACAGCGCCACCCTAGTCTCACTAAAAGAGCACTACTAACAGCGCCTTGGTCTTATCTGGATTGAGCTTCAGTTTGTTGGCTCTCATCCAGTCCATTACTGAGGCATGACACTGGTCCAGCAGTTCCACTCCCTCACCTGCAGATGTAAAGGAGAAATAGAGCTGAGTGCCATCACAATATTCCTGGCAATGTACTTCAAAACTGTGGATGACCCCGCTCAGTAATTTCATGTAGATGTTAAACAGCACGAGGGATAAAACCAAACCCTGAGGACCCCCACATTGAAGGCTCCACGGGGCTGAAAAACACTCCCTTAAGCATCACCTTCTGGGAACGACCATCCCACTGCAAAGTGGAGCTACTGATCCCTAACTTAGAGAGCCACTCCAGAACGATACCATGGTTGATGATATCAAAAGCCACTAAAGAGAATTAATAAGGACCCATTTCCCCTGTCTCTCTCCTCACAGAGGAATCATACAGGGTGACCAAAACAGTTTCTATGCCAAAACCAAGCCTAAACCCTCCAAGAGCGCAAGGATCTGGTCAGCGGCGGAGGAAGTCTCTTGGGCACCTGGGGCGGCGGGGGGGGGGGAGGGCGGGCCACCCATAGGGAAGGCATGGAGTATGGGGTGCCCTTAGGGAGGGACGGGACACGCGGGGCCTCAGCCGCCCTACAGCTGGGGGGGGGGCAGCAGGCGGACAGCACAGAGCCTGTGGGTGCTGAGACGCATGGCTCGTACACGCTGCAGGCCCCGCTGTGTGCCACCCACCATTTTGTCACACACACCCTGTCAGGGTGGCACCCGGGGCAGACCGCACCCCCCTTCTTACATCCCTGGATCTGGTCCACAACCACCCACTCAAGTACATTGTCCAAGAAGGGGAGCCTGGCAACTGGCTGGGAGTTAAGATTTTCTGAATCCAGGGATGGTTTATTGAGGAGTAGTTTTAGCACTGCCTCCTTCAAGCACCACCACCCCCATTTCAAGGAGGCATAATTTCCCTTACAAACGCTTAAGTCTGACTCCTATTTGTTCTTTCAGTAGCTTGATGTTTCTGCTTTGATGCTGGTGCAAATACTGATTATACTTTATAATCAAATGCCATGCCCTAATTAACAGGTTGGGTTTGTTCTTTTTATTTCTGTTATCTCCGTTCTCAACTTGTTAAATGTGTCTCGTCTTCCGTTCTTTCTCATTCCAACTGCACATGTGCTTCACTGTTTCACTCCAGTTCCTAATCAGATGGAACAGGTGGTTGTGCATGAAGCCTCATGCTATAAGGAAAACAGAAGCCCCAGCCGGTTCAGCCCCAAAGTCCATCTAAGGCAAGCATAGCATTGCTAACAGTGGCAACCTGGATGCTCTCCCTGCAGAAACTCATAGCCACAGGAACACAGGTTAGCTAGCTCCTATGTACCAGGTTATGTCTTTGGTCCATTGAGCTCAGTATTGTCGACACCAGGAACCTCTGAACCTTTGGGGTCTGGGGGCATAGCAAAATACCCATTCCACGCAAGAAAAACTGGCAATGCTCACTACTCCTCGCCCCCCCTCCAAAAACTTCTCAATTTTGAAAAATCAGGAAGGGCAGGGAAACTTGATGGGCACCAAAGGGTCTGTGACAGGGGCTTTCCAGGATTTCAGACCCCGTGATCTTCAAATACAGTCTTCCCTCAAACTATACAGGAAGGCAACATCCCTTAACTATACAGGAAGGCAACATGTCTTCCGCATTGATTGTCCCCAGAATACCAACCATGGTGATTCAGGTGACATAGAACTTTGGGTCTGGGGCTTCCTCTGGAGTATTCAGCAATGGGGAATTATTTAGGAGTGTTCTGAAAAACTGGAATTGAGCCACACATTTCAGTTGCAATTTAACTCTTAGGAACCTGCTGGGGAGTCTTGGCCTCGTGCACCTCCTCCCTCCACTGCACACAGAACGTACAGAAGAAATGCCTCCCTAAATCAGGTTCCATGTAGCCCAGCCCTGCTTATCCTGAAAGTAACCAGAGAGAAGGTTGGATGTCTGCAGCCAATCATGAAGACAACATACAACCTTGTCATTTTCTCCAGTATCTGGTGGTAGCCTATGGAGGTTTCATTCATGGCCTGCCAATCACTGCTAAGAAATCCATCCTTCACTAGTATTGCTAATCCACTGGTCTTCAATTGGTGGATCGAGGCCCATTAGCGCATTGTGGCCTGATCCAAGATGGGTTGTAACAGGGAAAAGACCATCATGCAAAGAAGATTTAAGAAATGGGTCCCCAAATGCATGTTTGGGTTAAAAGTGGGTCCTGGGCCTGAAAAGGTTGACGATACCTGGTCTAATCCTTCTAAAATGTCATTTAAGCTAGTGGCCATAATCGCATCTGTAGAGGTATCTCCCACTTTAGGTATTGTTTTGTACATGTGTTGTACATGGACTAGAAGATGGCAGGAGAAGAAGTGCAGAAGCTTGAGAACGCCTCTCAATCTTGCTAACTGCCCTGTCCCAAGATGAGAGCATTCTGAAGGGAAGTGCTTTAAGAACTGCTGCTTTAAGAGTTCATCTTGAGAAGGAGAGTTTGCAATCTGCCTTTTGCATTCTGAAAAGGGCCTGAAGATGTACACACTCTACCCTCAAAACACACTCGTCATTTCCCTCAAATAATTCTCGGCACAGTAAATTATCCCTCACAGAGTTACCAGTTTCAGCAACCCTTCACAAACTACAGTGCCCAAAATTATTTGGGGGAAAGAATGTGCTTTGAATGTACTTTAAAGGTCGAGTGTGTACACAGCCTGTATCTACATTTTCTAATTCTACAAATAAGGAAAAGAAGTGGGAGGATGGGAGAGGACGAGACTAGTGGTGAGGCTTGATAAAGCAATTACAACTGATCTTTGGAGACAAGGAAAATACAGATGACCCAAAACTTTCTGGTGCCTGAGGAACAAAATCCAAGTAGTGCCCCAATGATGGTAAAAATATTACAGTACTATTATAATTGGCAATTGCCACCCTTTAATAGCAGTAATATGCTATCTGATATTGTTCTGATTCTGATTCTGCATAAGGATAATGCTGCACTGGCCATGGAAGAGTTTGCCTGCGTTTTTTAAGCTTTCAAAATTTAGAGATGCTGCAAACTGAACATTCATCTTAATATGCTGATTTGCTTAGTTCCAAATCTTCTTTACATTAAAAGAGAAGGGTTTGCTTTTGGGAAACCTGCTACCCTGGTTTTCTTTTCACAACAGGAAAACACAAACTGCTAGCTGAAATATGAACAAATACGTTGTTGTCAGACTCTAAGACAAAAGCAGACCAAAATAAGAAGAAGAGCAGGTGAAATTGCAGGAGGTTTCACTATTAGAGGGAGTCGACATACAGCCTTCTCACAAGAGTGTTCTTCTTCCTGTTTTTCATCCAACAAGTGCAAGTGCAATCCAGGAAATAAGAACAAGGGCCTGCACGCCACAATTTACCTCCAGGGCAGACTATCGTGTTTTTATTTTCTCTCTAGGCCAAATGGCGTCAGACTGGAGCCGAGCAAAGCTCCTCCACAGCCAGGGAGAGACTGTTTGCCTTTGAAGCATGTAACATTTGTAGAACTATCACACTAACAAACAAGCCTTAGGGGTTGAATTGTATTGTTAATTGTATACATTTTGATCTATCTGATCTTATTATTTATATGTAAATTTGAATATTAACCAAGAAAAGGCATTTTGCTTTAATGGCACCTGGCACAGCAGACCTGAGCGTGCAAGAGGCATTCCCTCCTTTCCTGGGGCAGAAAGAAGAATTCCTCTTCTAAAATGGCACCTGCCAGAAATGTTGTTGTTGTTTTGGAAAGAATCACCATCTTTTACAAACTCTGCCGGCCAATTAATCAGGGTGCCCTCTTAGTTGAAAAAGAGGAAATAATTCATATTAGGGATGAAGTCTGAATTTGCTTTTTGCTTAATTCAGTGGTGACCTTTCTGTGTAACATTAAATAAAGTTACGCTCCTCCGAGGTAGCTCTGAGTTGGAGCCCAAACTGAGCAGGTTAATCCAGTTTAGGTGTTCGGTTCACCCATCTGAACTATTACCACTCGCTGATCCCCTTTGCAGAGCATTTCCTGCAGAAGACCCCGGGATCGAAGCAGCAGAAGAGGGATCTGCCCCGATGGGCGCCCCCCGAGTCTTGTCCAGCCTACCTCGCTTTCCCCTCGCGCACCTTTCCTCCAGCCGAAGCGACAGCTGCCCTGCAGACGGACGAGAAGAGACGTGAGCAAAGGATCGAGGCCATGGCGGGCGGGCGGGCGCGGCGGGGAAAGGAAGAAAGCGCCCAAAGGGCTCACTTACCGCAGCGTCACTTGCGCGCACTGGATCCTCCGCTCCAGCCCAGGCGCTTCCCCACCTCCTCGGCCCCGGAGAGCCGCCCTGCCCGGCCTCCCGGGGGCGGAGGGAAGCTCTCCCGTCCCGCCCAGCCTCGGCTCCGGAGGAGGCGCCGCCGCCAAGTGCCCCGAAGTTGGGTCTCCCGGGAGCGGAGCAAGAAACTTGCCCCGCGCCATGCCTCGCCCTCCAAAACGGAGGACGCCACACAAAGGGGGGACGGAGCGGGAAACGACCCTCATTAACTGCAAACCCCGAAATATGGGGGGGGGGGGCTCCAAACGGGTGCCCGACTTTTGCCGGCGCTTGCACCGGGAACCCCACGTTTTGCAGCAGCCGCTCCCAAACTGAGTAGCTGATGCATCAAACCCGGTTAACACCCCGAAATCCAACATTGGGAGTAGATCCCAAATCTCGGGGTTCATAGTTTGTGAGGCTGGAAAAATGAAAAGAAAAGAAGGGGGACGTGTGTACAGTGCAGAAGAAAGGTATTCAGAGTCAGATGGTTGAAAATAGGGGGGTTTGGGGGGGGAGGGTTCTCTCCAACCCCTTCATTCCAGTAGCTTGGTTTTTTGTTAAGTAGCCTTAACGAACTACCATTCCCAGAATTAGAATTATTGTTAACTGCAGTTCCCAGGATTGTTTTAAGCCCTCTTACATAGCTGTCAATTTACAGATTTGAAAATAAGGGACCAGCAGCCAAAATAAGGGATTTTAGTCAACCAGTTAAAAGGGACCAGATAATTTTGGAGAGCAGCGCCAGTTTTTAGCCCTTCGTTTCCAGAGGTTGCTGCTCAAGACACCAGCCGATGAAACACTGCAATTAGATAACTTTTAGAAAACCACTTTTTGTGCAAAACGAAGTCCAAGCTACAAAGATGCTGCTGCAGTTCTGTATATTTTCTCTCGTGCTCCATCTGCAGCTCTCAATTCCATCAGGCGGGGCGGGAGGAAGGGGGGGGGGAAATAGCACCCGAAGTAAACCCGCAGATCAGACCATCTATGCTAGTCTATCACTACAAATCTATGGGAGAAACGCTTGTGGTCCTTCCCTTGTAGCCCTTGGAACACCTGCCTGCGCCTCCGCCTCTTCCTCCTCTCTCTGAACTGCTTTCTCTATGGTTGCCCTCACTCTCCTTTCAAGGCTCCTCATCAATTCATAGACCATGCCAGACTGCCCATCTCATTCGGGTCCTTTGGCAGCACAGCCGCAGTACGGCCTAGCGAGAGTGGTGGTGTAGGGCAGAGGGGAGGCCCCAGGCAGAGACGCCCAGTTCGGCGGCCGCGAGGAGGATGGCGGCGGAGGGGCCCAAGGCTCCTGCCAGTCCTGGCGGGGAGGGGCTCCCAGGGGCTGAGGCTGGTGAGGAGGCCAGAACAGGCAACTCTCCGCAAGCCATGGGAGCCCGGTGCCGGGCTTCTGCGCCTTGCGGAGAGCTGCGCGAAGCCTGGAGAGTGAGAGGGCTCGGTGCGCACCGACCCCTCTCGCTCTCCAGGCTTCAGCGAAAGCCTGCATTCGCCCCATAGGACGCACACACATTTCCCCTTCATTTTTGGAGGGGAAAAAGGTCGTCCTAAGGGGCGAAAAATACGGTAGATCTTCACTCACCCCTTTTTTCTTTGACGTCATTTGTGGTTTGCCTCAGGTGCCAAAAAGTACTCTTGTGTCTAATTTTGTCCTAAAGCAGTGCTTCATTTCTAGAGAGAGATGGTGTATCTCAGGCCTGCCATCTACTCTGGGGAAAAATCCTATTTCTTAATTTTAAAAACTGGGCATAGGTGAGGAATAAAATGAGCTCCATACAGGTTCAGAGGTTTTAGTAAAAAATAAATAAATGGGAGTAGGAATGTTAAATGACATCACTGAAGAGGGAAGAGCAGACTGCAAGTTCACACACTGTGACTTGTTTCAGACAGCTTTGTTGACACGTAAGGGACAAGGGACAAAGTTGCAGAATAAGAAATCCCTGACGGATGCATTAGAAACTATGTCCTAGAATTTGCATCCACTGCCTGTTTAATCAGGATATAGGCAATGCACCCTTTGTTACCAGTGTTCCAGTACCCTTCTTCTGGCAGACAGTCTGGGTTTGCACAACAACATCATTAACACTGAGACTTGGGAAGGAGGGGGAAGAAATAAGGAAGCTAACGATGACCCCCCACCTGCCAGTAAGTGTTGTTATAGAGTATAAAAAATTGAGCATTTTATATGTTATTTTTAGGGAACAAGTCTGAGAATTGTGTCATACACCTGAACTGCAAATTCGATGTTTCATGTGCTGTTGTTGTTTTTACATAAAAAACTACTCCTGTATATGTATATGTACAAAATAACATCCAACCAATGTGTATGTTGTAGCATTTGATATTCGATACATGTTCTTTTGACATGTACACACTACATTGTGCATACGTGTGAAATAATTGCATGGGAGGAGCTACATGCTGATTTTACTCTGACATGGAAGTATGAAATGTGTAAGACCTTGTGTCATTATGTTTGCTTTTCCAATGCATAATCATATACTGTGGAGGAAAGGAAAGTATGAAGTCCCAAGTGTCTTACCTATATTTAAATTAACACAGCACCATGCCTTGCCTTCCTTACATAAATTAATTAATTAATTTCCGTATTGCAGGGGTGGGGAGTGTACTTTGCAATGTTGAAGCAAGTGTATTTTTTTTTAATCAGCTACATAGATATGAAAGTTTAGCATGTGTCAGCATTGTAGGCCCTTCCCACCCGTCCAGGAGTCCTTTACCTTTACCTTACACCTGTGCTACTTTGGGGTTCTGCTAGAACTGAATGCAAGAATAGTGTGGAGCAGAGACATTGCACCCCAGAGACCCTGCAGTGGACTTGGGCCGGGGGGGTGGGGGGGGCTCCTTGCATATCTTCAAGACGTGTTTAGGGGGCAGGGGAAGGCAGGGAATAAATAAACAGATGATGATGGTGGTGGTGACAAACGTTAGATGCAGAAGACATTGGGCTGCTCTGGGGGGGAGGGGAGGTGGATAAATAGATCTAGAACAGTCATATATATCTATATATTGTATATATAGGAGAAAGGAGCTTAAGAGCCCCCTGCCGCGCAATAGCTATGCCTTTATCTGCCCATCCTCCAATGATGGGGATGGGGAGGGGGGCAGACCTCCGCCTCCTCCTCAGCTCTGAGGGGAGAGCAAGACCGGCTCGTGCCAGTCCCTCTGTTCCAGGCGCGCCATTGCCTCTTTTGCTGAGTACACCATTCTTTCTGCCTGCCCGTTGCTGGCCAGGTGAAATGGTGCCGCTAGGGCATGGCGGATGCCCAGCCCCAAGGGGTACCTTTCAAAGGTGCCCGACGTGAACAGAGGTCCGTTGTCTGAGACGAGGACATCAGGACACCCATGAGTTGCAAACATGCCCTGCAGCACCCGGATGACGGCTTCAGTAGTGGTGGAGGGCATCAGGGCCACCTCCAGCCATTTGGAATAGGCGTCCACCACTACCATATAGGTCCGGCCATGAAAGGGGCTGGCAAGATCTATGTGTACCCTCGACCAGGGTGCCTTGGGCATCTCCCAGGTGTTGCCCTTAAGCTGCTGGCGGTGCAAGTCTCAACTCTTGGCATGCTTGACAGGAAGCAACCCACGAAGTGATGGCATCGTCCATGTTAGGCCAACAGAAGTAACACCGAGCCAACGCCTTCATTTTGACGATCCCCAGGTGGCTGATGTGCAGAACCTCAAGGATACATTAGCGGAGTCTTTGGGAAACCACGACTTGGTCTCCCCACAGTAGGCAGCCGCGATGAGCGGAGAGCTCGTGTTGTCTGGTTGCAAACGGCTGGAACTCTGGTGCGAGAGACCCTTCCGGCCACCCCCTCCACACCCAGTTGAGTACACATATGATGGTGCAGTTGGTGAGGGCAAAACAACTTCCGCTGGCGGACCGAGGTAAAGACTTGGACTTGCAAGACAGTGAAGGGAGTGTGTCGGATGGAGCAGATCGGCAGACCTTAGCAATGTGGCCCCTTCTGGAACTGCCTTGTTACTGCTGGCCTCCTCGTGGTGCACTGGAATTGGCTTCTTAGCAGGATGCGGGCTGCTGTCCTTGCAAATCTCCTGGGCGGAGAGTTCAGCAGCTT
>NC_138763.1:101363825-101393662 GCF_965113315.1 Podarcis vaucheri | reverse complement strand
GCTGGGGGCGCCAGGAGAAGTCCCTCTCCTGAGGCCTGGGGACCCAGCACCAGGAGCCCTGCCTTCCCCCTCGTGGCCTGGAAGAGCAAGAAGAAGACCGAGCACATCCAGGGGGCAGGTGAAGAAGAAGACCAGAGCCAGACCAGGAGGCGAAGCAGCTGCAGGACGTGGGGTCCCTGCAAGAGCAGCCTGGCATCAGAACAGCCAAGGGCCACCGAGTCCACCTGCCGAGGGCCCGGGGCCCCCGCCTGGCCACCAGAAAGAGCAGCTGGAGCCCAAGGCCAAGAAGACCCCCTCATGCCTCAGGTCCCTCGTCTCCAGGGCCCAGAAGGCCTTCAAAGCGGCGCCGCCCCCTGCGCCCAGCCCCAGCCGGAGCGGGGCGCCGGCCAAGAGGCGGCTGCCGGGCGTGAGGCGACTGAGGCGCTGGCTGCGTGGGTCCCTCCGCGTAGGAACAGCGCTCTGCTAAGCCCCGCCCCCAGGCTCGGGTCTCCTCAGAAGAGGAGGAAGTGAAGCCCCGCCTTCCACCTCGCGGCTCCATCCCGAACTGCCCTCAGCCTGCGCCAGGAAGCCAGCAGCCTTGATGGACAGCTCACGGAGGAAGAACACGGGGAAGCGGGGCGCCGGGCTGGCCAATGGGAGGCGGCGCCCTGGCGGCGGCGGCCATTGAAATCAGAGGCTGGCTAATGTAATTCTAACCTTGGCCATATATTTTGCTTAGTTCTCCTAGAATTTCCCCCACCCCTAATTGAGAATGTCTTTCAGGAGCTGCAACAAAACAAACTGAAGAGCTGAGAAATGTCCCCACCCATCTGATTGACTTAAAGCACTTTCCTTAAGTGCACCAGACAGTTCATTGATTTGGGAAACATGTATGTTGGAAACTTGAGACTTGCTCCCATCTTCATGAGGATGACATGTCCACTTTTAAATGTTCTGTATGCCTTACTTTTGGGTCCCCTGGAGCCGGCAAATCAGTTCCTATAGTAAAACTACATACAATATTATAAAACAGAATAACAACTTCAGTTTTAAAAATGAGAACAAGAATGCTGAGAACAATTTTTTTTATTTGGATACCTGGTGGAAGAGATTAGTCTCTACTAACTTTTCTAAGCGTCTACTTTGTAGAATGAGCTTGGCATAGATTTCTTAGGAATACTATAAAGGCTGCCACTATCCAAAAAGCTTTATTTCAATATAGAAATGCAAGGTTGAGTGTAGTCTCTATTCTCTCTCTCTATATATATATATGAACTTTGCTATATGTCTTTTGAAGGTTTTTGGGATCAGAGTAGTTCATTAAATATGCTACATTTCCTAGCTCTTTGTGCTTTAAATTTTCTAGCCTGGAGCTATTTGCTGCAAACTGGCCTAGTGTAGCCTTCAGGCCCTTTTGTGAAGCCAATTTGCTCTCATTAAAATGAAATCTAGTTTCTCAGCATTCTCAAGATCCTGGCCCTTGTCGTTTAAGAGAAGCCTTAGTTGAATAAGTTATACTTGAATAAGTTACCTGTTACAACCTACGTTAGTTTAGCGTGTTCCTGTAATCAGTAGATTTAAGTCTTATATTTTATAGTGGGAATTATCACTGGCAGTAAAAACCTAGGTCATGACATTTTATATTTTTATTCATGTTCTGAGTACTTAATACTTGTTTCCATTTCAGATCTTGTGAAAAGCGGTATGATAATTGTGTGGTGGTGGACTTTCTGGATAGAGGCTTTCCTCCTAACGTAAACTAATTTAGAGAGGTTTGTGGAAGGACAGTTTCCGATATCCTCTTCCTCATGAAGCCACCTGTGTCCCAAAAGACTGTAAAATAGATTAATGTTTTTTTATTATTATTAACATATGAAGTTCAATTGTATAAGGTTGAGTATTGGATTGCTGCCATCATAATATTCCAGCATAATTGTTCATGAACAATAGATTTGCCACAAGTGGTGAAAAATAAGTCTGGAGTATTTTTCTGTATAGTACACTATTTAAAAAAATAATAAAATCTTAAATATGCTGAACACAAATTTGCTGTGAAAGTACTTCTCTCTCTCTTTACTGAAAGTGCTGTATTTTTGACATGTACACACTACATTGTGCATAGAAAGGTAAAGGGACCCCTGACCATTAGGTCCAGTCGTGACTGACTCTGGGGTTGTGGCGCTCATCTCGCTTTATTGGCCGAGGGAGCCAGCGTACAGCTGTGGCCAGCAGGACTAAGCCGCTTCTGGCGAACCAGAGCGGCGCACAGAAACGCCGTTTACCTTCCCGCCGGAGTGGTACCTATTTATCTACGTGCACTTTGACGTGCTTTCGAACTGCTAGGTTGGCAGGAGCAGGGACCGAGCAACAGGAGCTCACCCCGTCGCGGGGATTCGAATCGCCGACCTTCTGATCAGCAAGACCTAGGCTCTGTGGTTTAACCCACAGCGCCACCCACGTCCCACACAGCGCCACCCACGTCCCACATTGTGCATACGTGTGACATAATTGCATGGGAGGAGCTACATGCTGATTTTACTCTGTTCTGACATGGAAGTATGAAATGCGTAATGACCTTGTGTCATTATGTTTGTTTTTCCAACGCATAATCATATACTGTGGAGGAAAGGAAAGTATGAAGTCCCAAGTGTCTTACCTATATTTAAATTAACACAGCACCATGCCTTACTTTCCTTACATAAATTAATTTCCGTATTGTGGGGGTGGGGAGTGTACTTTGCAATGTTGAAGCAAGTGTATTTTTTTTTAATCAATTACATAGATCTGAAAGTTTAGCATGTGTCAGCATTGTAGGCCCTTCCCACCCGTTCAGGAGTCCTTTACCTTTACCTTACACCTGTGCTACTTTGGGGTTCTGCTACAACTGAATGCAAGAATGGGGTGGAGCAGAGACATTGCACCCCAGAGACCCTGCAGTGGACTTGGGCCGGGGAGGCTCCTTGCATATCTTCAAGACGTGTTTAGGGGGCGGGGGAAGGCAGGGAATAACTAAATAGATGATGATGATGATGGTGACAAACATTAGATGCAGTGGCGTAGCGTGGGGGGGTGCAGGGGGGGCCAGCCGCACCGGGCGCAACATCTGGGGGTTAGGGTTAGGGGGCGCAAATCCAAGGGTTAGGGGGCGCAAATCCACGGGTTAGGGGGCGCAAATCCACGGGTTAGGGGGCGCAAATTACTTGCCTTGCCCCGGGTGCTGACAACCCACGCTACGCCACTGGTTAGATGCAGAAGACATTGGGCTGCTCTGGGGGGGGGGGGAGGTGGATAAATAGATCTAGAACCGTCATATATAGATAGATAGATAGACAGACAGACAGATAGATAGATATAGATATAGATATAATACTGTATATATAGGAGAAAGGAGCTTAAGAGCCCCCTGCCGCGCAATAGCTACGCCTTTATCTAGCCACCCTCCAATGATGGGGAGGGGGGAGGGGGGCAGACCTCCGCCTCCTCCTCCGCTCTGAGGGGAGAGCAAGACGCCTCTCGGCCGCCGCCGCCGCCTCCTCCTCCTCCCTTCCCTGGCGTCCCTCGGTTACCAGGCAGCGGCTGGCGAAGCGCTCTGAGGGGAGCGGCCCGCCGGCCTCCTCGGGGGAGAGAAGGCCGAGGCGCCGGGCGAGGAGGATCCTGGGCGGGCCCGTGGCGGCGGGAAAGGCCTCCGGCGCCGGCGCCGCCTCCGCTTCTGGGGCAGGTAAAGAGCTTCCCTCCCTGCCCCCTCCCCGTCCCGAGGCCGGGCGGCTGAGCGCAGAGCGGAGCAGGGCTCCCGGGGGGCATCTAGTCGAGCCCACCACCCCGACAGGGGCCTGGGGCGGAAAGAAAGACCCGAGGAAGCCAGGCGGCCCCCTCCCAGCAGGGCTTCCCCGAGGGACCCCCCCCCCGCCGGCGCCGCATGGAAGCAGTCTTCCTTGCACAGCAATTCATTTGGGTGCAGTTGCTCTTTAAGGGATCTCCTCATACTCCTCAAGCAACAGGATGATGGATCATTTTAATCGCGACAATACACAAATAAGTTCTTCTTAGCCCTCAGGCAGGGAGCCGGCTCAGCTTCTTTCCCAGGCAGTGGCGTAGCGTGGGTTGTCAGCACCCGGGGCAAGGCAAGTGATTTGTGCCCCCTAACCTGTGGATTTGTGCCCCCTAACCCTAACCCCCAGATGTTGTGCCTGGTGCGGCCGGCACCCCCTGCACCCCCCACGCTACGCCACTGTTCCCAGGGGTCCCCTGCAGCTCCTGTGCTCCATTTCTAAAGAAAAGCCCCCCCCCAGCCAGATGCCAAAGGAGGGACAGGGCCTTCAGGGGGTGATTTGGCAGGAGCAGGTGGCCGTGCAAAGGGAAGAAAAGCTGCCCCTTCCGAAATGCCCAAGGTGGAAGAGGCACAAAGCGCCCTCTACTCCAATCCCCCTGGGTAGGCAGTCAAAATTTCAATTAAACATGAACTGTTAAAAAACTATTATACTAAGCCCATAAGGTACACACTTTTAACTTGTGCACAGCCAGCTTAATGTGTGTGGCAAAATTATTATTATTGTTAATTAAAAGGATTATATTGGTGAGAGGACTCTTAGTATCTGTATGCAGATGCACAGTTGTCATTTAATGCATGTGGCTGCTGCATCCTTGTATTCAGAGTAACCGCTTTCCTTTTAGTCCCATCCTTATTTTTCTCCTTTTCATAACTATTTCCTAAGATCAGGGGTAGGCAACCTAAGGCACGGGGGCCGGATCCGGCCCAATCGCCTTCTCAATCCAGTCCGCGGACGGTCTGGGATTCAGCGTGTTTTTACATGAGTAGAATGTGTCTGTTTATTGAAAATGCATCTCTGGGTTATTTGTGGAGCATAGAAATTCATTCATATATTTTTTCCCAAAATATAGTCTGGCCCACCACATGGTCTGAGGGACGGTGGACCAGCCTACAAGGCGGGATATAAATACTTAAAATAAAAAAAAAAGAAATCTGCATTAGCAGTATTTATTCCATAGGGACATGTGGGGAAAACCCAGCTTCAGGGACCTGCTGAGAGATTTCTCAATATCCTTTCCCGCTCACCAAACTAATGTTGTGATTCTTACATTTGTATTATGGGTAACTTGGAATATTTCATTATCCTGCATGTAAGTCCCTCGATAAATTCAATTTGATGTAGGGTGCTCCCCACAATAGGTTTTGTATAGAATTGCCATGCCTCATTGACTTTGTGGGGCTATCCACATCATATTATCGAAGTAGTCTTCTTTTATGACTTCTGGAGCTTAGTCTTCTTTCAGGCTGCAGAAATCTGGCATATTTAGAAGGGGGGGGGGAATGGAGGAGGAGTACATCCCTGAAGGTATGGAACTGTTATTCTTCCTTCCTTCCAAGGGATATAGTTTTGACATGAGTAGGTGAATATTTTGTGACTTGGCACACATTGTCATTAAATTTTGTAATTTTTTTCAGTTAGTGCAGAAATGCATGTTGGCTATTTATTATTATTATTATTATTATTATTATTATTATTACACTGGTAGAGTGAAACTTTAAAAAATGAAAAAAGGATTATAGCACTACTTAAAATAAATTATTAAAACACCTCTTCTTTTCCAGCCGCTAGCATTTTACTAATTCCCCCTCCCCAAATAAACTTTCAATCTCAAAACATGCCTTAAAAGCCGTGAGAGAAATTGGGCAGTCATACTTTAATAAATAAGCACTATAGTGCAAATTAAATATCTTTTTTTAAAAGGCTGCATTGGTGAGTTGTACCTTCTATGCCCAGAGTGCCATGTTATATCCCTGCTGGGCTAAATATAGCAGGATTTAAATGTTCTAATATTTTATTCCTTTTCTTCCCATTAAATGCTATTTATTTGTGGAAATTATTTCATATACTGGCAGCCCCCCATTTAGGCGTGTTCAATATGTATGTGACCATGTATATGTGCATCGTTCTGAACAGGAAGTGACCCGGAAATGTCATAAAGATGTTACTGAAATGTCACTGAAAAGGGGGGGGGGGTATTGCAAGCTTTTCCAATGGGTTTCAATTATACATGATTTCATCGATGCACGTGGTGCTTCGGAACGTAACCCCCACGTAAATGAGGGACTGCCTGTATTCACCTGTATCAGTTTTCCCCATTTAAATTAAGATGCATTTTTTTTTTTACTTTTAGGATAATGGCAGGAAAAGTCAAATGGGTTACTGACATAGAGAAATCTGTGCTTATAAACAACTTTGAGAAGAGGGGATGGGTCCAAGTGTCAGAAAATGAAGACTGGAATTTTTACTGGTAAGCAGTGTGTGTGTGTTGTGGAACATGTTGCATACATAATTGCACTTATTTGGGAGTAAGCCTCATTGAACTCAGTACCTCCCAATACAAATTAACCTGGATCCTGAGGCCCTTCTTTATGTGCCCCCTCCATGAGAGGACTGGAGGGTAGCAACACGAGAGCGGGCCTTTTCTGTGGTGGCTCCCTCCTTGTGGGATGCTCTCTGGGGAGCTTCACCTAGTGCCTTGGTTACGTATATTTAGGCACTAGGCAAAACATTCCTCTTCTCCTAGGCCTTGGGCTAATTAAACAATCTTTGTCCTTTTAAACGGGGGGCGGGGCAGGTATAGTTTTTCTTTGTTATCATGGTATATATTTTTGTGTTTTTAAATATATGGTCATCTAATTCCTGTGTATGAGAAGAGCATCTTGTTAGGGTTCAGTTCATCAGTGGTTTATATTCATGCAGTTTTCAGAATCTGCTCACTCCACTTATACCATAATTTGGAGAGGCAGCAGGTACGTGCGAACCCCCTCCTGTTGTAATGATTCCTGGGGAAAAGCAGAGCTTGGAATGCAGAATAACAAGATAATTTGTAGGGTACAACAGCAATTTATAGAATGCCTGCTCCACCTTCAAGAATGACTGCCTTTTGGAAATTCTCTGGAGAAGAGGTGGTAAGAAGAGTGAAGTAGATTTCTTATTAGATGTCTTCAAGTTGTCTGATGATTTTTTCTTCTGATCATATTTAATGCAAAGGCCAGCCTGATTCCTATCAGGTTGTGAGTTGCATATTTTGGGGGAAGCCCAGTGACAATTTTCTCTTCACAGGATGAGTGTGCAAACTATTCGAAATGTTTTCAGCGTGGAGACTGGTTACCGCCTCTCTGATGACCAGATTGTCAACCATTTCCCAAATCACTATGAGCTCACCCGAAAAGACTTAATGGTCAAAAATATTAAGAGGTACAGGAAGGAATTAGAAAAAGAAGGTAGCCCTCTTGCAGAGAAAGATGAAAATGGAAAATACCTTTACTTAGGTGAGTTGTCTTGGCCAATTCTACTATTTGTATGTGCATTTTAAACACAAGACATCCCTCAGTAGCATATAATAGATATTCAGAAATTTGGATCTTTGCCATCCGGTTCACACATCACATTAAATCATTGTTTAACTTACTGTGGAGCAGGGTGTCTGGTGCAGCTGCTCAAAAAGACCATGGTTCGTTCTCCTTCCCTCCTTTCTGATGGTGAGGAAACAAATCAGGGACGGGCTAGCTGTTTTGTGGAAAGCAGTCCTTGTGGTTTGTTTGTCTCCTAACAAATCATGATGGGGTTAGTTCTTGGCTTACCATTGTGGTTTGGTAGGCGACAAGGTCTGCTCTTGGCTTACCATAATAGTTTGTTGGGAAACATGTGTGAACCGGCACATGCTGTTTGTATAACGGCAAGCCAAACTCTGGTTTGATTTCTCGCTGGTGGACTGAAGGGACGAACAAAGTGTGCATTTCCTTGAAGCCATACTGAATCTTATACTGTGACTTAAAGTGGCGTCTGAACCAGGCCTATGGTTTTCCAGGGAATTCTGCAGCTTACTCACCTCTCCGTGTGTCTTGCTCTGCTCAAGGTCAGTGACCACATACACAACAGTTCAGGGGAAATGTAAGCACTTCAAAAGCTCTTAATTGTGTAGAGCACATTTTCTCAGGTAGTAGGTAGTAGGATAGCTTCAGTGTGAGGGTCTGAGGAACAAATTTATTTCATGAAAGATCCCCTAAAGGCAAGTTGAGAGTGGTTTTTTGCCTGTCCAGACTGTGTATAAGAGCGCATTAAGATAAAAACATCAGTGATTTTTTTGAACCACATCTCAGTTAAAATACAACTGAGACATGAGGGCTCAGATAACGTTGCTTCGAGGCCGGTACTTAGCTCAATAGGCCACATGTCAGTCGTGAATCAGCTGAGACAGATTTCTGAAAACGTCACATGGACAAGGTTTCTGAAGCATATTTTTGCAGATTTAAAAGAGCAGACATATTGAACACAGCCTTATTGCAAGTCTTTTACTGTATTTTCGGTTTTTATGGAAGCCGCCCAGAGTGGCTGGGGAGGCCCAGCCAGATGGGCGGGGTATAAATAATAAATTATTATTATTATATTATTATTACTACAGTTTTCCAATAGTGTGAGAAAAGATGTAATTTGTCCAAGATTATGAGAGGCTGGTAATGGAGCAGGTGTTTAAAATCATGTTTGGTCTTTCCAAGAGTATAAAAAACAGACATGGCCTTGTTGAGGCCATCAGTTGTAGAGCTTGCAGTCTGATCCTAACCAAGTTGACTTGGGTATAAGCCCAGTTGATTTCAATAGGATTGACTTCCCATTATTTTTGTTTGGGTTTACAGCCTTATTTGGCTGTCTAGAATCAGACTTTTCCCATAATGCTTTTAGCATTACTATAGTATGAGTTGAGAGAATGCAACTCCATTCTTAATATACTTACTATCAGTTAAGGTTTAAATAGACTTTCAGTAACTCTTGATAGTGAAGTTCTGCAGATACTCTTCGACTCATGGTAATCCTCTTAAGATGGTGAACAACAAAAAAAGTTATTTCTCTGTCACCTGTTAATTGGTCTAAACCAGGCTTCCTTAACCTTGGCCCTCCAGATGTTTTTGGCCTACAACTTCCATGATCCCTAGCTAGCAGGACCAGTGGTCAGGGATGATGGGAATTGTAGTCTCAAACATCTGGAGGGCCAAGGTTGAGGAAGCCTGGTCGAAACTATCCAAGCTTCTTTTTACTCTAGTATTAAACATGGAGTGCAGGTGTTGGAGAGAGGATGAGCCCTGTCACTGCCATCACCTTAACTAACAAACAATGTAGACTAGGAGAGAATGTGAACAGGGCTGCGTTTTCCCCTTTAGTTTTATGTGTTGATGTATATACTGTATTAAATATTTTTAGATGATAAATTCCTTTGGTACTGGTTCTTTGCAAAGCCCTGTGTAATTAAATGGCACTCTGTATAACTATGCTATATTAATTCTTGGTTTTCCTTGGTGCGTTTTAGACTTTGTGCCTGTCACCTTTATGCTCCCAGCTGATTACAATTTATTTGTAGAAGAATTCCGGAAAAACCCTTCCAGTACTTGGATTATGAAACCCTGTGGAAAAGCTCAAGGGAAAGGAATATTCCTTATCAACAAACTTTCCCAAATTAAGAAATGGTCTCGAGACAGCAAAACATCCACGTATGTTTCTTCAAAAAGGGGTGGGGTCTTGTTTAACTCCTTGTTGCAGTCTAGCATGTTTGTCTGAATTTGTGACTTTCTTATTTTGCTGGAAGGTCCTTCATAAGTGCTTCAAACAGTTATTACAGATTACAGGGCACTTTACGTGTGTAAGATAAAAATGAATCTAGAAATAAGATGGGGCCTATAAAATTGTAAGTTGTGGCACTGATTGCTTTGGTATAATTGCATGAAATGATTTTAGTGCCCTTTTTAAAGGAAGCTCCAAACGACTATTAACTGTGGTGGATAGAGTTTTAAGAATATTCTCAAAACTTTTTGCCAGTCAGATTAAGACAAAAGCTATTATATTTAAAATCTTTTATTTACATTAATGAGTCCTTGGAACTTCTTCCTATAAAGTGTCCCGTAGCTGCAAGAAGCACTCTGTGAGCAGCACATTGGTCGTCCTTGCTTTTAAATGCTTGCGGTCTAGGGAAGTTCTTTCTTTTCTCGGAAAGATTGAATCAGTCCTATCTGTCAGCTCTTCTTGTTCAACAGTTGAATGCAACTAGCACATTTTAAATAATAAAATATACATTTCCCTAGGTTTATATCTCAGTCCTCTAAAGAAGCTTATGTGATTTCTCTGTATATCAACAATCCTCTACTGATAGGTGGGAAGAAATTTGACCTTCGCCTGTATGTTTTAGTGTCTACTTACCGTCCTCTGAGATGCTACATGTAAGTTGTCCATATTCTGACGATGTCCCTGTTTCAGGGTGAGAAGTGGCACTCTGGAAATAAAAAGTGACGGAGGGTAATTTTCATCCAGAGTTGTGAGGAAGTTGTATTTTAACTTGTTATATTTCCCTATGCATATTGGCAAACTGGAGGGGAAGGGAGATTTTGAGTAACCCTGCTAAATTTGTCAGATGACATTCTCCAAAATAACCCATCTAGAAATTGTCTTATGTATCCCAGCAGGGCAAATCATAAAGAAAACAAACATTTGTTTGTTATTTCTTCGGTATGGAGAATTTGTTTGATCAGATTTGCACTGACACAAATTTGCACCCACAAAGGCAGGCAGTTTGCAGGTATCTTCTCCTTGAAAGTCTGGATGCAACCTCTGTGTCTCCTTCTCCCAGCTTGAAGGTGGTTTTGCTGGAATTCACTTCTGTACAATTTGGCATTGCCCTGAAACTTTTCACTTTCCTTCATTGAAGTCTGTTTCTCTGTTCCATATTGGCCAAGATGTCTTTAGAAACTTTTGAAGTGCTTTAGTCTAAATCTTTTTGAATTAATCTTCTAATATCTAGCTTTTAATATTATCTCTGTATTTTGTTGAGAATCTCAAAGACTTCTGAAATCATAGTTTGAAGAAACCATTCTTATTCTCTATCATGGTTTGGATATGTATACAGGGTAGGAGTTAGATTGCTTAATATGTATTTTAAAAATCAGTCTCCTAATCAGTTGAGTCATAACACCAGGTTGTTGTTGGGGTTTTGGGGTGGGGAGAGAATCCAGGAAGTAATAGACCAGGCTTCCTCAACCTCGGCCCTCCAGATGTTTTTGGCCTATAACTCCCATGATCCCTAGCTAGCAAGACGATGGGAATTGTAGTCTCAAAACATCTGGAGGGCCGAGGTTGAGGAAGCCTGTAATAGGCCAGCAGTCAGAATTCTGCATTCTTTAAGAACTTTTGAATCATAGAATCATAGAGTTGGAAGAGACCACAAGGGCCACCGAGTCCAACCCCCTGCCAAGCAGGAAACACCATCAGAGCACTCCTGACATATGGTTGTCAAGCCTCTGCTTAAAGACCTCCAAAGTAGGAGACTCCACCACACTCCTTGGCAGCAAATTCCACTGTCGAACAGCTCTTACTGTCAGGAAGTTCTTCCTAATGTTTAGGTGGAATCTTCTTTCTTGTAGTTTGGATCCATTGCTCCGTGTCCGCTTCTCTGGAGCAGCAGAAAACAACCTTTCTCCCTCCTCTATGTGACATCCTTTTATATATTTGAACATGGCTATCATATCACCCCTTAACCTCCTCTTCTCCAGGCTAAACATGCCCAGCTCCCTTAGCCGTTCCTCATAAGGCATCGTTTCCAGGCCTTTGACCATTTTGGTTGCCCTCCTCTGGACACGTTCCAGTTTGTCAGTGTCCTTCTTGAACTGTGGTGCCCAGAACTGGACACAGTACTCCAGGTGAGGTCTGACCAGAGCAGAATACAGTGGCACTATTACTTCCCTTGATCTAGATGCTATACTCCTATTGATGCAGCCCAGAATTGCATTGGCTTTTTTAGCTGCCGCGTTACATGAATATCATCCAGCCCTGGCACCATGTTAACTTCTAAATCTTTCCCTTTAGTGGCCACAATATTTTGATGCACTAATAGAAAAATAAGCAGGATTGCTAAAAGCATTGAGAAAAATTTAATACCTCCTTAATAACACTGATATTCATCATTATG
The DNA here is from genome assembly GCF_965113315.1 of Podarcis vaucheri. NCBI lineage: Eukaryota > Metazoa > Chordata > Lepidosauria > Squamata > Lacertidae > Podarcis > Podarcis vaucheri. The sequence continues at coordinate 101,381,683 of NC_138763.1, read as the reverse complement.
AAATTGAGCAGTAAAATCCTAATCAAGGGGATTGTCCAGTATGCAGTGAGGACTGCAACTGCTGTTTCCAGAATGTATTCAGGACATTATGATGTATTTGAGTTACCTTTAGTTGTTGTCTCCATAATAACTATTACTGTAATGTGTCCATTTGTTGCTGTAATACATCCATTTATTGGATTAAAATAAGTTTATTCATTTATTTTTAAGAATGCATATGCCAGCTTTTGATATCAATATTTCCAGGACAGTTTATAAGTTAAAATAAATAAATAAATTGGTGAACAATAAAACCTGCCCCCTCCCTTTTTTGCATTTCAGGTATAAACTTGGGTTTTGTCGCTTTTGCACAGTAAAATACACACCAAGTACAAGTGAATTAGACAACATGTTTGTGCATCTTACCAATGTTGCCATTCAGAAGCATGGGGTAAAGTTGGAACATTTTTGTATAATGTATATTTAAATTACTTGAAATAAATTTATAAACGGAACATATGTAATAAAAATACAGTACCTCAGTCCCTTGATTACAACCTCTTTCCCATTGTTGCTTTAGTGGACTTACAGTAAGTGCTGTTAATTCCTGGGAGTTCTACCTGTGAGGGGAACAGGGTTCTCCTAGCAACTCTCAAACCCTTAGCAAACTACATTTCCCAGGCTTTTTTTGGCGGCGGGGGTGGGGGTAATGATCTGTTTAAAGTGGTACAATTCTGTTTAAAATGCACAGCACTGATGGGGCCAATGTCTCTGCTTCTCCAACTAGCTATCCTGCATACAAAACCTGACTGAGGACCATTGTGACAGCTCCCTTTATTCTTACACAACAGTATTGCTGTCCTTACTTCAGAGTCTGGCTTGTGAACCTCCTGCTCTATTAAATCAACAAAGAACTGTTTGGAAAATGTTGCGAGGGTGTTTACAGCTGATATCAAATCTATACTTTTTGATTTGACGCCTTGCCTCTGCAGGATGATTACAATCACATCCATGGTGGGAAATGGACGGTGAGCAATCTGCGCTTGTATTTAGAAAGCACTCGTGGGAAAGAGGTCACCAACAAGCTGTTTGATGAAATTCACTGGATAATTGTGCAGTCCCTGAAAGCCGTTGCAGTGAGTAGAGAAACAAAAGAAAAATACGTTTTATAATGCTTCCTTCTGTTCTTCCTGGTTTGACTATTGAGGCTGTAAATATGTGTGCTTATCTTTTCGCTGTCCTTTTTTAAAAAAGGCCACAGAGTTTATTAAGCAGGCAGTACGCACATTGTGTACAAATAAGGACTACCGTATTTTTCGCCCTATAAGACGCACTTTTCCCCCTCCAAAAATTAAGGGGAAATGTGTGCGTCCTATGGAGCGAGTGCAGACTCCTTGGCTTCAGCGATAGCAATGTGAAGCCTCTGAAGCGCAGAGGGAGCGCTCCCTCCGCGCTCCGCATTGCTTTCCCTGAAGCCTGAAGAGCGAGAGGGGTCCGTGTGCACCGACCCTTCTTGCTCTCCAGGCTTCAGGGATAGCCGCCTGAAGCCTTTGGAGCGCAGCAGGAACTCGTGCTGTGCTCCAAAGACTTCGGGGCTCCATTTCTCCTGCCGCTTCGCTGAAGGGGCGTGGAGCAGGGAGGGGGAGAATTTTTTTCCCCTGTTCTCTCCCTCCTATGGTCCGGTGCGTCCTATAGAGCAAAAAATACGGTATATAAGAACATGAACATATCTCTGCTGGGCCAGGCCAATGGCCTGTCTAGTCCAGTATCCTGTTCTTACAGTAGCCAGTCAGATGCCCATGGCAAGCTTGCAGGTAGGACCTGATGGCAACTGTATTCTCCACTTTCCAGAAACTGGTTTTCTGAACCATGCTGCCTCTGAGCATTGGCTAGGGGACACCGACAGCCTTGTCTTCTGTGAATTTGGCTACACCTCTTTTAATGCCACCAAAGTTGGTGGCCATCACTTTCCATTGTAGGAGCAAATCCCATGTGCTGTGTGAAGTCCTTTCTGCTGTCTCTCATGAATCTTCCGCCATTCAGCTTCACTGGATCTCCATGAGTTCCTCGTGTTACGAGGGAGAAAGACTTTAATTTATCCCCTTTCTGCATGCCGTGACATTTCTATCCTGTCACCTCTTCTTTGCCTTTTTTTCTAAACTAAAAGGCTCTATATGTGGAAACTTTTCCTCTTGGGAAGTTTCTCCATTCCCTCTTTTTGGGGGAAGTTTCCTCTTTTGAACTCAAATGTTCCTATGTTGGATTTTCTTGGCAAGTGGCCACTTACACGTTTATTTAATGTAATAGTCCTATGGTCACTCCTTCCTTTCAGTCCAGCAACACTTTACATCTCATACTTGGGCTTGGGTGCCACTTAAGATTAAGTCCAGGGTTGCCATCCCTCTGGTCAGTCCAAGGTCACAGTCATTTAGGGTTTCTATAAATGTTACCTTTTTGCCAAGGCTGGCATGCGTATGTGTGTGAGGGTAGTTGTGTCACCCGTTAATGCATGAGTATTTGATCAGGGGAGAATAGCATGCCCTCAGAACTACATAATTTTTTGTCAAAATAAAAAAATTCCTTCCAGTAGCACCTTAAAGACCAACTAAGTTAGTTCTTCGTATGAGCTTTTGTGTGCATGCACACTTCTTCAGATACACTGAAACAGAAGTTGCCAGATCCTTCTATATAGTGAGAAGGTGGGGAGGGGTATTACTCAGAAGGGTGGTGGGAATGGGAGATTGGCAGATAGCTGAGATGAGCCTGTTGACGACTCTTAACGACTGCAATAGGTCTTTTAGGAAAAGGCAAGGGGTGAGAAGGTGAAAAATGGCTTAGTCATGTATAATGAGATAAGAATCCAATGTCTTTGTTCAGACCAGGTCTCTCCATGGTTTTAAGTTTGGTAATGAGTTGCAATTCAGCAGCTTCTCTTTCCAGTCTATTTCTGAAATTCCTTTGTAGTAAAACAGCTACTTTGAGATCTTGTATAGAATGTCCTGGGAGATTGAAGTGTTCTCCTACTGGTTTCTCTGTTTTGTGATTCTTTTTTGTATGATTGAGAAATACTTTTTAAAGAAGTATTACTTGGTTCTCATCACCAGGCTGAGGAATACGATCATGTGGCAGCTGCATCCTTGAGCCTGGCAACCACCCCCTTCAATGCAAAGCAAGACTTGGGACAGGATCTCTTGAGTTTTGGGGGTTCTTAAAAGCGGGATGATGCCCAACACCTTCCCTTGAGTCCTTTATGGGTGGAGAGCAGCTGGGTTGGTGGCAATAACAAGCAGTAGCCCATCATACTTTTTGGACCCCCTTTTCTAGCCCACAATATGATTGTTTGTACCATTTATTGAGGGCGTCCCACAGCTGACAGCAGCCTAGCAAAATAGGGAGCATGTAACTGAAATGCCTTGCATATTTATTTCAGGAGTCTTAGTCGGACTCCGTAGCTAGTAAAATTGTACCGATGTTCATTTCTGCTCTCATGTACGTTTTCAACTCTTTCAGCCTGTAATGAACAATGATAAACACTGCTTTGAATGTTACGGATATGACATCATCATTGATGACAAGCTAAAGCCATGGCTTATTGAGGTAAGCGGAGTTATCTTGGCGTTGCAGGTTTCCTTTGAAAAGCAGTGTGGAAAAAGGGTCCTGCTCATTGGCACCTAAAGGATTCCCCTTCTCGAGACTCTGAATGGGAAAGTCTTTGCTTTTGAGGAATACTACTCATAAAAAGGTGTCTTATAGTGAATCCTGGCCACTGGTCCATCTAGTCTAGCACTGTCTGCCGTAGCTGTTGCTCTCCAAGGCCTTCAACGTCGATATTTCCCAGCGCTGTTTCTGGAGATCACTTCTCATCAGAGATCCCAGGAATCGGCCACTCAGCTATGCCTCTCCTCACAGAGAAGCCTTGCTGCTTCCTTGTATGGGGCATAGTGGGTGCTGATCCCCTGAGCTGGGACTCGGGCTCTGCTAGCTCCTGCCATAGGGGAAGTGGGAAATGAAGCCAGGGCAACTATGGTGACCAAACTACGGCATCATAACACCTGGTAGGACTTCGCAAACTTAGCAGTCTTGATTCATGAAAATCAGGGGCACGTTTCAAGGTCTACAACTCTGCATCAAAACCAGATGATGGGAAGGGAACCTTTGGCCCTCCCGTTGTTGCTGAGCTAGAACTCCCATCGTTCTTTGTCCATTGGCCATGCGGGCGCTGAGTCTGATGGAAATGGGAGTTTCTGGAAGGCTCTTGCCTGGCATTTCTTTCCCTGTCTTTAGGCACCAGGCAAAAACCTTGCTCTGTAACCAGGCCTTTGGCCTAATTGGACCTTCTGTGGCCTTTTGGTTTTGTTCTTGTTTTATTCCGTATTTTGTGTTCTCATTTTGAAACTGCCTTGGAGCACTGTTTAAAAAGAAAAGCCTGACTAGCCTTTCAGATACCCTTTAATTGAATAACTTGTGGAAGAAATGCCCGAAGTAACTGATCCTATCGTTTGAAGTCTTGTTTATTCAGTTACATTTTACTCCAGGAAAACCCATTTATCCTAAATAGAACCCAATAAGGCCAACAAATATGTACAAAATATATTTTTTTAAATGCGATCCTAGTCAGATCCCAATTTTGCAGGATGCTCTTAGAAATATGAAATAATACATTTTTGGAATTTTTAATTCCTAATAATTTTTTATCACTTCAACCATTTTTTAAATTATGTAACTTTAAAATTTAAAGTAAATCCATCATGTGCCATATCAAATTAAAGCCCTTGATGTTCTGAAGAGATTGATATTTTTAGTTTGGAAATATCTCAATTCTGAGCTGAGCTTTTAAGATTTTTGTTTAGTCTGGCAAGGCCACAATTGTCAGTTTTTTAAAATTTCAAACCCCCACAACTCAAAAACAGGATGAGATAAAAAAGTAAACTTTTAGATTTAAACTTAGTTCTGATCATTCAACAAGTGTTCAAAATTTTAAGAAAACGGGCCGATATGAGGTAAAAAAGTCATCAAAAATTGGGCAACTTGTTATGAAATGACCCTGAGGAGCTGTTGATGATTTATCGTATTTCTGTTTGCGGAAGAATTGGTGGATGTGAACTATCTATTTTTCTCCCTCCTGTGTACACTTCGTAGGTGAACGCTTCTCCATCTCTAACTTCCAGTACTGCCAACGATCGTATCCTCAAATACAATCTTATTAATGACACCCTTAACATTGCTGTCCCTAACGGGGAAATTCCAGACTGTAAATGGAATAAATCTCCCCCCAAAGAAGCCCTTGGACATTATGAGATTTTGTAAGTATTAATCATAGATAAAGCAATTGTCTGAACCTCTGCAAGTAGATACTTTAGGGCTGCCTTTTGACTAGTATCTGAGTGTAACCTAGTCTTGGTCTTAACTCAGCAAAAACTCAGATGGCACATTATTACTTATTTCTTTTATGAATGACTTCTTAGAAAACATTTCTGAGCAATTTCAGACCATGACAAATCCATAATGCATAAAAGCATAATGGTTCACAAGGTCTGTAGACTTAGTATTTTTATTAAATACTTCCCAAAGCAATCCACAGGGATCTCCACTGCAGAAAGACCCATTTTATGGTGGAAAAAATAGTCCCGTGAAATACTTATGCCTCAAATACTAAGATTGCCTGAATTGAGTCTTACTTAGGGTGCCAGGTGACTTAGCCATTCCTGATTCCAGCCTTGCGCCCTTGACTTCTGTACTGTACCACACAATTTTTCTTCTTTATATCTGGTTAAATATGTCTGTTACAGTTGCATCCTTCTGTGAATAGCTGTTGAAATAACACCCATTACTCACCAGATAATCACATTATTAAGTACAGTGGTACCTCATGTTACATACGCTTCAGGTTACATACGCTTCAGGTTACAGACTCCGCTAACCCAGAAATAGTGCTTTAGGATGAGAACAGAAATTGGGCTCTGGCAGCGCGGCGGCAGCAGGAGGCCCCATTAGCTAAAGTGGTGCTTCAGGTTAAGAACAGTTTCAGGTTAAGAACGGACCTCCGGAACGAATTAAGTACTTAACCCGAGGTACCACTGTATTTCAGAATGTTGCAGATTGCTGTGGCAAGTTATAAATGTGCAGTAGCTCTGAGGTTTGTTGCTGTTAAAAGTTTTAAGGTTCTTCTAGATGATTCATTTGTTTCACTTGAGTGACGTCACCGTCTGTCATTTATGCCATTAATCTTGAAGCAAAATGGAAAGTACTTACATAGTAAATGGCAGCTGAGGCTTTAGACGGTAGTGATGCACATCCCTGGAAGAAATAGTGCAGTTGTCTGTATTGACAGGACATACACAGAAGTAAACATTAACATGAAGCTTTCAGTTTAAAATAACAAGTTCTTATTCTTATCTTCTGTCCTGTGATAGAGCCGAAGTACATAATCAGCAGTATAATGGTGGTATAGTTCTTCCTAAACTTCAGTGGTTTGTATCACTGTAGACTACACACAAGAAGTGGAGATTGTGTGTGTGTGTGTGTATGAAATAGGGATGCGGGTGGCGCTGTGAGTTAAATCACTGAGCCTCTTGGCTTGCCGATCAGGTCAGCAGTTCGAATCCCCGCAACAGGGCGAGCTTCCGTTGCTCGGTCCTTGCTCCTGCCAACCTAGCAGTTTGAAAGCACGTCAAAGTGCAAGTAGATAAATAGGTACCGCTCCAGTGGGAAGGTAAACGGTGTTAGTCATGCTGGCCACATGACCCGGAAGCTGTCTGTTGACAAATGCCAGCTTCCTTGGCCTATAGAGCGAGATCAGCACTGCAACCCCAGAGTCATCCATGACTGGACCTAACTGTCAGGAGTACCTTTACCTTTATATATAAAATATCTTCCCCACACAGGTTTTCTGCATGCAGAAGAACCAGAAGTGTTCTCCTTCACATGCTTTCAATATGCATGGGGTTGGGGGAAGGGGGTTATTGGTTGGTTGGTTTTTTGTTCTCATTTTTATCCTGTATTTTTGTGTTATGAACCATCCTGATAATGTGGGTGGAATAATAATAATAATAATAATAGGGAGATAATTGGCAAGCATTCAGTTCCTCCATCTACAACCTGTAGTAGCAAAGTCTAGGAAGAGTGGTACCACTTTGTTCTGATCATTGCTTAGCCCACCTGTGAATCCAATGGGACAATACTGAATTTCTCTTTTTCCCTTAGATACGATGAAGAGATGGCACAAAGTGAAGTGTCAGATCGTGATTTGAGAAGTCGTTCTGGGCAGTCCATTGGATTGAAGGGAACTCGAGCCAGAGACACTGGAAAATCAGGGCCCCTTACATGGAAGTAGCTGCAGAATGAAGTTTAGACTGACGCTTCCTGAGATTCAGGGCTGTGGTTTTTGTAGGAAGTTTGCTTGAAACGGATGCTCAGATTTTGGATGACCTCCTTCCTGTTTGCAAAATGCTCTAATGGGGGAAGTAATGTTGCGCAAAGAGGACAGAATATTTTTCTGTCCGGCAGTGACAAGTACATTGAAGGACTGGACAAAATTGGTTTATTAGCATGTATATAAACAGTTGTTAATCAGTTCATTGCAGTTTTACTGCAGGACTGTTATGTTGCATGTTGTATGAAATAGTTGCATTAATATATATTATGAGTTAATATAATTGGAAATGAGCTTTTTACCGGTAAATAAATTATTGTGTCTTGCAGAGAAGTGGTTGCTTTCTCACGCATTGCTTCCATAGGAGTCCCCAGTTCAGAGGCACTTGTCTTGTTTTGGACTACAAAATGCCCGTTTTATAGAACTAAACCTGGTGATGCTCAGAATTCCTAAATGAGGGAAACGCCAAGAAATAAATACAGAACTCAAGGCAGGTAACACTCCCCCAACAACCCCCCCCCCAGCCCTCCCAAACTGACATTTCAATAAATCAGCAGGGGCTGGAAACCTCAGTGGGCGCCAACAGGCCCCCAGGTGCCACATTAGACGAAATATGCATCTTGAAATTCGTATTTTGTAGGGAGAAAAGCTGTCTTTTTTTCTTAATATTTTACTAGAATTGTAAGAGTATACTACATAAAACACATACAGTGGTGCCCCGCAAGACGAATGCCTCGCAAGATGGAAAACCCGCTAGACGAAAGGGTTTTCCGTTTTTGAGCTGCTTCGCAAGACGATTTTCCCTATGGGCTTGCTTTGCAAGACGAAAACGTCTTGCAAGTGTTCCGATTTTTTCCGCTCCCCCCCTTTTTCTAAGCCGCTAATAGCCTTTTAGCCGCTAATCCGCTAAGCCTTTAATAGCCACTAAGCCTTTAATAGCCGCTAAACCGCTAATAGCGCTAATCCGCTAATAGGGTTGCTTCGCAAGACGAAAAAACCGCTAGACGAAGAGACTCGCGGAACGGATTATTTTCGTCTTGCGAGGCACCACTGTACCGTATTTTTCGCCCCATAGGGCGCACCTAGGTTTTTGGGGGGGAAATAAAGGGGAAAAAATTATTTTCCCCCCAGGTGCGGGGCTGGGGCGGGGGAAGCCTGAACCTCCCCTGACCCCAGCCCCCAGAACAGGCTGCTATCCGCAATCTACGGCTAGCGGAGAGCTGCCCGAAGCCTGGGGCGTGCTGAGCTCAGCGCCCCCAAGCTTCTGGGTGCAGGCAAGCTCTCTGCTAAGCTTCCTGAAGCCTGGAGAGCGAGCGGGGTCGGTGCGTACCGACCCCCCTCGCTCTCCAGGCTTCAGCGAAAGCCTGCATTTGCCCCATAGGACGCACACACATTTCCCCTTCATTTTTGGAGGGGGAAAAGTGCGTCCTATAGGGCGAAAAATAAGGTACTTTTATTTTTTAATTTTTTTTTGCAAAATACACCAAAAGACCAAATCAGTATGGTTCATGTTCGAAATGCCTGTTTTCAAACTACATGTTTCCACTTCTAAAATCTGCTTGTAGAATAGGTGGGGGAACCTAATAAAGCCTTTGTGTACTGGGGATATTGTGACAGGCCTGCTGTCATGACTATATATAGCAAAGACCGATCTATAAGCTGTGTGCTGATACAGCAATGCGTTTCTGCACAATTTGATGTAGCGGCTGTTATTGGTAGAAACGACGTCAGTGTTCAGTTTCAAGTATCATTTGCCAATTGTTAATCTGGCAAGCACACTAAGAAACTGGTGCATTGCAGTGGGTTTGTCAGATAGCATCACAAATTGCTACATCAACATTTATTTTTACTCTGAGGTGCTGTGTTCTACTCTTAATAGTCTTTCCATTTTTGCTACTTAAACATGTCTCTGCTTCAGTGCACTAAACCACAATTGTATGCAACTATAGTAGCCACTTCTTTTAAGTAACAAACATGCTGCTGTCACTACTATTCGATGCTACCTTTTGACTTTGGCCAGTTGGTTACCTCTCCTTAGTGATTCTTCTATTTTCCTACGAAGGTGGTCTCCGAGAGAGACGGGAAAAAGGACATCATGTATGGGAAGAGATGCAGCAAAGTAGTGAATTTTTGCACCCCAGGTACACTCAATAAAGACAACTCCTGCGGCGTTAGCCGATGTGAGACTGGCTCAATACAGACATCGAACCAAATCATGATTTTTGAGCACCAAACTAGTTAAGAAGCCAAATGGTACTTCAAGCTTCCAGACAATTGAGCTTATATTATCATCATTTTATTTTACTATTATTTATTGTATTTGTTAGTTGTTTCTTATAAGGTAACTCAAAGTGACTTGCTTGAAGATCAATTCAAAGCACCAAACAAAACCTAAGAATCTGCTGTGTAATGTTGGGGACATTGAACAGCGTGGGAGATAACTTGTGTGAAAGGGGAAGATGGGATTAATGAGGAACGCCTTTGTGTTGTGGCTTTAATTTTAAAAAGGCCTATTAATAGCTTTAAGGTTAAGAATGTTTATTTTGTGCAGTCTGCTTTGAAATCCCTCCTGGATTTCTCTGAGCCACTTCTTGGCTGGGAGAAAGCTGCTGTTAACTACATTTGCAGTCCAATTGTGAATGTCGTGGTCGTGATGTCATGCATAAAGGCAGGTGTTTCCTCCTCCATCTCCCCAAACACACATTGTTAGGAAATGTTCGTGTGCCCAGATATTGGAAAGAATTATGCCGTTGTAAACAGAAGCATTTTATCATTGTAGCAGATACCGTATTTTTCGCCCCAGAGGACACACCGACCCATAGGACGCACCTAGTTTTTTGGGAGAAAATAAAGAAAAAAAATATATTTTCCCCCCCAGGCGTGGGGCTGGGTCGGGGGAAGCCGGAGCTTCCCCAGCCCCCAGAACAGGCTGCTCTCCGCAAGCTGTGGAAGCCCTCCCACAGCTTGCACAGAGCTACCCGAAGCCTGGGCGCGACTGCTCAGCGTGCCCGGGCTTCGGGTGTAGAGGCAGCTCTGCGCAAGCCGTGGGAGGGCTCCCGCAGCTTGCGCAGAGCTACCCGAAGCCCGGGTGCAACTGCTCAGCGCACCCAGGCTTCGGGATGCAGGCAGCTCTCCGCAAGCTGTGGGAGCCTGGCGGGAACTCCCGCGGGCTCCCAAGGCTTGCAGATAGCTTCCTGAAGCCTGGAGAGCGAGAGGGGTCAGTGCGCACAGACCCCTCTCGCTCTCCAGGCTTCAGCAAAAGCCTGTGTTCACCCCATAGGACGCACACACATTTCCCTTTCACTTTTGGAGGGGGAAAAGTTTCCCCTTCATTTTTGGAGGGGGAAAAGTGCGTCCTATAGGGCGAAAAATACAGTACTTAACCTCCTGAGGAATTGCAAGATGGATGCTGTAAATACTAGCAAAGTTACCCCATATGTACAACTGGGCAGAAAAGCAGGGGGCTGCCCAATTCACACCCTCGCCCACGGCACAGTGCATGATTCTTTTTTTAGATAAAAGTTTTTATTGATTATTTTCACATAATAAATTATTTCAATAATTGTATTTTCCTCCCTTCCCTCAGTTCCTCTTTCTGATTTATTTGCATATATTGTTCTCTGCATGTTATGAGAATGTAAAAATCTCTTAAGTTATCCATCTATTATGTCAACAAATAAATTTGCGCATGTTTATTCAAAACCTGCCAAGGAGTCCAACTCATTCTGTTGTTTTTTTTTAAGTACTTTGTAAAAGGTTCCCATTCCTCCAAAGTTTAACTGCTTTGTGGGGAGGCTGCTGTTATACCTAGCAGAGCTGTGAGATGCAGTGTGTCTTATGTGATATTATATTGGCTATAGCTGAGCCCTGGCATATTGTGAAGACTGGTACCGGCTGGGACACATTATTCAGCGAGCAAAGAGCAGATGGCTAGTATTAAGTAGTGGGTTGACAAAGCCGGCACATTCCGATTGGCCCTTGGACTTCTGTTTGAACTTCCCGCGCTCCCGCTTTGTCTGGTGCACGTCATTGTCTTCACTGGAGGATGCCTCGTCACTGCTGGCCTCTTCGTGATGCACTGGAACTGGCTTCCTAGCAAGACGCGGGCTGCTGGCCTTGCGGATCTCCTGGGCGGAGCGTTCAGCAGCTTCCGAGGCCATGGCCTCCTCAATGGCTTTCTGCAGCATGAGGTCTGGCTTGGCGAGGAGACACCGTTGCAGACGGATGTCCCGGACCCCGCAGACGATTCGATCCATCGGGGCATCGTCTAAGTCTCGGAACTCACAGTGCATTGCAGCCTGTCAGAGGGCGGCAGTGTAGTTGTTAATTGACTCCCCCTCTGCCTGGTCCGATGGTAGAACGCATGGCAGGCAGCAATCTTGGATGGCTTTGGTGCATAGTGGTTGCGGAGCTTCTCTTGAATCGTGTCCCACGGCACTGCCTGGACAGTTAGAGGTGCAACCAATGCTCGGGCCGTCTCGAACACCTCGGGCCCACAGAGGCTGAGGAACAGGTACGCTCTTCTGACACTTCCATCAGCTTGTTGGCTTGGAGGTAGCAGTCGAACCGAGCGAGGTAGGAGTCCCATGATTCAGAGGCTGGGGCAAACGGCGGTAGAGGCACAAGTGAAGCCATGTTTCCAGTGCCGACCTGGTGGGCGATGGATGGAACACAGTGCTCTAGCCGGTACCGTCAGCTCTGAATTGGTACTGTTCAGTGATTTCGCTCAGTGTTTCAGCTCAGTAAGTGTCCAAATCTGGCTGTGCTCTGACGTCCATCCGATCCCATCCTCGTCACCAGTATTAAGTAGTGGGTTGACAAAGCAGACGACACAGAGATTTCTCCAAGTAGTTCTTTATAGTAAGCTGGAACTGAACAGCAAACAGCTCAGCCGGCCTGCTTTTATAGGCAGCCGGCTGTCAACATTGTAACAACCACCACCCAGGGTTTCCCGCCTAAAGTAAATGACGTGGACCTGAGTGAAAACTATATACCGTATACGATACTCCTGGTGGCCAGGGATGTGTACTTCAATACATAACAGCTAGAGCTCAAACAACACAGTTAAAGCTGCCTGTTTGTTGTGACAAAGTGCTGATGGTTAAGGACAATATGGCACATGAGACAGGGTCCCCCCACTCTGACACAAACTCCCTGTGGTTTGGGCATGTCCCACATGCAATCCTATCTCGGATCCTTGTGTACTACAGTTTGAGCAGATTTAAACAAGATTTAAAAGCGTCAGCCTACTAAAAGTCATAATCACCGCATGATCCAAAGCAGTGGCGTAGCGTGGGGGGTACAGGGGGGGCCGGCCGCACCATCTGGGGGTTAGGGGGTGCAAATTACTTGCCTTGCCCCGGGTGCTGACAACCCACACTACGCCACTGATCCAAAGGGACAAGGTGAGTTGATTCCCCTATTTTATGGGGGGGGGGCAGCTGCTGCTTGTTCCATGGGGCTGGATGATGAGGACATCAGCAATCCGTGTTCTGGGAATTTTTATTTGAAGCCAATTCTATTCGGGTCCAAAATTGACAAAATATGAAAGATCTGCATCTTCTGATCTCTTTTTCTTTGCTTCCTCACAGCTTATGTATTTTCCCCTGTTGCTGCTAGCCACACTGAAGGGGGGAAACATGCAGTAACCTGTATGTCTCTGAAGGAAGAGATAGGAGAGCCACCTTCAAATTCCTTAAGGGCTGTCACATGGCAGAAGGAGCAAGCTTGTTTTCTCCTGGTCTGGAGGGTAGGACCAGAACCTTCAAGTTACAAGGAAGGAGATTCTGACTAAACATCAGGGAGAACTTTCTGATCCTAAGAGCTGTTTCACAGTGGCATGGACTCCCTTGGGGGGTGGGGGGTGATGGAGTCTTGTTTTTAAGCAGAGGCTGGATGGCCATCTGCCATGGATGCTTTAGTGGAGATTCCTGCATTGCAAAGCGTTGAACTAGATGATCCCAAGGGTCCCTTCCAACACTGTCCTTGCCTCCCTACTGTGGGTTATGGCATACTTAAAAAAGGAGTATGGCTGCACACACCCCCATACAACTGAAGCACATGGCTTCCCCCAAAGAGCCCGGAATACTTCAGCTTAAGGGTGCTGTGAATTATAGCTCTGTGAGGGGGAAACTAGAGTTCCCAGGATTTTGGGGTGGGGTAGGGTGGGAGCTCTGTGCTTTAAACATATGGTGTGTTTAAACTCCCAGTAGTGGGAGTTTGGGCCAGTGTAGGAACACTGCTTAGAGAGGGGGTTGTTGGGTATTGATGGATCTATGTTCACTCACTGGGATGGGAGGCTAAACCTGACTACTAGTCTACACATCAGTTTCCCAAGTCGAGTTTTCCTTGTGCCAACCAATGCAGCAGCTTTCATGAACCTGGTGCCCTCCATATGTTTTGGACTGCATTTCCCATCAGCCCCAGTCACCACAACAGCCCTGGTTATTAATGGGATGTGAAGGAGGGCTGGCATGACAACGTTCTTCCATTCATTCTCCACTTCTCTGTTCACCATTGAGACAAGCAAAGAGGTAGAGACAGGCATGCCTTGCAGATCTGGTTATGAGCCTCCCCATGGTTACTAAAAACTGATCCATAGGAATTTCCGCCCACAGCAATGAATGCCAGCCATTCTCTGCTCAGCTTCCCAACTGACCTCAGGCAATGATGCTACAAGTGGACTGGCTGAGTCAGGGAGGATATGACTGTCAACCACTGGTAAGCATGATGGCTAATTGAAGCCTCCATGTTCAGAGCTGAGGCCAAACAGTGAGGGGGAGCAATTGCCTTGATTACCTGCTTGTTTGGCAGCATCTATCTGGTCCCTGTTGGGATACAGGATGCGGGACTTGGTGGACTTTTGGTGTGCTTCAGAAGAGCTTGAGCAACCTCTGCACAAGGTTAAGCAATTCTCAAAAAAGAGGGCTAGAAAAGTATTTGGCAAAATGTATTTTGCAACTTCTTTGCGAAATATAATACATACCCTGAATGGGAATAAAAATTGCAGCCTCTACTGCACCTGCATTTGAATTTCTAAAACATAGCATATTCAATCATTTGGTTTGTGTGTGTAGTTAAGGGGGAAATGGACTAGCAAATATACATGAATATATCTATATCTTATATAACAGAAGTATGCACAGTTTTGTCCAGAGGTTAAAGAGAAACATATGATAAAAAGGTGCAAAAAAGAGTGGGAAACTGAGGAAGAGATAAAAATTACAAAACCAAGAGATTCTTGTGTCATTTGGGCATCTTTACAAACAAGGAATAGCTACATTCCTGCAAAGAAGATGCGTTCAGAAATGCAAATGCCTGCCTTGAAACTAGAGACAGCAGCTAAATCTCGATTACAGTCAAAGAATGACAGAAAAGGTGCACAGGTAGTTCCATGGACATTTAGAGTAACATCATTTCCCACCAGGGGGCCTGTGTGGGTTAGTATTTTCCATTTATGAACTAGTTTACAAAACCCTTTGCCAAGCCAAATCCTGCAACCATTTACAATAGAAGACAATCAATCCATTCAAAATGGCTGAAACAATGCGCTTTGTGAGCTCCCATTCCCCTCTGGCAGTCATTGCCTCTCATTCCAGAGCTAGTAGGAAAAGGGTTCATGGAGCTGAGGAAGAAGACTTCTGGGCCAAAACCCTGCCATCAAGTCAGTGCAGATGATGCTTAGTTCAGTGTTTCCCAACCACTGTTCCGCGGCACACTAATGTGCCGCGAGATGTTGCCTGGTGTGCCGCGGGAAAAATTAAAAAATTCGAAAGATTTTTTTTTTTAAAAAAAGTCAAATTTTCAATTGGGGCGCCGTCACTAGATGACCCCTGGGGTTCCCTCCCTCCCTCCCTCCCTGCGCCTCCCTCCTCCTCCTCCGGGGAGGCCCTTCCTGGCTCTCGGCCAAGGCTTGGCGGCTGCCACTCACTCACTCGCTCGCCCACCCGTCCCTCCATCCCTGCACCCGGCCTCTCCCCCTCCGTCCCCGGCGCGGGGGCTGCCGGGATCCGTAGTCCCCTCGCCCTTGGGCTCCGCGCCCGCACGGGGTGCGCGAACTACGTTTCCCAGCGTGGCCTGGCGGGCCGGGCGTTTTGTTTGAAGTGCTCTTCTCCCGGCCATGGAATGAGCGCAGTGGCGGCCAGCCGGGCGGGCAGGGGCTCTTCCGCGCAGACCCCGCGCAGCCTGCCTGCGCCCCCGCGGAGATCGGGTGGCAGGATGGAGCCCGGGGATCCCTGCGGAGGCGGAGCGGCGGAGGCTGCCCCCCAGGTAGGGCTGCGTCGGGGGGGGGTTATTTTTGCAATGCTGCATCCGCGCCGGAGGGGACGCATCGGACCGCGGGGAGACCCCTTGGCGGGCGTGCAAGGCAATGCATGCGTGCAGGCATTGCATGGAGTGCAGTGCAATGCAATGGCAACGCGGCGCCCTGCATGCATGCATGCAACTTCCACCGGCGCTCCGGACTTGGCAGGTGAGGGGGGTCCCCAGTGGGCGGCAGAGAGAGCCGGGAGGGCGAAGGGGAGCCGGGGGGGAGCAGCGCTGCTCCCCGAGCCAAGACCGGGGGGAAACTTCGGCGTCGTTGCGCCGGGTGTTGGAAGCGGAGGCTGGCGGGGGCCCCTCACCTGCAAAACCTGGTCGCCTCTCATATATTTCGTGCATTGCATTCATCGCCCGCTTTCTCCTCCAAGGAGCTCCCGGGGGCGCGCGTGGTTCTCCCCGTGTTTTCCTCGCAACAACAGCACTGTGAGGTGGGTCAGGCGAGTGGCCCAAGGGAGCACCTGGCCAGGTGGGGTGATTTGAACCCTGCTCTCTGCCCGGTCTTCGTCCTCATTTAGCCCCCACATGTGCATGACTGTGCATGACTGAGGTTTCCCCCCCTTGTCTTGGCTATGGTGTGAGTCTGTGCTGTTAATTAATGGGGTTCTGCCTTCGGAGAAGATGAGCCAGCCCTCAAGGAGGTGATTATGTAATTTGCTAGCAATTCATGTCCCTCCCGGCGTGACACTGCGCGCTGACGTCACGGGGCTGTAATGGTGGTGTGCCTCGAGATTTTTTTCATGAAACAAGTGTGCCTTTGCCCAAAAAAGGTTGGGAAACACTGGCTTAGTTAGATGGACCAACAGCCCGTAGCACCTTACGGTCCTAATTAAAGATGTAACTGAGGCAAATTATTGACAAAAAGAAAAACAAATAGCTGTGGAACGCCCTCCCATTGGATGTCCAAGAGAACAACTACTACCAGACTTGGATAAGACATCTGAAGGCAGCCCTGTTTAGGGAAGCTTTTAATGTTTGATGGATTACTGCATTTTAATGTTTTGTTGGAAGCCACCCAGAGTGGCTGGGGAGGCCCAGCCAGATGGGCGGGGTATAAATAATAAATTATTGTTATTACAAGAAATATGTAGAATAGCTAAGCAAATATTAGAAACCACCGCAGAACTGGCCCTACTAAACATATTCCAAGACAATAATGCCCACTCACATCACAAAAGAACTCATAACCCGGCTACTCTCAGCAACCAGAAACATCATAGCCAAACACTGGAGAGACCTGTCAGGAGTAAGCATGGACCAATGGTACCAAATAGAACGGGAAACAGCCCTACTAGAAAAATTAACCAATAAACTGAAACTGACATGGGGACAAATAGAAGAAGATACCTTCACCCCGGTATGGCTCCCCTTTATCACATGCACAGCCCAACAAGACAATGACAAGAACCCGCCTGTGGCCTTCGCACAGAGACCCCGGTCGTTTCACGGACTATTGACCTGTATACACCACTACTTTATCCTTCCGCTTAACACCAATTTTGCGGAAGAAACCCCAGGGTTCCCCGGTGAAGAACTGAGTCTCAGTCAGGTAGAGTTAACAATGAAGATTAAAGTTTATTTCAAACACAATCAAATTTTAAAATATATTCCAAACGCTGTCACTCTATTCCCTCTCAGTCTTGTCCCTGTCTCTAACTCACTCTGACTCCTCTATCTCCCCCCCCCCAAAAAAAGAACCAATTGCACTAATGGACAAAAATGGCTTTCTTACTGGGCAACCTGTTAACCCTTTCTCTCCCCCAATACAAACGTATCCCCAAAAATTGGGCAAATGCCACACCGCCAACAGCATGCGAATCAATACGGCTTAACCCGATTCAAAAACACCTCCCCTCCCCCACACACGAAAACGAAGTTCACCACAGCCAACCCCAAACAAGCAACTGCACCCTAGGCCAACCCCAATTTCTCTCGCCACCAAAGGAACGCAAGCGCTGACACAAAACCCCACACATACATTAAGCAAAATAGAAACCTCTCCTCCCGACCCCACCCCACCCCCACAGCCCCCTCCACCTCTTCCCCCCTTTTCTTCCTAATGTAACCCCAATGTCTCAACAAATGAAACTGACCTATGGAAAATGTAACTTGAAAAAAGAGACATTGTGCATACCTTTGTAAACCAAGAAAACTTTAATAAAAATAAGTGGTACCTCAGGTAAAGAACTTA